>NC_056625.2:10874711-11187211 GCF_002870075.4 Lactuca sativa
TAAATTTTTTACTTAATGATGATTTGAAATGTTTGGAATAAATGATATCTATTTTGGGTTATATTAAAAAATGAAATTTTTACCCTTGATTTTCGGGTCATTACACCATTGCCTTCCCAAGGCAACCGAAACCAACCGTTGTAGAACTTTCCAAACCCAAAGAAGAACGAATCCTTAATTCCTTGCAGAAAACCACATCTACCCAATCTGAAACCTGGAGTCTCGAGATGGTCTGGCTCCCTGACAGACTGCCCGTACTGAACAATTGTTGTGTCCCTTCCACTTGGCTCCCAATTAACCATTCAAATTCTGATAACTTAAGGTTCCCACCAGAAAACATAATCACAGACCAAATATTGCAGCATAACACTTATACTTGACAAAAGGCTCAGATAATCCTTCGAGTATAAGACTTATTCCTGCAACGGTTAGACTCAGACGAGAGCTGCGCAACTGGGTCAAATGTTTTACTCTGATATTATTTAACTCAAATCTGCAAGTGGCCTACGCATCCCCCGAATGACAAACGACTCCACATACGAGTCCCAAATCACCAACACTGCCTTGACTTATCTCGACACCCCCTAGCTGCTTTCCAAAAGCGGTCGACACCTCCCTGGCCCCAACTTGTCTGCCAGTTACCTGAAAAACCAGACTCCTGCCCGGTGCTGAGTTAAAAGACACACACAGTTGCCCTACTCGACTTTAGAAAGAAAACCTCATCTGACAATAATTTCCCAAGCTATCTCACCACTTATGGCTCCAACTAATCATAACATCCCGACAAACCTGATGCCATCAAATATAATGCCAAAAGTGAATGCTACCAAACCAATTGTAGTCTTAAATCAAAACCGGTCTCCATCTCCTACCACTTAATGATTACATGCATGATGTTGTTTTCCCACATCCATAAGAGCCGACCCACCCAGGTCTAATACATCTGAAGAAATCCATGACTGATCATATAATGAAACCCATCTGAAAATCCAAAACTCCTATACTTGCTTGACCCCTACACTGATAAAACCAAACTAATACACAAGAGCCTGATCTGCCAACAAAATTGAAACAATCCCTTAACCCTGAACCCTTCAACTGAAACCCTTGTCATTCCTATCCCTTAACCCATATCCTTCAGAAGAGAAGGCCTCACACAAAAACACCCATGATTCCAAACTTGAGATCTCACCCAAAACCAACCTGATACTCAACTCATGACCCCAGATCCACAAATTTGTGCTTACATTACACCCCAAACCTTCTAATTTATGACAACCCCTCTCTAAACCGAGATATAATGGTTCCCAAACATCACTGAGACTACCAGTCTCGTACCTAGTCCTATCACCAGATTCCCAAAAGTCCAAATAGCAAGGCTGCCTAGCCTATAAACCCCCTTTGCGCCACACACTGACTACCCACTTGATCCTACAACTTAGAATCCAAAACCTTGAGCCGAAGGTCTCTACCAGGTCCACGTGTATTGTCATAATCACACGGGCCTCGCCCATGGGCCCCACCCATTAAGAGCTACACAAGCCCGACTCAGCCCCGGACCCCAATGTTCCTCATCCTAAAACAGAAAATACTCCTCGACAATCCTGGACGGCGTGCCCAAGGCACGAACTGATTCCCCCTTTACACTCATGACCACCTCCAACGAGTTTCTACACTAGAATGGTGAATATTACGATTCCATCGTAGTCTTACAACACTTTAAACCAACCATGGTTATCACCCATGGCCTAACCACACCCTAATCATCGCACCTCACTCACCCTGAGCCGAAACCTGCATCCAATCAAGTGCTCGGGTCACGCTTCGAATCCCAAAGCCTATTATGCATAACAAAGGAGATAGCGACCAACGGTTGGAAGTTTCCTAAACTCCCACTTACACAACCTCAATCTGAACAGCCACCAGGGTCGTCTCTCCCCCTGGCTAGAATGTGAAACTTTCCCTAGTTCCACATCCTTCCTAACTCCTGGAAACCCGGATCGATTCTCCCCCACTTGGATTTGACGAAGCTCTCTCACCTCTTAATTCTGATGGATCTCCATGTTGGATAATGTATCTAAGTCCGTAACTATATTTGGTATGAACTTGACCCGACTTGGCATGGTCCATTTGGGTTGCACTTCACTTAACAATTTGTATGGATATACTTTTGAGAATAAGATGTTTATGATCTATTAATATATTATAAGTTATAATATATTAATATGAAATCATATTATTTAATTAGTGTTGATCGAGAATTGATTTTGGAATTAAATTATTGATCAAAAGCGGCTAATTAAATATGGACTCTTACATATATATGGATTGGGCTAAGATTTATTTAGGATGGTCTAAGAGTATGTGGAAGTCCATGGATAGTCCATGGAGCTTTTAACCCATGGATCCTAGGTAAATGAAGAGTCATGGGCATTAGGGTTTAACCCTAATCCTACATAATATATAAAGAGGTCCTTGGTTCTAAAATTGGCATTAGTATGTGTGAGAAACAGGAGTGGGCCAATTTTAGTGAGCATCATATTCTCTCAAGTATTTCCAAATTGTTTTGGGTGGTTTGTGACACCACTTGAGGCATCCACACTATTGGTGCTAGGCTCTAAAACTCCAAGCAATCAACTATAAAAGAAAGGTATGTTATTCTACTTAAAGTTTTGTATTACAAGTACCCCATAACATGCTAGTTAGGTTGTAAACCTTGGAAAACAAATTTGCATGTATTTTAGAGAAAACATAGATCCAAGGTTTCTAGGGTTGCATGTACACCATAGGAGTGTTAGAATGCTCAAAACCCAACAATGGTATCAGAGCCTAGGATTGTTTTCTTGATACTTGATGCAAATAGTTGAAAAAACTCATGTTTTATGCATTCTGCTGAGTAGACTTGCCGAGTCCATGGGAGGACTCGACGATTCCATGCCTATCTTCAACCAACTCATCGAGTCAGTTCATGCACTCGACGAGTTGGCTTGTCAAAGTGCAGTTTTTTGAGTTTTGCTGCTGGAAATGGACTAGAAACATTACCCTAAATTGTTTTGGTGTTTTAAAACTTGTTTTAGATGAGGTAATGGTTATGCTAATCCATTTACAATTGCTAATATCAAAATTCTATGTTTTATATGTGTTAATATGATCCTTGAAATTTTGATATGAGTGTTAATGTTCTTATGAGTTATTGTTAGATCATAGGAATTATTTGTTGAATTGTTTAATGATTAATTCTTGATCAATTATGTTTTTTAATGGAATCCATAATTTGTCTTCAAGTTATGGATTACCAAAAGTCACTCTTTTAAAGTCCATTAATAAACACATAGGTTACACAAAATGAAAAGTCTCTCATTTTAATAAACCATTAACTCATAAGTTATGAAGTTGAAAAGTATTGAATAGTTTCAAAACTTGCCCTCAAGTTTGGAATTTATAAAGTCTCACACATTAATACTTTAATTCCAAATTGAACCTTAGAATTTTAAAAGTTTAAAATTCAACCCTTATACTTCTATAATATTAAAAGTTTAATTATTATTATAATATATATATATATATATATATATATATATATATATATATATATATATATATATATGTATGTATAGAAATAAGTCAGTCTTACCGTTAGTAGGCCTCATTCACGAAGTCGGTCTATAAGGGGGTATAAGGTTACTGCCTATAAATTGGCGGTTTAATGGGTGTCCACTCTCACCCACCGCTTCCTTGACTGGTGGAGGGTCGTTAGCTGAACCGGTAGGATAGGACCTTAATCCCCATTAAAATTATAATGAAATTATAAAGTAACTAAACCTTTATTAATTCCCAATCTTAGTTACTTAAGAAAAATGTGAAATAGGTGCTAACCCATGAAATTAAACTTTGTACCTTACCAAGTCGTTAGTGGAGGTTGTGTGGTTAACCGGCACACTAACAAGGACTAGTAAGAGTGGAAAAGGGTGACTTAAGTTTTATCATAGATCGGTGGAGCGCATGTGGTTAACCGGCACATTGATTGGGTGATAAAATTAAGGGTACCAAGTCAATTTGCATGGTTATTCACACCTTGTTTGTGATCCTCAGCATCCCAGTCACAAACTTAAGAGGGCACAATCAAGATTTAAACATGCCATTGAAAGTTCAATGAATCTCAAAAGATCTAGGAGTCTCAAATCCAATTAAAACTTAATAATTTATTTTATTTATAATGGTGGAAATTGGTAAATTGTCATTTACCTACCTTCAAATATTTTATTGTTTGGATTATGACATCCCTCTTCCAAGTTATGAAATAGTTTGTAGGGTCCTAGCCTTAATATTTCATTTGGGTGACTTATTAAGGACTATTTATCTAATTAAAACTTCTCTTTCTTTTCTTTCAGATGTCTTTCAACACTGCTGCTGGCTCAAACCCTACAGGCTCCTTTTCCCTGATGAACTTGTGTGGGAAAGTCACTTTTGATGGTTCTAATTTCAATGAATGGATTAGGAACATCAGAATGATTACCCGCTATGAGGTCAAGGAATATGTCCTTGACAAGGAACTTAAGGTTATCAATGAGACCACTGCTACTCCTGAGGAGATTGCGGAGTTTGTTACACATGAGAGGGATGCTACTAAAGTGTCCTGCATTATGTTGGCTACTATGACTCCTGAACTCCAGAATTCCTATGAAGATTTCTACCCCTATGAGATGCACCAGGATCTGATGGAAAGGTACCATCAGAGTGCGCGTCAAGACAGGTATGAAATCATCTCCTCCATGATAACAGCCAGGATGAAGATGGTGAAACCATCACCGATCACTTTCAGAAAATGCAAAGGTTCGTGGACCAGTTGCTAAAGCTTAATGTGGCCTTTCCTGAGAACATGGCGATTGATATCATTCTCCATTCCTTACCTCCAAGTTATGATCAGTTTCATATGACTTACAATATGAACAAGGAGGAAGTCACACTTAGCAAACTACAAGGACTTTTAAGGACCACTGAAAATGGCCTTAAAGGTAAATTGGCTGTTACTTCTACTCCTACTCCTACAACATCCCCTGTTCTGGCAATTGGGCAGGGAAAGGGGAAGAAGAGGAAGACCCCTTCGAAGGGTACCAAGGGAAAGTCTCTTGATGGCTCCTCTTCAAGTGGGATCAAGAAAGGTCCCATTCCTCCCTCTTCAAACCCAAAGGAAACACAATGCTTCTACTGCCATGAAAAGGGGAACTGGAAGCGAAGTTGCCCTAAGTACTTGCAGGATGTAAAGGATGGGAAAGTTAAACCCACCCATGCAGGTATTTATACCATATTGTCTAATAACTCATTGCATACCAAATCTTGGGTGCTTGATACAGGTTATGGTATTCACATTTGTACTGATTTGCAAGGCCTAAGAAGTAGTGAAGAAATGGAGCACGGGAAGATAAACTTAATCATGGGCAATAGGAAAGTGTCACACCCCTACACCAAGGATGCCGGAAACGTCCAGGGGTGGAGGACTTCATGTATAGTATCACAACAACGAGTATAATAGTGCTCAAAGTAAATACAACCATCATAAATATAATTGAAAAAGTTACACCATCGTATGTGTTTACATGTTTCAAATCAATTACACTATGATGGAGAAATGAAATGTTTGACGATTTAACGTCCCATCCTCAAAAGTTGTTGATTTCCTGAGAATACAAGTAGTTTTGAAAGACTGTCAACAATTAAGTTGGTGAGTTCATAAAATTTTTATTTGAGAAAGAAGCCATTTTCCTTGTAAAAGCGATAGATTATGATTCCAGAAAATTCAATATTTTCTTTATTAAGTGTGAAATGAATGCTCCTATGTTATGCAATAATGTACCCTAGAAAGACCCATAGATTCCTTTAATAATCACCCAATGTATATAAGTTATATAAAATTTAAGTTAAATAAACCGTGGAATATAATGGATCTGCCCTAGGTCCACAACCAAACAAGGAACAGGAAGTAAGGCGGGCCCACCAATTCTAAGTTGATTGCAACTAAATTCATATATAACTCTAACATGTACACTTAGCAATTATAGCTAAAGTCTAACAATTCTAGATGAAACGTAGTTTTAATATCATGAAAGCCATTTTGTGTAAACCTAGTACTTTATAATGTACATTTCAAGAAAAAAAATCCCTTATTTTCCTTATAAAAAGTTATGTAGCCTTAAATCCCAAGACCGAGAATATGTGTGTGTTTTGTACTTATAATGTTTATAATGGTAATTTTTTTCCAAAGAAAATCCATTATTTTCCTTATAAAAGACATGTAGTCCTAAATCCCAAGACTCAGAATATGTGTGTGTTTTGTACTTATAACATGTTTGTAGTTTTAAATAGATAAAACCCCTTTTTAAAGTAGAATTTTCCCCGTAAACTTGAAAGATTTTTAACTCCCTATGTGAGTTGTTATAACCATACTATAACTAGAATTAACCTGCAACAACGTTTTTCAAACGTCAAGATCCTATGACTTTTGTCACCCATAGACCTGCAGGTCCTATTGTAGCTAGCAGCGAGGTGTGGAGTGTCAATCCCAATATAGATCTATACACAATTATCATGCTCTCCCTACAAGAGACTCTAGTTATAACTTACAGGAATTTGAACCCGTACTCTAAGAGTACGATGGAAGAATTGGCTCACAACTTACGTTAACTAGTTTACATACAGTTTTAGTATAAAACCTCTTCCGTGGTGGAAGTGAAATCAACTTCTATGAAATAAATTAGTGATATGAAATCCATAAACTATTACTATTATAGTTTATCATGTAGTATATGAAAACCCTGTTTGATTTGAGAGTAAAACCTTTTTCATGTAGTATGCTTTTATTGTAAAATCCATAAACTATACTTATTGTAGTTTATTATATGTGTTCGAAATGAATGAAAAACCTTATCATGAATAACTAATTTCTGTTTATGATGATAAACTAACAAGAAATACATCCAACATTTAGAAACTTATTGTTATGCACTTTGCTCAACATACTACAAAGTGTTGTTAATATTGTAAGCTATGTAAGTAGTCTTTAACTTATCTGCACTGTTTTAGAAAAAAATCGTAGAAAAATCATACGAAGTCGAAAACTGAATCTGTAAACTCTGAGAGTTTAGAAAATGTGTCTAGTTTATTCATAATTTTTATTATGATTTTTAGAAGTCCCTAACTTGTGTGAAAATGTTCATATTCACAGACTAGTCCGAATTCGTTTCTGAATTGATAGACAGTTTTGTAAAAATCGCCATAAATTGTAAAAAAATCGTATGGAGATGTGCAAGTAGTCATTTTAAAGGTATGAAACTGAACTATTTTCATATTAAACATTATTGAAAATATTAAGTCTAAGGTGGTCAAAACAGTCCGTGAATAGGACTCAACTTTTCTAATGAAAGTTGTTGTTTGAATTTAGTTAAGTATTTGGTGTATCAACTTGTATCCCCCTCCCCCTCCCCTTCAAACTTGAAGAAAACATGAAAATGTAGGGGTATGAACTCACCAACTTAATTGTTGACACTATTTCAAAACTACTTGTATTCTCAGGAAATCAGTAAAACGGGAAATCAATAGCTTTTGAGGATGGGACGTTAAATCGTCAAACATTTCATTTTGCCATCATAGTGTAATTGATTTGAAACATGTAAACACATACGATGGTGTAACTTTTTCAATTATATTTATGATGGTTGTATTTACTTTTGGCACTATTATACTCGTTGTTGTGATACTATATATAAAGTCCTCCACCCCCAGACGTTTCCGCCATCTTTGGTTTGGGGGTGTGACAGATTGGTATCACAGCATTGTTTATAGTGAACTAAGTATATCAAACCACATAAGATATACAAACTATAAATGCATTGGGACTAAAGTCTCTGGTTTAACATTTTCAAATAACTATACTTTTAGAAATGAAATAGTTTCTGGTCAAAAAGTATGAATACATGCACACATACTAGTATAGTGTCATATCTAGGACAATACAAAAGTAAAATGAGGAGTTGGACACTACGAGTAAGCCTTGGGATATGTAATCAAACTTGGGATGAATATAGCCTGATCAACTATATTTATCAGAGGTATGATTAATGGATGTCGGGGAATGGTCGTACTGAACAACAAGCCTAAAAACTTCCCATACAAGAAAATCGTTAAGAACCAAACATAACATTTAAAATACAATAGGAGTATTTTGTGGTACTGTAACTTATGTGAAAACTAAACAGATTCTTGCTAGTAGATCTACAATTACTAAGTGGATACGCTAAAGTTATATATAACTTAGATATCATAGACTTAGAATCTGTGATGATTGCTTTACTTCATGTTCCTTGTTTGGTTGTGGTTTTGGGGTATGATCACTTATTCGAAGGTCTATCATATCTTTTTTTATATGTAACTGGTATGCACTATGTCATTATAAAAGTAACTAAGGAGGATCAAACCCCTATAAGTATTTCTAGGAATATGATTATTATATGCCTCTTACCCCACCCCTATTCTCGCACGGACATCATGGCAAGATTTTACTTACCAGGAGACCCCTATTTTCTAAACCCGGAGAGTTACCGGGTGATTATGAAAAGAGTCGGAAGTGGAGCCAGAGGTCGAAAACTCTCCTTACATAGCCAGGAATCTTGCGAACCGCTTCGACTACATCGAACTTGTGCCCCGTTGGGCAGCATTGATCGAAGGGTGGAGTCGTCGGCAGCGAAAACGATCACCATTTGGAGACCAACGAGGTTGCGGTAACCTCAACCATCGGGGACCAAAACAGGGAGACGGCGTATCGAGTCCGGGAACTACGTGCTACTACAGACGTTACCATCTCACAAACTCGAGACTTGGAAATAGACTACTATTTCAGAGACCAACTCATTAAGGATCTTGTCGCCACTCGGGCGAAGGCAAGAGAGCGTCAAGATAGACACTCGACACTCGAAGAAAGAGTGGTCGCAGCCGAGCGTAGGTTGGCAGAACTACAGGACGCATCGACTTCGTTTCAAGCACCAGTGGGGATGTATTATCGTAAGCAGAGTTCATGTTACTCACAAGACCTTGTATATTAGGTATATGAGTATGCATTGGTGCTAATCCCCTCCATGTGTAGGCCCGACCCTGCAAGTTAGTGATCACACTAGTCGATAGATTTATTTGCGGTCCAAACTTTTCCTTGCAATGATGTGGTGTAGACCTGCATCGGGCACAACAAAATTTTCTCTAAAACTAAATACACTAGAATCATACAAATGAAATGGGCATGCGTATTATTTCATTGGGAACAATACTACTAAGAATTCATAAGTTTATTACATATAGACTCTCATTATGAATTGTTGAACACTATAAAAAAAATTGGAACTCGATACACTCAAAACTAAGATAAACTTAGTTAGATAACTCACGATGTATAAACCCTTTTTCAAGACTCATTATCATCCAACCTTTTTAAACCTCATGGTTGAAAGGTGCCTTTTTCGTAGGCCTATAGGGTGCGATCATACCAGCACTAATGCACCGGATCCCATCAGAACTCCTCAGCTAAGTGTGTTTGGGCAAACTTAATCCTAGGATGGGTAAAACTTAACGCCAACACAAAACCTACTTCTACCCACTACCATAACTCCGTCTCAGGAACGTTAGCAGAAACATCAAGAATAGTTCAGTAAAGTGTGAAATTTATATATGTGTATATATAAATGGTAAGGATATAACTAGAGATAATCATCCCCACTCATGAAATCGTTTCTCCCCATGCAACAGGGTTATGTCTTCACAAGAAGGTAACCAGCCAACAAGTAAGGCACCAACCCTGCAGATAGACTTTGCTACTTTTCAAGCTGCAGTCACGGCAGCCGTGACAGCCGTCATGGCGCAACTCAATGCTAACAACGCCAGCGGGCACGGAGATGGTGCCGGGAATACTAACTACAATAACAATCAAGAACACCAGCGGGCGTCTACCAACGAAAATGCCTCAGACCACAAACCTAAGAGCAAGAAAGGGAAGTTTTGGGACAAAAAAGAAGCGCAACCCATCTCAAAAACTCGCTAAAAGACAGCAATTTGTGGCTGTCCCTACAATTACGACAGCAGTCACAACACATGCCTTGACATCAGCCACAAAATCTGTCACTACAACACCGGACATACAATATATGGGGACACTTCCAAAGTGTAACAAGTGTAACTACCATCACACAGGAGTTTGTCGGGTTTTACACTGTAAAAACTGCAACAGGAAAGGACATACCATCCGCTTCTACAGGACCCCGACCCAGCACATCGCTTCAACCACCAATACCGGTGTAAGTCCAGTATGCCACCTATGCGGTGAAATGGGAAACTTCAAGAGGGAGTGTCCAACCGAGAGGAATGACCGAGGAGCAGGAGGAGTGTGACAACCGAATTAGTGGAAGAAACAAGGAACCTTATTAGGACTTTTGGAATGTTTCGAAAAAGAACATTTAAGTACCATATGTTTGTAATGTACGTGGTATGTTGCTAAGATTATCGTCTTTTAAAAGTAGTTAAAATACTCTCTCATTCAATTAAATCAAAATACTTATGTGCATCGAGCGATCATCGAGAGACCTGTTAGGGATCATAATATGAAGTGTCATCGCTAACTATCAGAACGTACTAACAAGAAGCATAGGATGCTCTATCTCTCTAACAAACGTTTCGTTCAGATACAACTTAACACATGTTTTACTAGGAAGGTTCAATGATGTCATTCGATTTGGATTGGTTTAGTCCTCACCTTCCCAATTGAATGTGCTACGGAAAGACCCTTCACCTAACCTATTGAATATTGAAACCCTCATCTCTCATAAACACAAATTCGACATGGACCTCCGGGTCATCTCTCATTACGAAACCTTGAAGTACCCAAGAGAGGAGTATTATGCCATCCGACTGTTTTACCAATCTCAATTAGATACGATCTGTACGCATGAGTTAATGATAGATAGACCAGGAATGAGTCCTACCATGAACCTAGGGTCAAGGCTACCCAAGAGTGCCAGTGGATGTTCTACCATTCGAATTAGTCTAGTCGCATAAACCAAACTCATACGTTCCCGACCGATCTAAACAGCAGACGAGATGGTGAAAATCCGCTGGAACGAAAAACGAAAATCAAAAATCACATAGATAGAGAGAAGCAAGGAACCGCCCTCCAAACACAAAAGCAGGCCCTATACAACGATCAGGATTCATTACCAATGCCTCAAGACGGCTAAAAACGTACGAAGTCGGCTAGGCCATACGTGACCCCGAACTAGGAACAGTAATGTTCGCCACAAAAGCTAGGAGGCGTTATCCCTACGACGCAAAGATGCACAAGTTTTCACCGGTCATAGGAGCATTCAGTATATTCTCGACCGAAAAGAAATTTGCCTGATTCAAGGATAATGGGTGGTCTCAATACCGTTTGGGTAATCGTTGATAGGTTGACTAAATTTGCGCACTTCCTACCAATCAAAGAAACCGGCAAGATAGAGAAATTTACTAGAACGTACATCAAAGTGAATATACGACCGCATGGTCTGTCAATATCCATTATCTCTTATAGAGATAGTAGACTCATTTAACGATCTTGGCAACCCTTTCAGGGACTAGGCGAGACTTGAGTACGGCCTACCACCTACAACCAACGGACAGAACAAAAGAAATTGTTTAAACCTTGGAAGACATGCTAATAGCTTGGGTGATTGACTTCGGTAAAGCGTGGGATGCCCACTTACCGCTCATTTAAATTTTCACACAACAACAACTATCACCCTAACATCAAGCTCGCTCCATTCGAAGATCTTTATAGCCGCAAGGGCTGATCACCACTGCGTTGGGCTGAAGTGGGAGATACACAGCTAGCGAAGGGGCAAGTCCCTAACAACACCCTCACTGGCCCTGAAATCATAAAGGAGACAACGGAAAAGATCATACAAATTTGAGAAAGACTGAAAGTGTCTCGAGATCGAAAAAAGAGCTACACAGATAAGCGACGCAGACCCTTGGAATTCTAGGTTGGTGACAGAGTACTACCAAAGGTCTCACTGTGGAAAAGAATGATATGTTTTGGTAAACGTGGGAAACTAAATCCAAGGTACATCGGACCATTCGCAATCCTTGTCAAGATTGGCCCTGTGGCATACAAGCTTCGACTACCACAAGAAATTAATAACGTAAACCCGACCTTCCACGTATCAAACTTAAAGAAGTGTCTGTCCGACGAGACTCTTGTAATACCCCCCCTCGACGAAATCGAAATCAACGAGAGTCTCCACTTCGTAGAAGAACCGGTTGAAATCATGGATAGGGAAATCAAGAGAACGAAACAAAGTCGTATTCCTATTGCGAAGTTCTATTGGAAAGCTAAATGAGGACCCGAGTTCACCTGGGAGCGTGAAGATCAGATGAAACAAAAATACCCACATCCTTTCCCCAACCATTGAAGTCCTAGTCGAAACGATAATTTTGGGACGAAATTCCTTCTAACAGGGGGATGATGTGACAACCGTCAATTTCTGGTCAAGTCAAAGTCAAATAAAGTTAACAAGTCAAACCGGTCAACTCAACTAACCCTTGTATATTAGGGTTTACATTGTGTTTACAATCGTACAACGCACCATCTTAATACAAAGTATTGCTTAGAAGTTTCACGTGTTCATAAAATCTAAACCCAAATTAGGGTAAGTGATGGAACTACTCGATAAAACACGGATACCTACCCTTCGGGGGCGTATAACACTCATAACAAGTCATAACGGGGTTTACGAACCTTGCATTACAAGGCAAAACACAAATAAAGGTCACAAACGAAGCCTCTCTCAATCCCTCTCACTCTATCAAAATCTCTCCCAAATCTCTCTCAAAACCTCTTTCAACTTTTTATAATCATTTGGGGCATCCCGACCCTTAACTCGGTCAAAAATCACTCAAAACAGGAAGACAACTTGAAAAACAGCCCTTAAGGACTGAAACGTCCCATAAGAACTGAAACCCTAATAAGAACCGAATTGCCCTTAAGGAACTGAAGCCTCTTAAAGGACCGAAGTCACCTTCGGGTTCGGACTATTTCGCTTCTTCCTAGCTTCGGTCCATTTCGCTTCAGACTACCTTCGGTCTATTTCGCATGCGAGACTCCTCGGACCGAACATACCTTCGGTTCTCACATTCCTTCTCAAATCGAACCCACTTTCGGTTCTCAACTCCATGGACCGAACCTCGCCTCCTACCCTCAGATTTTTGTAGTTTCACCTCTTTTACCCAGTTTTCGACTATTTGCACGTTTTAAGCCCGTTTTTGGTCATTTTAACGTGGGGTTATTCATATAAATCCATATTTTATCATTCTCAACTTTCTAAGACCATAAAATATCCATATCTCGGAGATTTCTAAGATAAAATCTCTATTATTCTTAAGGATAAGATCTTGATACATTAAAGCATTCTTTGACTTTTCTCACCAACTTATGACACCTCCATGTCACTATTCATGCTTTAAGTCACCAATCCCATCGCCCCTAGTCTATTCCTTGTCCCCTCACCACCCTTCTCAAGCAAGTTATCTTGAAAAAAGGCTGGGAATTCCTTATCTCACCTCCAAGAATTCCATTCTTTCACATTAAGCTAAGCACTTTTCTCTCTCCACTTCCTCTCCAAGATTTCGAGATTCTCCAAGAGATTTGAGCTCTTCATCCTCTTTTGGGCAAGTAACTTCATCTTTCACTTGATTATCTTACACACTTTCACTCAAATCAAGGATTCCTTACACAAATATCATCATATTTGTTCATAGAATCTTCGAATCTTCAAGCATCTCCCAAGTGTTCTTGACTTGGAAACTCCTTTTTCTTAATCATCCATCTACTGAAATCAGTCAAGGTGAGTTCATACCCCTACATTTTCATGTTTTTTTCAAGTTTTAGGGGGGGGGGATACAAGTTAATACACCAAATACTTAACTAAATTCAAACAACAACTTTCATCAGAAAAGTTGAGTCCTATTCACGGACTGTTTTGACCAACTTAGACTTAATATCTTTCAAAACTGTTTAATATGCAAATAGTTCAGGTTCATACCTTTAAAATGACTACTTACACATCTCCATATGATTTTTTACAATTTATGGCGATTTTTACAAAATTGCCTGTCATTTCAAAAACGAATTCGGACCAGTCTGTGAATATGAACATTTTCACACAAGTTAGGGACTTCTAAAAATCATAATAAAAATTATGAATAAACCAGACACATTTTCTGAACTCTCAAAGTTTACAGATTCAGTTTTCGACTTCATATGATTTTTCTATGATTTTTTTCAAAAACAGTGCAGATAAGTTAAAGACTACTTACATAGCTTACAATATTAACAACACTTTGTAGTATGTTGAGCAAAGTGCATAACAATAAGTTTCTAAATGTTGGATGTATTTCTTGTTAGTTTATCATCATAAACAGAAATTAGTCATTCATGATAAGGTTTTTCATTCATTTCGAACACATATTATAAACTACAATAAGTATGGTTTACGGATTTTACAATAAAAGCATACTACATGAAAAAGGTTTTACTCTCAAATCAAACGCATTTTCATATACTACATGATAAACTAAAATAGTAATAGTTTATGGATTTCATATCACTAAGTTATTTCATAAAAGGTGTTTTCACTTCCACCACGGAAGAGGTTTTATACTCAAAATATATGTAAACTAGTTAATGTAAGTTGTGAGACAATTCTATTGGATAAGGTGTCTAAGTCCATAACTATATTTGGTATGTACTTGAACAGACCCGGCATGGTCCATTTGGGTTGCAAGGCATCATGCATTCAGGTAGACTAAATGAGAGAAATAACACTTATGATTTATTAATATATTATAAGTTCTAATATATTAATAGTATTATTTAATTAGTATTGATCAAGAATTAATTTGGAATTAATTAAGTGATCAAAAGATGACTAATTAAATATATGGGTTGATTATGAAAATTGTCCATAACTTGTATAGTGGGCTAATGCTCCATGGATTATCAAGTTGGGTTAAAACCCATAAGATGCTCCATGGGAGTTACAAACCCATGGGTCATGGAAATGAAGAGTCATGTCACATTAGGGTTTACATGGTGTAACCCTAGATGTGACACACTATATAAAGAACATGATGCACACCAAAATCGGCTACACTATGAACAAGAGAGGGCAAGCCGATTTTTCAAGTGTTATCATTCTCTCAAAGTTATTCCAAAGCATTTGGTGTTGTGTGAAACATTTGAGGCATCACACTTGGGGTGCTAGGTTGTCAAGGTTTTTGAAGGAATCAAATCAACTACAAGGTATGTAATTCTAGCCATCTTTTATGTTAAAAGTTCCCCATGTATGCTAGATAGGATTATGAACCTTGGAAATCATATTTTGCATGTATTTTAGACAAACATAGATCCAAGGTTTTCTAGGGTTGCATGTACACTTAGGAGTATCAGAGCCAGGTTTGTTTGTTAATACTTGATGCAAAATAGTGTAAAAATCAAATTTTTGAGCTGTCTGCACATGGGACTCGACGAGTCCATGGGGGGACTCGACGAGTCCAAGTGAAAATGCATCCAACTCAATGAGTCAGTTCGTGCACTCGATGAATTGGCCAGGCAGAGTGCAGAATTTCGATTTTTGTTGTTGGAAATGAACTAGAAACATTACCCTAAACTGTTTTGGTATTGTAAAACTTGTTTTGGATAGTGTAATGGTTGTTCTAATCCATTTACAATGGCTAATATCAAAATTACATGATTATATGTGTTCATATGTTCTTGAAATTTTGATATGAATATTCATGTTCTTATGAGTTCTTCATAGATCATAGGAATTACTTGTTTAATGATTAATTCATGATCTTTATGTGTTTTAGTGGAGTCCATAACTTGTCCTCAAGTTATGGATAACCGAAAGTCTCTTTGTGTTAAAACCATTAAAAGAACACATAAGTTACAAAATGAAGAGTCTTCATTTTAATAACTCATAAGTTATGAATTGAAAAGTTTTGTTAAGTTACAAAACTTGCCCTCAAGTTTTGGAGCATGTAAAATCATCTAATAAACTTTAGATCCAACCCCTAGATTTTTAAAAGTTAAAAATCAACCCTTATACTTTATAATATTATAAGTTAATATATATATATATATATATATATATATATATATATATATATATATATATATATATATATATATATATATATATATATATAAGAGCAAGTCGTCTTACAATTAGTAAGTCTCATTCACGAAGCCGGTCAATAAGGAGGGTATAAGGTTGCTGCCTATAAAATGGCAGCTTAATGGGTGTCCATTCTCACCCACCGCTTCCTTGATCGGTGGAGGGTATTTAGCCGAACGGGTAGGACAAAGACTTATAAATTCTCATTAATAGTATGATGAATATTATAAAGTAAATAAATGTTTTATTAAATTCCCAATCTTAGTTACTTTAGGAAAATGTGAATAAGGTGCTAATCCATGAAATTACACTTTACACTTTGTTTAAGTCGTTAGTGGAGCGTGTGTGGTTAACCGACACACTAACTTGAACTTAACAAGGTAGGTAAAGGGTAACTTAAGGTTTTTCATAGGTCGGTGGAGCGTGTGGTTAACCGACACATCGATTGAGTCATAAACTTTAAGAGTACCAAGTGATTTGCATGGTTACTTCACACCTCGTTTTGTGATCCTCGGTATCCCAGTCATAAAACTTGGAGGGCACACTCGAGATTGAAACATGCCTTTGAAAAGTTCATTGAATCTCAAAAGAATCTAGGAATTTCTAAGAACCAATTAAAACCTAATAATTTATATTTCGGTTTTTGGTGGAAATTGGTGAATCGTCATTCACCTACCCTTCAAATATGTTATAGCTTAGATTACAACATACCTCTTCTAAGTTATGATATATTGTGATTGGATTCTAGCCTTAATATTACATTTGGGTGTTTTATTAAGGACTATATTTATATCTAAACTAAACTTGTTCTCTTCTTTTTCAGATGTCTTCCAACAACACTGCTTCTGGCTCAAACCCTACTGGCTCATTTTCCCTCATGAACCTATGTGGGAGGGTCATCTTCGATGGTTCCAACTTTATGGATTAGATCCGGAACATCAGGATGGTGACTCGCTACGAGGACAAGGAATATGTCCTCGATAAGGAGCTAAAGGAGATCGATGAGTCCACTGCTACTCCCCAGGAGATCACTGACTTTTGGACTCATGAAAGAGATGCCACCAAAGTGGCATGCATCATGATGGTCACCATGACAGCTGAACTCCAGATGTCCTATGAGGACTACTACCCTTTTGAGATGCACCAAGATATGATGGAAAGATACCATCAGAGTGCTCGTCAAGAGCGGTATTAAATAATCTCCTCCATGATAACAACCAGGATGAAGGATGGAGAATCTGTCACGAGCCACATGCAGAAAATGAAAAGGTATGTGA
The DNA here is from genome assembly GCF_002870075.4 of Lactuca sativa. Classification (NCBI taxonomy): domain Eukaryota; kingdom Viridiplantae; phylum Streptophyta; class Magnoliopsida; order Asterales; family Asteraceae; genus Lactuca; species Lactuca sativa. The sequence continues at coordinate 10,892,236 of NC_056625.2, forward strand.
ATCGGTTGCTGAAGCTCAATGTGAACTTCCCCGAGGAGCTTGCAATAGATATCATTTTTCACTCCTTACCCTCGTTTTATGATCAATTCCGCATGACATACCACATGAATAAGGAAGAAGTCACACTCAACAAATTTCAAGGACTCCTAAAGACCGCAGAAATAGGTTTTAAAGGTAAGCCAGTTGTTAACACTACTACTCCTACTCCAAACTCCGCCCCTGTCCTGGCAATCGGGAAAGGTAGAGGGAAGAAGAGGAAGATCCCTTCGAAGGGTATCAAGGGTAAGAACCTTGATGTCTCTTATTCAAGTGGAACCAAGAAAGGTTTCGTCACTCCTTCTTCTAACCTAAAAGAGGCTGAATGCTTCTATTGCCATGAAAAGTCGCATTGGAAGCGGAACTGCCCAAAGTACCAACAAGATATGAAGGATGGGAAAGTCAAACCCAACCATGCAGGTATTTACACTATTCTATCTAATAACTCACCCTATTCTAACTCTTGGGTCCTTGATACCAGTTGTGGTATTCATATATGTTCTGATTTGCAGGGACTAAGAAGAAGTGAGAATGTGGAGCATGGAAAGATAAACTTGATCATGGGGAATAGGAAAGTTTCACCTGTCACCAAGATTGGAGTTTACTCTTTATTGCTAAGTAGTGGGTTTACTTTAGATTTGAATAAATGTTGTTATTTGCCAGAAATGGCAAGAAATATTATTTCCTTTCATACTTTGTACAAACAAGGGTTTACCTTTTCTTTTGATAATGAAATTGGTGCAATAAATGCTTTCTTTAATAATGTTCTTTATTTGAAAGCATTACCTTGTGATGGTGTGTATGAAGCAGTATTTGTTGTAGATAATCTAGGAAATAATGTGTTGTGTATTGATTCTTCTAGTAATAATAATAACTTGGATAAAGCATCATTATGGCATTGTTGTCTTGGACATGTGAGCAAGAAACGCATAGGCCAGCTCCAAAAGGATGGAGTCTTGGAATCATTTGACCTAAAGTCAGATGATAGTTGGGAATCATGCTTACTTGGAAAAATGACAAAGTCACCATTCACTGGTTCTTGTGCTAGGGGTGAAGGTTTGTTGGATCTAGTGCACATAGATGTGTGTGGACCCTTCAAATCTGCCACAAGGGATGCTAATCGTTATTATTTGACTTTTACTGATGATTATAGTAGATATGGATATGTCTATTTAATCAAGCATAAGTTAGAGACTTTTGAAAGGTTTAAAGAGTTTAGACAGGAAGTCAAGAATCAATTGGGCAGGAACATTAATATGCTTCGATCCGATTGTGGTGGTGTGTATCTTAGTACAGAGTTCCTCGACTATCTTAAGGAATGTGGGATTATCTCACAATTGACACCTCCCAGGACACCACAGTTAAATGGTGTGGCAAAGAGGCATAATTGAACCTTATTGGATATGGTTCATTCCATGATGAGTCGAGCCTCACTACCAATCTCATTTTGGGGGGTATGCCTTAGAGACTGCCGCCCATATTCTTAATCTGGTCCCTACAAAGAAAGTTGCCAAAACTCCTCATGAGATGTGGACTGGTAAAGTTCCTAAATTAGACCACATAAAGATTTGGGGTTGCGAGGCTTTTGTGAGACGCAAGACTCCTGATAAGCTCAAACCTCGAAGTGAGAGGTGTATTTTCATCGGCTACCCACAAAAATCCTTTGGTTACCTCTTCTACAGACCTAGTGATAATGTGGTCTTTGTAGCAAGGAGGGGTGTCTTGAGAGAGAGAGAGAGAGAGAGAGAGAGAGAGTTCATAATCCAAGGAAACAGTGGGAGGAAAATTGACCTTGAAGAAATTCAAGAGTTAAGTGGTGAAGGAACTTCAAACCCTAGCACTCAACCTGAGGAGGAAACTCCTGTTGAGCCAATTGACAAGTCTGTACCCCCGAGGTGTTCCACAAGGGTTAGGAATGCACCTAAGCATTCTTTTGGTTTTCATATTACTGCGGAAGGTGAGACACTTATCAGTGATGAGACATTGGTATTTCTGGATGAACCTAACAGTTACGCAGAAGCCATGGCAGGCCCCGAGTCTGCCAAATGGAAAGAGCCAATGCACAACGAGATACAGTCGATGTATGACAATCAAGTTTGGAACTTGGTTGACAATGTACCAGGTCGAAAGACAGTTGGGTGAAAATGGATCTTCAGGAAGAAGACCGACATGGATGGGAAGGTACACACATATAAGGCGTGACTGGTTGCAAAGGGATTTTCTCAAACTCCAGAAGTTGATTATGATGAGACCTTTTCACCAGTAGCAAAGATTAAGTCCATTAGGGTTCTGTTAGCCATCACTGCATTTCATGATTATGAAATATGACAAATGGATGTCAAAACCGTCTTCCTTAATGGAAGTTTGGCTGGAGATGTTTACATGAGTTAGCCAGAGGGTTTTGTCAGTACAGAATACCCTAATAGAGTGTGTAGGCTCGAGAAATCCATTTATGGATTGAAACAGGCACCTCGCAGATGGAATCTTTGCTTTGATGAGAAAGTCAAAGAATTTGGCTTTTCAAGGAGTGAAGATGAATCTTGTGTCTATGTCAAGGCTAGTGTGAGTATAGTCATCTTTTTGGTACTGTATGTGGATGACATACTACTCATAGGAAATGACATTCCAACCCTGCATGAAGTGAAGTCCTGGCTTGGGAAGTGTTTCTCTATGAAAGACCTAGGAGAAGCTGCCTATATTCTAGGGATAAGGATTCTGAGAGACCGGAGTAAAAGACTAATTGGACTTAGTCAGAGTACCTACTTGGATAAGGTACTGAAGAGGTTCAGTATGCAGGATTCCAAGAAAGGAGAGTTACCCATCCAGAGTAACGCCAGACTGAGTAAAACTCAGAGTCCGAGTACTGAGGTTGAGATAGTAGAAATGAGTCGAGTACCTTATGCTTCTGCTGTAGGTTCGATCATGTATGCTATGACCTGCACTCGACCTAATGTAGCCTTTGCTTTGAGCATGGTTAGTAGATATCAGGGGAACCCTGGCAGGCTCACTGGACTGCGGTAAAGAATATCCTCAAGTACCTGTGGAGGACTAAGGACTGGGTCCTTACCCTCAGTGGGAGTGATGACTTGAGAGTTGTAGGGTATAGTGATGCTAGCTTTCAGACTGATAGGCATAATTTTCGCTCTCAGTCAGGCTGGGTCTTTACCTTAAATGGAGGAGCAATCACTTGTAACAGTTCCAAGTAGGAGATAGTGGCTGATTCAACTTGCGAATCAGATTATATAGCAGCAAGCGAGGCAGCAAAGGAGGCGATATGGCATAAGAACTTCATTAGAGACCTTGGAGTTGTACCATCTATAAAGGAGCCAATGGAAATATTCTGTGATAGTGAAAGTGTAGTCGCCTTAGCCAAGGAACCAAGGGATCACGAGAGATCCAAACACATTGACAGAAAATACCATTTCATCAGACATCGAATAGAAGAAGAACTCCTCGTGGCAAAGAGGGTATCATCGGATGAGAACCCAGCAGATCCCCTCACGAAGGGACTGAGTCGGGCTAAGCATCTCCAGCATGCTCGGAGCATAGGGCTGAAGGATGATATTCGTTTTAGTAGTTATATAATTTTGAAATTTGTAAAGTGTAATTGACTTTTGATGATAAATAAAAGTAGTGTTTATTTATGAGTAAAGTGTTTTGACTTCCAGAATAATTATGTTTGGTATATCATATTATTCGAATTCTCCGCAGTCGGTCATATGTTGGAAGTAGGTATGAATCAAGACTGTCATGAGTGGTTGCAGAGGTCTAAGTTGTTAGACATGGCTACAACACTCATGAGTGCTCATAAGTTCTGAGCATTGGATTCAACCCATGCTCACTGGTATCACTTCATGGAATTCATTTCGAGTGATCGTGAGATGGTAATATCATATAAGTCTTTAAACCTAGAGATGTGACTTGTTGCCTATGAGTTGGTTATGCATTGATCGTGCGAAATCGCATTGGTAACTCGATGTTATAAAATGTACTTGTGTGTGTGATTCAACAAGTAGTAGAACAAGCATATGAGTCAAATTTTATCTGTTCCTTCTTGGATTAGAAGCGGATATTTAGGCCCCTCGATGATTTTGTTTTGACCTATGTATCGGTCCCGGCCATAACCGAATTCATGTGTTCAATTTAGTTCTATGTCAAACAAATTGGAAATCAAGAAACAAACTGATGGAAAATAAGTAAGACATTGTTCCATGTATTTGTCCAGCTGATATCTAGAACAGAGGATTATATGATCACTTATCTTAAATGGCGTAACATCATATTCTCAGTTCCGAGAGACCTTGAAAGAGCTACGATTGCTGATCGTTTCCTGAAGTCATACTTACAGACATAGTTATTAGACTTATCCAAGTGGGAGACTGTTGGATAAAGTGTCTAAGTCCATAACTATATTTGGTATGTACTTGACCTGACCCGGCATGGTCCATTTGGGTTGCATGGCATCATGCATTTGGATAGACTAAATGAGAGAAATAACACTTGTGTTTTATTAATATATTATAAGTTCTAATATATTAATAGTATTATTTAATTAGTATTGATCAAGAATTAATTTGGAATTAATTAAGTGATCAAAAGATGACTAATTAAATATATGGGTTGATTATGAAAATCATTCATAACTTGTATAGTGGGCTAATGCTCCATGGATTATCAAGTTGGGTTAAAACCCATAGGATGCTCCATGGGAGTTACAAACCCATGGGTCATGGAAATGACGAGTCATGTCACATTAGGGTTTACATGGTGTAACCCTAGATGTGACACATTATATAAAGAACAGGATGCACAGTAAAATCGGCTACACTATGAACAAGAGAGGGCAAGCAAATTTTTCAAGTGTTATACATTCTCTCAAAGTTATTCCAAAGCATTTGGTGTTGTGTGAAACATTTGAGGCATCACACTTGGGGTGCTAGGCTCTCAACGTTTTTTAAGGAATCAAATAAACTACAAGGTATGTAATTCTAGCCATCTTTTATGTTAAAAGTTCCCCATGTATGCTAGATAGGATTATGAACATTGGAAATCATATTTTGCATTCATTTTAGACAAACATAGATCCAAGGTTTTCTAGGGTTGCATGTACACTTAGGAGTGTTAGAATGCTCATAACCCATCAAATTCTTCCATCGTACTCTTAGAGTACGAGTTCAAATTCCTGTAAGTTATAACCAGAATATCTTGTAGGGAGAGTGTGATAATTGTGTATAGATCTATATTGGGATAGACACCCCACACCTTGCTGCTAGCTACAGCAGGACTTGCAGGTCTACGGGTGACAAAAGTCATAGGATCTTGACGTCTGAAAAATGTTGTTGCAGGTTAATTTTCATTATAGTATGGTTATAACGACTCACATAGGGAGTTAACAATCTTTCAAGTTTACGGGGAAAATTCTACTTTAAAAAGGGGTTTTATCTATTTAAAACTACAAACATGTTATAAGTACAAAACACACACATATTCTCGGTCTTGGGATTTAGGACTACATGACTTTTATAAGGAAAATATTGGATTTTCTTTGGAAACAAATTACAATTATAAACATTATAAGTACAAAACACACACATATTCTCGGTCTTGGGATTTAAGGCTACATAACTTTTTATAAGGAAAATAAGGGATTTTTTCTTGAAATGTACATTATAAAGTACCAGGTTTACACAAAATGGCTTTAATGATAGTAAAACTACGTTTCATCTAGAATTGTTAGACTTCAGCTATAATTTCTAAGTGTACATGTTAGAGTTATATATGAATTTAGTTGCAATCAACTTAGAATTGGTGGGCCCTCCTTACTTCCTGTTCCTTGTTTGGTTGTGGACCTAGGGCAGACCCATTATATTCGACTGTTTATTTAACTTAAAATTTATATAACTTATATAAACTGGGTGATTATTGAAGGAATCTACGGGTCTTTCTAGGGTACATTATTGCATAACATAGGAGTGTTCATTTCATACTTAATAAAGAAAATATTGAATTTTCTGGAATCATACTCTATCGCTTTTACAAGGAAAACGGCTTCTTTCTCAAATAAAACTCTTATGAGCTCACCAACTTAATTGTTGATACTCTTTCAAAACTACTTGTATTTTCAGGAAATCAGTAAAACAGGAAATCAATAGCTTTTGAGGATGGAACGTTAAATCGTCAAACATTTCATTTTGCCATCATAGTGTAATTGATTTGAAACATGTAAGCACATACAATGGTGTAACTTTTTCAATTATATTTATGATGGTTGTATTTACTTTGAGCACTATTATACTCTTCATTATGATACTATACATGAAGTCCTCCACCCCCGGACGTTTCCGCCATCCTTGGTTTGGGGGTGTGACAGAAAGCATCACTTATGACCAAGATTGGAGTTTATTCTTTATTGCTTAATAATGGGTTAACTTTAGATTTGAATAAATGTTGTTACTCGTCAGAAATGGCGAGAAATATTATTTCCCTTCATAGTTTGTATAAGCAAGAATTCACATTTTCATTTGATAATAAAATCAATGCTATTGATGCTTTTTATAATGATGTGTTCTATTTTAAAGCATTACCTTGTGATGGTGTATATGAAACTGTGTCGATTGTAGACAACTTAGGAAATAATGTATTTCAAATTGATTCTTCGATTACCTTGGATAAAGCTTCCTTGTAGCATTGTCGTCTTGGACATGTCAACAAGAAGTGCATATGCCAACTCCAAAAGGCTGGAGTTTTGGAATCATTTGACCTAAAATCGGATGATAGTTGTGAGTGTTGTTTGCTTGGAAAAATGAAAAAGTCACCCTTCATTGGTACTTGTGATAGGGGTGAAGGTTTTTTGGACCTCATACACACAGATGTGTGTGGACCCTTCAAAACCGCCACAAGGGATGCTAATCGCTATTATGTGACTTTTACTGATGATTATAGTAGATATGGATATATCTACTTAATCAAGCATAAGTCAGAAACCTTTGAAAAGTTCAAAGAGTTTAAGCAGGAAGTGGAGAATCAACTGGGCAAGAACATCAAGATGCTCTGATTCGATCGGGGAGGAGAGTATCTTAGTATTGACACCTCCTAGGACACCACAGTTGAATGGTGTGGCTGAGAGTCACAATCGAACCTTGTTGGACATGGTTCGTTCCATGATAAGTCGAGCTTCGTTACCAATCTCATTCTAGGGGTATGTCTTAGAGACTGCCGCCCGTATCCTTAATCTAGTCCCTACAAAAAAGGTTGCCAAAACACCTCACGAGATGTGGACTGAGAACATTCCAAATCTATACCACATCAAGATTTGGGGTTGCGAGGCTTTCGTGAGGCGCGATTCTCACGACAAGCTCGAACCTCGAAGCAAGAGGTGTATTTTCATCGGCTACCCATAGAAATCCGTTGGTTACCTTTTCTACAGACCTAGTGAGAATGTGGTCTTTGTGGCAAGGAGAGGAGTCTTTCGTGAGAGAGAATTTATAAGCCAAGGAGACAGTGGGAGGAAAATTGACCTTAAAGAACTTCAAGAGTCAAGTGGTGAAGGAACCTCAAACACTAGCGACCAACCTGAGGAGGAAACTCCTGTTGAGTTGATAGATGAGTCCGTACCTCCGAGGCGTTCCACCAGAGTTAAGAACACACCTGATTTTTATTATGGTTATCACATTACAACTGAAGGTGATACATTTATCAGTGAAAGTACACTGATAGATTTGGATGAGCCTAATAATTACAGGGAAGCCATGGCAGGCCCCGAGTCTGCTAAATGGCAGGAGGCTATGGACAGCGAGATTCAGTCCATGTATGACAATCAAGTTTGGGACTTGGTTGACAATGTACCAGGTCGTAAGACAGTTGGGTGCAAATGGATCTTCAAGAAGAAGACCGACATGGATGGAAAGGTGCACACTTACAAAGCGCGACTGGTGGCGAAGGGCTTTACTTAAACTCCGGGAGTTGACTATGATGAGACCTTCTCACCAGTAGCAAATATCAAGTCTATTAGAGTTTTTCTATCCATAGCTTCATTTCATGATTATGAAATATGGCAAATGGATGTCAAAACCGCTTTCCTTAATGGAAAGTTGGCTGAGGATGTTTACATGAATCAGCCAGAGGGTTTTATTGATGCAAAGTACCCTAATAGAGTGTGTAAGCTTGAGAAATCCATTTATAGATTGAAACAAGCATCTCACAGATGGAATCTTTGCTTCGATGAGAAAGTCAAAGAGTTTTGTTTTTCGAGGAGCGAGGATGAGTCATGTGTATATGTTAGGGCTAGTGGGAGTATAGTTAGTTTTTTGGTACTGTATGTGGATCACATACTACTCATACGAAATGACATCCCAACTTTGTAGGAGGTTAAGTACTGGCTTGGGAAGTGTTTCTCTATGAAGGACCTTGGAGAAGCTACCTATATCCTAAGGATAAGGATACTGAGAGACATGAGTAGAAGACTAATTGGACTTAGTCAGAGTACCTACTTGGATAAAGTGTTAAAGAAGTTCAACATGGAGAATTCCAAGAAAGGGGAGTTACCGATCCAGCACAATGCCAGACTGAGTGAAATTTAGAGTCCGAGTACAGAGGCTGAGATAGCTGAGTTGAGTCGATTACCATATGCTTCCACTGTTGGCTCGATCATGTATGATATGAATTGTACTCGTCCTGATGTGGCTTTTGCATTGAGCATTGTCAGCAGATATCAGGGGAACCCTGGCAAGGCTCACTGGACTACGGTAAAGAAAATTCTCAAGTATCTGCGGAGGACTAAGGACTGGGTCCTTACCCTCTGTGGGAGTGATGACTTGAGAGTAGTAGGGTACAGTGATGCTAGCTTCCAGACTGATAGGGATAATTTCCGGTCTCAGTCAGGCTGGGTCTTTACCTTAAATGGAGGAGCAATTACTTTGAAAAGTTGCAAGAAGGAGACAGTAGCTGATTCTACTTGTGAATCAGAGTACATACCAGCAAGTGAAGCGGAAAAGGAGGTGATATGGTTGAAGAACTTGATTGGAGACCTTGGAGTTGTACCAACTATACAAGAGCCTATGGAGATTTTCTGTGACATCAATAATGTGGTTGCCTTAGCCAAGGAACCAAGAGATAATGGTAGATCTAGACACATTGACAGTAAATATCACTTCATAAGACACAAGATAGAAGAAGGACTCCTCATGGCAAAGAGGGTATCGTCAGAAGAGAACCCTGCAGATCCCCTCACGAAGGGATTGACTAGGGTTAGGCATTTGCAGCATGCGAGGAGCATCGGGCTGAGAGACGATATTAGTTTTAATAATTAGATAGTTATTTCTGAAACTTGTAAATATACACCATAGGAGTGTTAGAATGCTCAAAACCCAACACTCCGACCCATCCACCTCAAATAGCATGACCCGCCTATAACCGGCTAATCAATACTAGCATTCCATTGCTAGCCAAACTCAATGATCGCCCAACCCCTGAAACCCTGAAGAATACTCTTGAAGTCTTAGTCCGTATGATAATCCAAATCACCTCCCATGATACCATACTGATTCCCTGAGTTCTTATGCAACCGACTAAAAACCATAACCATTGCACTGAACTGGTGAATATTCATCCTAACTCCCACTCTCGAAGAATCATTGAATCCTAATCGACTGCAACCTGAGCAAATATAAAACGCCCCTGACATTTCCGATGACCAAACTACTTATGCAACTGACATCACCATCTTCCTGCTACCACTCTTCTCCTAGCAACGTTAGTGTTTGAACCCAACAATTATTCCCTAGGCAACTGTCGCTCCTACCAGAACAACTACTAAAATCACTGAACCCTGACGATACTGAAGAACTAACCCACTGAATCATGACCATAGACCTTCCACACAATACCCCTGAACCGATCTTGCCCAAAACCAAAATAACACTGAACACATTGGAACCCGCTACACGAGATACAACCCCTATGTAGCCCACTAATGATTCACGACATGCAAACAACATAAAACAATTCTCGAAGATATAACCAACAATAACAGAGAATTAAAACCAACGATTGTGCTTACCTAAACCAATATAACATTCTACGCAACATAAATACTGATACCAATAGATGCTTCCATTACAGCATAACATTCAATATTCCCAAGACTACAAAGCATCACACATATTAGTCCAATCCATCGCTGACTAATCAACTTTAGCATGCAAGTCTACCAGCTCATACAATAGACATACAAAGGCATATCTTCTAGCATTCTATCATGTAAAAACTGAGCAGATCCTTAGCCCTAACTAGCATGTGATTCACAAATTCATAAATCAACTCATATCATATTACATGTATGGGTATTTTTGGAAAACTTACTTGAGTTGGACTGATTGCATGCACCACACCCTTTTTTATCTTAGAATTTTTTTCTTAAAAATACTTTTCTTTTGAAAACTTTACCAAATCCTCAGTTTGAGTTCAAAAACACCCGAGAGTATGTTAGAATCCCTCAAACCAAGTCTGTGATACCAACTTGTAATGTCCCAAAAATCATGACATAAAATTTTTTGTTTTTAGATTAATAAATCGTTAATACATACATTTCTCGTAAAGCCAAGGTAATTCAGATTTAACAAAACATCATAAAATCAAAGTAAATCACGAAATGCGGAGACTTGTGGTGTGTGCTCTACAATCTTCCCGAGCTCTTCCAATTGAAAACTGAAGTACCTGAAACATAAACTGAAAACCGTAAGCACAAAGCTTAGTGACTTCCCCAAAATACCACATAACATACAACCACATAATATCAAGTGACATAACATATAGTTGCCATGGGCTCCCCCCCCCCCCCCCCATGGTCTGATATCCAAGTGTCATAGGCTTCCCCCCCCTGGTCTTTACCTGGAATGCCATGGGCTCCCCCCATGGTCTGATATCCAAGTGTCATTGGCTCCCTCATGGTGTTTCATGCACGTATCACAGAGAAAACTAGCATTCCATATAACAAGTAATGGGCCATCATTGGTGCCTTCAACCCATGGATATAGTGAGAAGACTCACCTCGGACAGCTGAACCCACGAATAAATCTTTGACTGTTGATCCACTAGAAACCCCACACTATCAAACAAATAACACCCAATTAACAATTGGGTTCCAAACCGAATCCAATAATCCATATACGGGATAAAAAGACCATTTTACCCCCCCACCCACCTAGTTTGGTCCAAGACTAAGGCCCAAACTCCTCATCATAAGGGACCACCTGTTGGATAAGATGTCTATGCCCATAACTTTATTTGGTATATACTTGACCTGACCCGCCATGGTCCATTTGGGTTGCACTTCACCCGAACTATTAATGGTTAAACCTTTGAGAATTGTATGTTAATATGAAATCATATTATTTAATTAGTATTGATCATAAATTAATTTAGAATGAATTTGGTGATCAAAAAGGTGACTAATTAAATATGGACTCTTGTATTTATATATGTGTGGGCTAATACTCATTTGGAATGGGCTTGGCATGCATGGGAGTCCATGGATAGTCCATGGAGCTTTTAACCCATGGATCCTTATAAAGGAAGAGTCCTGGGTATTAGGTTTTACAGGGATATAACCCTAATCCTCCACACTATATAAAGGAGCTTGTGATGCTTGAAATGGCACTAGTTGTGTGTGCAAAGAGGTGGTCGATTTCCATAAGCAAGCATACACTCTCTTAAGGTTTTTCCAAGTTTGTGGTGATTTGTGATTTCCATTTGAGGCATCCACATTATTGGTGCTAGGCTCTCATACTCCAAGGAATTAACTCACAAATTGAAAGGTATGTAATTCTTCTAGCCATTATGTTTAATGTTCCCCATGCCATGCTAGATTGGTTATGAACCTTGGAAAAACAAAGTTGCATGTATTCATAGTAAAACATAGATCCAAGGTTTTAGGGTTGCATGAACACCTTAGGAGTGTTAGATTGCTCAAAAGCCAACACCACCAACCAATAAACATCCAAATCCCACTTATGGCCTAATTTTCCAAATTGGGCCCAAACCCTCACATGGGCCTTACCCTAAAGCCCATTAACTTTTCCTAATCCCAAAACACATACTTCCATCTGGTCCAACAAAGCCCTAAACAACCAAGTCCAAAAAGGTAGCCCAAACCGAAGCCCAACACTCAAAGTCCAATAGACCGAGTACACGGGGCGTACAAACATGTATGCGCAGCGTACTCGCTTGGAGGCTTTTACGCTATGCGTGCCTGCTTGTATGCCCAGCGTACTCACCTTATTCATCCCAAACTTGATTTTCCCATTTAATCCATTAAGACAAAGCTCCACAACACAGATCTGACCTCCTTGAGCTGGATTACCACGTACAATTGCCAACTTTACGTTCATACATGGCTAAAATAAGCTCTTAAGCTTAAAAGGGACTTAATGGTTGACTTATTGCATGTATGATACCAAAATACACATAAAGCTTTCAACTTTATGCTCAAGGATACCAAAACAAAATCAGATCTGAAAGGACAAACCCATAAGCAAACTAACTCATCCATAAACCCAAAAAGAAGACCAAAATCACAATAAACTAGCCATGAGGAAATATAATCATACACAATTCAAGATGGAAACTTGATACCTCTAAAAGCTTCCCCACAAGATGATGGTTCTGGATCCAAGGCCTCACCACCAAACCAACCAACTTCAAGGTTCTCTTCTTTCCTTCCCAAGGGCAAAATGTGAACCAAAGCCTTCCAATAGCTCAAGAACACCACCAAGAGGCTTCAAGGTCGATTTAGGGTCTTTAGGGTATGGAGGTTGGCTTAGAAATGAAGGAAAGGGGCCAACATAAAGCTTTTATAAGGTACCACACTAGAAATTAGGGTTTCATACTAACCCTCGTACGCCTAGCGTACTCCTCGTACGCCCAACACACGAGGTCTCGTACCCCGCTCCCACTTTCGCAGTACGCTAAGCGTAATCCTCACTACGCCTTACGTACTAGCCTTCACATTAGTATGCCTCGCGTACTACCTTGGTACGCCCCGCGTACTAAGGTTTTCCCCAAACCCTAATTTCATTCTGAAGGTCATAACTTCTTCGATACCACTCTGATTCCGACCATCCTTATATCCAAGAAAAGATATTGAGAAGAACAACACTTTTATCAGCTCATACTTGACATAGAGGTTCTCAAACATAAAATTCAATTCCATAAAAGCCCGTTACCAATTTACCAAAATACCCCTTGGCACCAAAACAAAATTTGAATGCCCGAACCATCTACATTTCATTACTCACGCCCAAATGGGTAATGATTCGAAACAGGGCGTTACATTTATAAAAAAAATATATTTATAGAAAAACATATTTATATGTATTTATAGAGGTATATATGATCAAATTTGTCTAAAACATGTATAAATATGTGGTTTATACAATACAAACCATAATAATATTTACTTTCATATTTATATATACATGATACTTTTAATATCAAATAAATGCATATTTATACCTATTAAAATGCAAATAAATACAATTTTTTAATGTATTAATACGTTTTTAAATGTATAAACGCTTGTATAAATATACATATGCGCACTAAAATGTATAAATATTTTTTTAAAGTATAAATACCTTTAAAAGATATTTATACCTCTAAAAACATACTTTTTAGCTTTAAAAATACATTTATATATTTAAAAATATATGTATACATTCATTAAAATATAATAATAATAATAATAATAATAATAATAATAATAATAGTAGTAGTAGTTAATAATAATCCAAATAATAATATTATTGACTATGAATGACTGTGAAACTTGTTAAAAGGGTATATGTGTAAAAATTAGATAAAATATCCAACTTTAATAAACCAAAAAAAAAAAGACACAAAAAAATAAAATCAAACATTTCTTGAAAACTTCAGAATTTTTATATCATTAGCAAAAAGCTATTTGCATGAAATCGCAAGGTTTATGAAATATGTGATCTTTTGTAATTAACTTTAGAAAAAATTACAAATGCAGTCATTTTCCTTAATTACTTTGCAAAAATAGCAAAAAAAAAAAACAAATTACAAAATTAACCAATAAAATCGCAGATGAATTTGAGCCATCTACGATTTCGGCATTTGATCTGCAAATGTACAAGTGTTTAAAACGTAGGTGTACATTGACAGTTGTACGTTCGCAGATTCCATCTGTGATTTTATTAATTGATCTGCGATTTTGACTTTTTAAAGGTATATATACCTAATCTTTTTTTTTTTTGAGCTTTCATTTTGCAAAGTTTTTGTTGGAAGAACTTTTTCTGAAGGCAAAAATGAGTAGCCATTAACCATTTAATGTAAAATCGAAATCATATATATATATATATATATATTAAAAAAAATTGTGCAAAATCACATATGAAATATCAAAAGAAATCATAGGTGAACTAAGTTTATTTGAGATTTCATCTAATGTTCCGTCTGCAAATGTACAACTGTCAATGCACGTCCAAGCTTTAAACATTTGTATATTTGCGGATCAAATAATAAAATCACAAATCACTCTAATCCATCTGTAACTTTGATGGTTAATTTTGTAATTTGAGTTTATTTTTTTTTACAAAGTAATTAAAGAAAATGGTTAAATTTATAATTTTCACTTTAACTTTATTCTCTTACCTGTTCTATTCTTTGTAAATAAATCTCAATTATATATAGGTTTAATCTTATTACTTTTGGATTCAAATGGTTGACCCATTACATAATGCTAAACTTAAGGGGTGTTTGGATAGAAAAAAGATGTATTTATTACTTATTCTCACACTAAGCTAATTTAAGTGTTTGGATAAAATCCATTCCCATACTTATTGCTTATTCCCACCACAAATAAGCTATAAGCTAATTTTACTAAGCATCCATATTGCTTATTCCCACCAATAATAAGGTTTAAACAGCTAAAAATCTAATCCAATCACCTTAAGCTGATAATTAAAATTAATCATCCGGAGCAGAAAGCTTAGAGAATGTGGATTTTTGGAAGAAAAGGGGAATCAGGGTTTGGAGCTTTTTCAACAGCTGAAGATGTTACCAAAGGAATCGATGGAACTGGTCTCACCGCCATTGTTACTGGTAAAAGCGCGCATCTTCAACCCTCTGCTTCTCATTAGGATTCTTGATCCTTTTTTCTTGAATTGTTTCTCCTTCTGAGATCTTTTCTGGGTTTTTAAGGGTTCGATCCACTGCACATATCTGAATAACAGTTAACAAAACAGAACTTCAAGAACTTGTGATTTGAGGGTACTGAAAGATGGGTTTAACTTGTTGTACTTGTATCACTAAATCTTGATCTTGATATCAATATATAAGTAATTTCGGGTGTTTGACCAATATGCTCTGATTTTTGGTATTGATGATGGTGTTTTTGTTGTTGGATATGAAATTGGGCCCGTTTCACTTTCACTTCATGTTCATGTGTTGATGGATGTTGATGTGTGCATTCAGGAGCTTCAAGTGGTATTGGCACAGAGACAGCACGGGTCCTTGCCATGCACGGTGTACATGTGGTGATGGGGGTAAGAAATACAGAAGCCGGTAGAACAGTTAAAGAGACAATACTTATGGAGACACCTGATGCTAGAGTTGATGTGATAGAGTTAGACCTCAGCTCTCTTGCCTCTGTAAGGGAATTTGCAGCCGAGTATTGTTCATTGGGCCTTCCTTTAAACATTCTCATGTAAGAGACACTTCTGTTTTGGTGTCGTTTTACCTTTTAATTTTTAGATATTTTCTTTATCAAAATTACAAGATTTTCGGTTTGTGTTATCAAAAGCAACAATGCAGGGGTTATGGCTCCTCCATTCACGCTTTCAAAAGACAAGATTGAACTACAATTTGCAACCAATCATTTAGGTATGTGATTATCACAATGTTTGGCTGAAGGAATTGTAATCTTTCACGTTGTTGACAAATGACAAGAAAAGAAATAAACTAACAAAATATTCTTTTATGTATAATGGGGTATTTTGGTCTTTTAGTTAAATAAGTTAAGTAACAGAATTGAATTCCTTCCAAGCTTGGAAGGAATGGTGAATCCCATTGACGAAATCTAAGGATTCCTACGGAATTGAAGTATTACTTTCATTTGACACCCAAACACACCGGGGAATCCACGAACCAAACACTTGATTAAGGTATCTGTCTTTTTACAGGTCATTTTCTTTTGACGAATCTTTTACTCGATACCATGAAGAAAACTTCACGTGAACATGAAAAAGAAGGAAGAATAGTTAACGTGTCATCCGAGGGTCATCGATTTGCATACAAAGGAATTTACTTTGACAAAATAAGCGATGAGTCAAGGTACACAAGCAAAGCTCATTCCAGATCATTATTGTTTTCTGCTTTGAGTTCATTAATGAATGTTGTTCTATGCATGGTTCAGTTACAGCCCCATATACGCCTATGGACAGTCAAAGCTGGCCAACATACTGCATGCTAACGAGCTATCAAGGCAATTTAAGGTAATTTTATTTTTATTTGTAATCTTTCTCAGATCTCAGCCTCATATCATTAGCTCTGTTTTAGTTGCATGTTAGGACTCGACAAACTATTTTCTTGGACCTGAAGGATATCCATGTCTTTTGAGTTTTGATCAGACAAGAGATCCAGAGTGAGTCCCTATGCGACCTCTTTGAGTGGGACAAAAAAAGTCAATATTTGTCCCCTTCATTTCATGTCAATTTTAGTCCTAGTCCAATACATGCCAAACACTAGGGGCATGGTTTTTCTCCTTGGCAAAGCTTAATGTTTATGATTTTTGCATAATTGTTAAAAATCAGGAAGAAAAGGTGGAGTTGACTGCAAACTCGCTGCATCCTGGTGGCATTGCAACCAGTCTTCTACGTCATCACAGCTTTCTTGAGGGTAAAACGCAGAGCTTTTTTTTTTTATTATTATTAAAATTCTCAACTTGATTCTTTTGGTTTTTTGATCTTATAATGTTTATGAGCCAGGTGTCGTTGATTGGGTCGGGAAATACTTCCTGAAAACTATCCCACAGGTTAGATTCATTAAATTTTCATCTCTGAATTACCTTAAAGAAAGAATGACTCAGTTTTGACCCTTATCATTTTCAGGGGGCAGCAACTACATGCTATGTGGCATTGCACCCGCAAGTCAAAGGGGTTAGTGGCGAGTATTTTGTAGACAGTAACAAAGCAAAGCCGAGTTCTCTTGCCAAAGATTCAGAATTCGCCAAGAAACTCTGGGATTTTAGCCTCGGCATGGTGGCTCCATAATCATATGCTTGTTCACTTCATGTGTATATTTTCAACAAAATTTATTGCTTTATTGTATAAAACAGACAGTAGACAACCAAAGATCATTAAGCTGATAAGACCAAAAAAAAAAAAAAAAAGAACATTCTCATTGATAAAGCTTTTGATGTGCACATAAGATGGTTAAGTAACTATTTTTCATATCCTAACTCTAGTTTAAACCACGGATGCACAAACTTTTCAACAAAATCTAAGACTCTATCACCTACCCCTCTTCTTCCTGTACGGCAGTAAAAGTAAAACCCCTGAAAACAAGCCCATGAATCCCTTCTCTTTCTCATAGTATGAGGTGTACACTTCTTTACATATCCACCACGAACCACTGTTAAATGCTGGAGTTTCAGAACCTATCCATCTGCATCCCTCCTTCCATTTCAGCTTCCAAAAGGGATTATGAGCATAAAAAAAAAAAAGAAAGATAAATATAGATATAGATATATTATATATATAGATATTATTATTCATAATATGTTCTTTTAGTTGCTGGTGGTCAACTCCTTCTTCGACTAACCACCGGTGAAGGAGGGTTGAGGTCAATGACTGGATTCTGTTTGACATGATCTCTGAGAAGCTGCTCGGAAACACGGTTGACAAGCACCGACTGCCCGCTGTATCTTTCTTTTTGGTTCCCTAGAAAATCGTTGTCAGAAGGAACTATCTCCTGAAAGAAGGGAGACCCTTGAGGCATTGCTCGAAACATATCGGGCCTCGGGTCATGATAATACGATGGAGGAGGTCCAAAACATCTAGTGGGAGACCGTGAACTCATCCCCAAACCTGTGAACTCAGGAGTGTACAACACACTTGGCTGGTGGTGGTAGAAAGGAATGGCTCCATTTAGAGGGGTGGATGAACCAGAGATGTTTCGCGGGCTTGATATTGGAGATGGGGATACTCTTCCATTCATATTTTGAACAGATCTTTGATGCAACAGTGGGCTGCCCAAATGAGAAACCGGGCATGATATGTTACTGCAAATCAGCATGAATGCGCATCAGAACCATGAAAAAACATCACATGTATTAAGAAAAAAAATGGAACTGGAACTAAATAGACCTGAATCCAGGACTAGATTTTGGTCCTCGAGAGTGAACAACAGAAACTCCTTCACAACCATATCCAATGCCCTACAACCATGAAAGAAGGAATTATTATTTTTGGTCAAAATGGGTAAAACTTAAACAGTTACAAAAAATGGAACAAAAACATAATAATACCAGAAATCTGACTGCGTTTGTAATTGGGCCTGGATCCAGTATCAATCTTTCAGATGAAGCAATATTTATAACAAAAGGGTGTTCTAGAAGCTGTGCAGCAGTAGGGCGGTGTGATGGGTTCCTCTGTAAGCATTGCAAGATAAAATCTTTGCCTTCATCGGAAAGATGCTCAGGGATTGATGGAAGCTCTTTGCTGTTTCCAACCTTAAACAAAGCAGCCACCTTTGACAAGAATGTAAATTGTAAGGTCATGTGATGTGAACCAAACAAGATAAAAATGCATAATATTTTCATGTAGCCTACTACTAACTACTAACCCCTTCATACTGACTCCAAGGAGGTTTAGTTGTAGCCATTTCTAGCACTGTGCACCCAAGACTCCATATATCCACAGCAAGATTGCAACCGTTTGAATTATTGTTGATAACCTGAAACAGTTGAATTCATATTAATAACTACAAAATATTTTAATCATTTTAAAAAATAACTAGGCTTGGAAGGTATGCTAACCTCGGGTGCCATCCAGTATGGGCTTCCCTTGAAGGATAACGGGCATGAAGGCCCTGAAATCTGTGAAACAATCAAGTCAAGACTTAAGGTGGCTACTCTTAACACTTTTTGAAATATATATATATATATATATATATATATATATATATATATATATATATATATATATATATATATATATATATATATATATATATATATATATATATATATATAGGTGTCTTACATGTTTTGCCATCCCAAAATCGGCCAATTTTACACGTCCGTTAGGGTCTACCAGTATATTTGCTCCTTTAATATCCCTAAGAAAAGACAATACAAAAATCTTTTAGAAGATTATAATAATAAAGAAACTGTTTGACCAAAAGTAAACTCACCTGTGGACTGTATTCTTAGCGTGCAAATACTCGAGTCCTGACAAAATTTGATGAGTGTAACTTCGGATAGCTAATTCACCCAACTGACCATAATCCTGGAGAAGCTTATGAATGGAACCACCCGAAACATACTCCAAGTAAATATAAAGTTTGTCATCCACCTAGTAAGTTTTTTACACAAACCAAGAATCTTTAAAAACCTTAAAAACATAGTAACATCATTAAGAAGAAAGAAGGGAAGTAAATGGTTCTCTTACTGTCTCAGATCCATAGTATTGTACGATGTTTGGATGTCTCAAGCGACTTAACAGTGCGATTTCCTGTCAAATATCAACAACAAATGTTAGATTGTAGGGAGATAACGAATGTCTTTCAACAAGAGATTATGGAATCCACTAAAAAGACTTACTTGCCCCAGCTGTTGGGCGCTTTCCTTTGACTTTGCATCATCCGCAAATAAAATCACCTCCTTCATTGCACACATTTCCCCACTCTCACTACAGTTGAGAGAAGTCAGAACAGTTTTGAAAACTAGTTTTTATTTTCGTAAAAGTAATGAATTAAATATACAAACCTGTTGAAACCAAGATAAACATGTCCAAAGGTGCCTCTACCAAGCAACCTTCCTTTCTTCCAACGTGAACCATGGCCAACCAAAAGATCTGCTCTACCTGGACTTCTTGGAACTGTTGGGGTAGTTGCGGTTGAATACGAGGGTGAATAAGGACCAATGTTGGAGATTGTTAAAGGTGGAAGGGGTAATCTGTGACTTTGTTGTCTTCCAGTAACCGCATCATCAGGCCAGTTGGCAAATGGGTCCACCATGTTCAACCCACATGCTCTTGGATGTGATGGGGTGACAGACCCACTTTGTATTCTTGAGCTAGGACCAGGGCTAGTCATCCTAGGACTAGGTATAGGTGAGCATTCAGGGCTGCATCGACTATGTTGCCAGAGTAACTGAGTCGCAGACATGTCTCCACCAACCGAGTTATGACCCGAGTTGTGACCCGACCCGGGACTAGAGCACTGACCCGACCCAAGAAAACCCGCATCGGCATAGGGCCTTCCGGCCCATAAACCAGAGGTCAGAGTCGGGTCAGGCCCAAATACCCTCATTGGACTTCTAGATGGGCTGGACATGGAACTGTCTGGAGCACTAAAGAAAGCACCAGATTGAGGGATCTGTAATTTCGCCATGTGGCGACTTAAAGGTCGCCGCTTTGGTGACGTGGGCACCGTCTGGTTGTTCGGACACGTGGTTGTGTTCACCGGCTTCAATTTCTCCCTTCTCTTTTGTGTTGCAATGTGATGATTTTGGATCTTGTAAACCGCACTTCAAAGAGAAGGGTAAATGTTAGATCTTTAAGATATAAAAAAAAACATAAAAGGGAAAGTATGTAAGTAAGTAATTAATTTAATTAACAATTAAGAAAACTCACCTGGAAGGACTGTTTGTGTAAGTTCTTTCATAGTCGGATACCTGAGGGCTTAGAAGCCGTGAATCAGAGGGATCATCACTGTCACTTGAACTATCGGTAAAAACCGAATCAGTTGCCACATCACCTTCAACATCCACATGACCAGGGGCATTTTGGGAACGACTAGGTTTATGAGGTGTCAATGAGGAGCGTTTCCCAATTCCAGATTTTCTTGATGCCCTTTTTCCTGAATCAGCAGTAGGATGAACATCAGGAAGTGGGAGTGGGTGGGGAAGAGGTCTTTCTGCAAAGCTTTGGGATCGAGACACTAGTGTTGATGGAGAACCAACACGGGAATTAGATCCCTTTGATTTGTGTTTTGATTCAGATGGGCTTTTCAGCTTTCTCTGAATCGTTCCGAAAATACCCCCACTGTTTGACTTCTTCTTTACTTCTTCAGATGAGGATTTGTTCCACCATGGAGACATGATTGTTGAATTGAGTAGTAGTGAAGACTGTAGTATCAATTGTGCTTGATTTGAAGATCACAATTGATTCTGCAATCTCTAGATCAGAAATGAGAATTGGTAACAATTCCCTTTGACATTTTTGCCAAACATCAACATGACTAAATAGGAAAACTTGTGCCTCTGCTTCCGTAATCATGAAATAAATAGCAATAAATCGAAAGACAGGTGCTCCGTAAACTGCATTTAAGAATTGTATATTAAATTCGAGAAGATGAACAACAATCTACATCTACACATACGAATTTAATCAACCACCTACCCCTAAAAGTCAAGCTAGAAACGTGCGCTACTCAAACTTTCTCTTCTTGCATTGCTTCTCTAACTAGTTTGAGATAAGAAGCATGTTGTTGGATACTGTTTTGTTATAACAAAAATGTCCATTTTTAGAATTGCAATTTACACGTGTGAAGTACATTGCCCCGTGTCTGCTTATCTTCTAAAACCTCAAGGGTTGCATGCCACCAGTTAACCTTGCAAGATGCACGTAGGCATACATATTTCTTCCTTTTCCTATTTTCCTAAATTTTGCCAAGTGTTAACATCATAGGAAATGGAGGCAAGGAATAAAACATCCAAATCATTTTAGTTTGAGAAAAAAAAAATGACAAAATGAAACACATCAATTCTACATTGTATCTAGTTTGAAACAAAAATGACAAAATGAAATTCATCAATTCTACATTGTATGATCTAGTCACTCAATTTGAGTTATAAAATTGACAAAAGAAAAAAAAATGGAACATTTTGGAGAAAAGAAGAATTTTCTTTGTGGTTTCAAGATATCCGTGTTATTTGATAAAATTCGACAAAATTCGACAACTTAAAACTATCATTCGCTAGGATACACAAGAAAATAAATTCTTCCATAAAAAAACGCCAAATGTGGATTTCCTTGAGAGAGTCCCCAAACCCAAATGACCATTTATAAAACCCGAATCTCTATTAAATCTCCTATAAATTATAATTCTTTTTAAGAAAAAGGAGTGAATTCATCTATAAATTTGGAAGTGTAGACGATGTGTTACGACCAATCACCAATGTTGTTTAGAAGGCAATCTATAATTGACCGTTTGTTGCACTGTGGTAATTACTAATTCATACACCAACATGTTGCATTTTATAATGTTCCTTCTATGGGGTATGGACATCTCAATGAGATGATCTCATTAACATTTCCTATTCTTAACTCCTTACACTAAGACTCAGTAAATGTAGATAGTGCAAAATTAATTATTAAAATATCAATACTCCTTTTGGCTTAGGAATGGAGGTCGATTTTGACTTTCAATTGTCAAATAGGATATGTTTACTTCAAAAATGATTAAAAGGAAAACTATTTCACTTGTAGAGAAGGAATAGAGAACTAGAATGAATTACAAGACCACATACCATATTCTAATAATTTGATACTAATGATTTATAAACATGTATCTCAATTACAGGTACAATAATACGAACGTTTTAAGTCTTGCATTAGTATGACTTTGTATAATCTAAATCTTGACTAAAGCATAAAACAACAAGTTTACAAGCCCTTAGCATCCCACCACCTCCTCCCCTCCCCAGCATCAATAAAACAGTAGTTTATCAGAAGCACATTTGCCAACAACTTCAAACCTTTTACATATCTTAAGTTCTTAATTTAAATAAGCCCCTTCTGACCTAAGACTAACATCTTCAACTTCCATTGGATTGCTGCTTACTACTAACCCTAAACTCATAAATCAATGTTTTTATGGCTAATCATTAATCCAGGTAACCACACACCTAAATTAAATAAATGGCAATTGATCATGAAATGAAGCAAAAAGGAAAACATGATCACAGCTGGATTTAACAAGATTTCATATATCTAACACATTTGCTTGTTGCTACCATAAATTGTTGAAGACCAAAAGAGGCTTCAAGAATCCCGCTTTACCTATACTATATACGCAACCAATAATCCAACTCAACATTCGGATAGATCTGATTCTCAAAAATCCACCATCTACACACGTACACGAATCTCGTGAATAAAAGAATAAGCATTATCATCAAAACCATTAATTCTTGTATACACCCGGATATAAATATCACAATCCACAAAACCCATGAAAAATCTCCAAGTAACAAAATTCAACGTATACCCATAAACGAATACCTAAAGGGTGTATGGAAAATGAACCAATTTTGTAGAAAATCACCTGAAAATATCGAACTTAACGGGAAGCAGTAGACTAATGGAAACAACCTAAATTTGAGAAGAACCCTAAACTAACAATCGATTAAACAAAACAAATGGTGGGGTTTTACGCTTCATCTATATATGTATCTCAAATTCATCAAAACATAAATAGCCCAAAATCGACCTCTATAACGTAGTGGTTACGGCGTTAAAAAGAAGACTTACCGGAGAGGAAAGTGCCGGAAGCCGGCGGGAAATTTACAGCTTTCTTGCAGAGAAGTGTGTCAGTTACCGAAGAGACGCTGAAGAAAAGAAGCAGCACAACAGAGAGGATAGAGAAATTAATTTGAGACAGATTTTGTGTAATTTTATTATTTAACCCTCATTTTTTTTTCTATGAGAGTAAACACTAACGACTAAACATAAACAGTAGGTTGGTCTATCAGGGGTTATTATATTTTCTTCGTATAAACCACAGTCAACTCCATTATGCTTTTCTAAATTACACACCTTAATCTCTTCCAATGTTTTAAAACCCGGGTTTTAGTTGGCCCGGTGTCATAACCGGTTCAACCGTCGGATCAACCCGGTTTATGAAAAGTAATATTATAATCAATAAACATACGTTAATTGTATCATAATTACATAATCTATATAATTAAAACCTTGAAACAATGATCAATTAACAATAAATGAACTCTAATACGGAACAAGATGTTCAGAAAGTTTAGAAAGCTTTGTTGGTGTTTTCGAGCCCATAAAAATGGGACCTTGATGCACCTAGTTGAGGCTAGTTTTAGTTGGATTGACATTTAATATTTAATTTAAATAATGTATTTCCATTGATTTGTTTATTTCTTCATTTTATACTACCAAATCATATTATTGGTAAAAAAATGGAGAAACATGTCAGCATAAGACTTCTAAATGATCACAAGGGTAGTTTCATCATTTTTACATAAATAGGGATAACATTGTAATTTAATTAATTTGGTAGTTAGAAGTTAGCTAAGTTTGTTTGTGCTCTGTAATAGCTTTCCATTCTGTATATAGATTGTATCTCTTTCATTTGTGAGAATTAATGGAAAACATTCTTCTCTCAGATTCATTCTTCTCTTCATCTTTCTTCATCATGAAATTCTACATGGTATCAGCTTGATCTTGTGAACGTCTTCCGCAAATCATTTCAATCTCTGTTTTTCGATCATTTTTTTTACAATGGATGCACCACAGATTCCGATTGAATCTTCAACAATCGACATTTCTAGCCCTTATTACCTTGGTTCTTCAGATAATCCTAGTGCAATTCTTGTTTCTACCGTTTTCACTGGAGTTGGATTTGCTACTTGGAAACGATCTATGATTTTGTCTCTATCAGCAAAGAATAAGCTTCAATTTGTTGATGGATCTCTTCCACCACCATCAGAAAATTCCCCAATGTTTCCAAAGTGGTCTCGTGTTAATTCAATGGTGATAAGCTGGCTTCTTAACTCTCTTCACAAGGAAATCGCAGAGAGTGTTCTATTTCTCCCAACTGCGAAAGAAATTTGGTCTGAGTTACATCAGAGGTATGAACAATCAAACGGTGCTCTCATTTATCAAATTCAACAGCAGTTGTATTCAATTTCTCAAAATTCTGATGAATTCTCAACCTACTTTACCAAATTAACAAAAATTTGGGATGAATTACGTGTTGTTCAAGAGATTCCTACTTGTTCTTGTGGTGCATCTGGTAAAATCCAAAAATATCTCGAAGATCAAAGACTCATTCAGTTACTTATGGGATTGAATGAATCCTACAAAATTATAAGAGGTCAAATCTTGATGATGAAGCCTTTGCCAAGTTTGTCCACTGCTTATTCATTGATCATCCAAGAAGAAAGACAACGAGATATTCATACTTCTCCCGCAATCAACAATGATGCAATTGCTATGGCTACTACTACAGAATCGCAGTTTCATTCTTCAAAGAAATCTCTTACATGTGCTCACTGTAAGAAAACAGGCCATAGCAAATCCCAGTGTTATAGGCTCGTTGGATTTCCATCCACCTTCAAATTCACAAAGACAAGAAAAGAAGAACCAAAATCCAGTACTCAAAATGTGATCACAACTACTTCTGGATCTATCACTCAAGAGCAGTTTCAACAACTTATGCAAATGCTCAACAATCACTCCATGCAACCAAACACCAGCCAAGTCAATTCTTCCATTTGTGAAAAGTCAATGAATCCTGATGGTAATTCTTTTTCATTTGAGAGTTTTGTTGCCAATGTATATAAATCCTCTTCTAAACTTCAACTATATCACTCATGGATTATAGACACGGGCGCTACAGATCACATGTGTTCTAATAAAGATTTCTTTTCTTTTTTAACACCAATTTCTCAGTCTCATTCGATTGGCATGCCTAATGGTCATCGCACTTCAATTTCATTCATTGGTGATGTCAAATTACATGATTCTCTCATTTTACATGGAGTTCTATATGTTCCAGATTTCAAGTATAACTTGATTTCAGTTTCCAAATTATCATCTCATTTGCAAACCTTCACTCTTTTCACTGATGAAGCATGTCTTTTGCAGGACCCTTCACAAAAGCATAATCTTGCTCTTGGAGTGATTGGCAAAAGAATAAATGATCTTTATGTTCTTGATCCTACTGATTTTAGTAGTACTTTGTCATACAATGTATCTGTATTCAAGTCTTATAATGACTCTTATGCTTTTGTAACAAATTCTACTCTCACTTCCAATACCATTTTGTGGCATAATCGTTTTGGTCATATTCCCATTCATAAACTCAAAACTCTTTCTTTGTTGCCTTCCAATTGTGATGAACATTGTTTAAAATCATGTGTTATTTGTTCAAAAGCTAAACAACACAAGCTTCCATTTCCTGCTAGCATCTTATCTACTACAAATCCTTTTGAACTTATTCATGTTGATGTTTGGGGTCCGTATAAACATCAAACTCATGATAAATTCAAATATTTTATAACTATTGTGGATGACTATAGTCGATACACATGGATTCATCTACTGAATCACAAAAGCTATGCTTTTACTCTCATCAAAGCTTTCATTTCTTTGATTAAGACACAATTTGATGCTAATATAAAGTCAATCAGAACAGATAATGCTTTTGAACTTGGTTCAAGCAATGAAGGAATTGATTTCTTTCAAGAAAAAAGTATCATTCACCAAAGATCCACACCACATAATCCACAACAAAATGGCATTGTGGAAAGAAAGCACAAGCATATTTTGGAAACAGCAAGGGCATTATACTTCCAATCAGGCATTGGTATTTCTTACTGGGGTGAATGTATTAAAGTTGTTGTTCATCTTATAAATAGAATGCCCACCAAAGTTCTAAAATAGAAATCTCCTTTTGAGCTTTTATACAACACAAAACCGGCTCTTCAACAACTAAAAGCTTTTGGTTGTTTGTGTTTTGTCTCATCTAATCCAGTTGGCCGTGACAAATTTATGCCAAGAGCACATCCTTGCATTTTTATTGGATATCCTTATGGGCAAAAGGCTTACAAAGTTCTTAATTTGGTTACTAAATCCATTTTTGTATCCAGAGACATCAAATTTCATGAACACATCTTCCCTCTTCATTCTCTTAATAACAATCCTTCAGAATTACCTTCTTCTCATTTACCAAACATTGTTTATGAATCATGTTCAAATGAAGAAGTTTTTTCTCATCCTTCTGTTACAGCTCAACCAATTCCACCTCCTAATCCTCCTACTTTATCAAGACCTACTCGACAAAGACAACCACCCATAAGCTTCAAGATTATGTTTGTCACAATGCTATCTTAGAAGGGAAGTTTGGTAATTGTTGTTGGATTAGTGTCTAAGTCCATAACTATTTTGGTATGTACTTGACCCGATGGTGCATGGTCCTTTTGGGTTGTCTTCACCAAAGCAACTTGATTGGAGAAATAAATAGAGAGAGAGGTTATTATGATTTATTAATATGTTATAAGAATAATATATTAAAGGAGAAATCATATTTGTTTAATTAATATTGGTCAATAATTAATTAAGAATTAATTTTGTGATCAAGTGTAATTAATTAAACTAGAGGGGCTGAATTGTAATTATGGGATAGTTACAAAATAAGGTAAGGATTATCTTATAAGTGTGGTGGACGAATTTAAGGTTGGAAAGCCTTAGAATTCGAGTATGATAAGGATTCAAGGATTATCTTATTGGTTGCTTAATGGATAATCAACTAGATAAGGATAATGACTGAAACCCTATCTCTACACCTATATAAACAACTCCAAGGTCATGAATTCGTGGATCCCTTCCCAAGAAGTCCTAAGGACGAATTCTAACCTCCCTCCTCTCTCTTTATACCTTCTCCACTTGCTTATGGTGTTTGTGAACCATTAGAGGAGTGACACTTGTGACTCTCTGCTTTCCAAGGTCAATTCAAGGAGGAATTAGATTGTTATTGCTATATAACAATCAAGGTATGTTCTTAAACCTATTTACATGTGAATTCTGATTTCCATATGCTAGAATTAGGGTTCAAAGTCTTGGATTCAAAGTATGTACAATAGAGAAACCTAGATCCGAGCTTTAGGGTTTGTATGAGCACATAGGATGTCTTATGACCAAAAACCCATCAGTGGTATCAGAGCCATGATTGGTTTCTATTGTATTGATGCTTGATGTAACTGAAAATCGTGTTTTGGCCTCACTGTTCGACCTGACTCGGCGAGTCACTCTTGGACTCGGCGAGTCAGCCTTACTCGGCGAGTTCCAGAGGGTGACTCGGCGAGTCGGTGCGTCAGACAGTGCTTATCTCGGGATTTCTTGCTGTTTTTGCATTAGGATAATTACCTTATCATGTTAGATTAATATTAATCCGATTATATGATATATTTGACTATAATTTTAATCTAATTGAAGATATTTATCAATTAATAGGATAATTGTTTCCTTATAAGATAATTGATTAATTATTTTAAGTAAATTGATAAATTATTTTGCAAGAAATCATCAAATATGGATAATTATGTGATTAAATGTTAATTTGAATTATTTGTTATTTGATCCTTGTTGTTGTGAAATGTTTCATATTTGGCCCTTTAGGTTTTATAGTTTAAATTTGAACCCCAAAAGTTTTGTTGTTTTGAAATTTAAATAGTTGAAACCCTAATGTTTTGAAAAAAGGTTTCAAAACTTGCCCTCAAGTTTTGGAATTTAAATTTTGATTAAATAGTTTAATTTTGATGCATATTTAAATTCTAAACCCTAATGTGTTGAAATGTTTCAAAACTTGCCCTCAAGTTTTGGAATTTAAAAGTTGATTAAAAGTTTAATTAGGAATGTTAAATTCTAAAACTCTAGTATTGTTTTGAAAAAGTTCAAATCACACCCTTATGGTTTTATTAATTAATTAAGGTGTATAATTAAAAGAGGTTTAATAAATCCATAAAAGTTTAGGTTAACCATTTAATAGAATTAAAAGTGTAATTGTTAAAGTTAACCACATAGTATTTTAAAAGTTATAAAATACACCCTATACTATATATAACATTAAAAGTCTAACATTATATATATATATATATATATATATATATATATATATATATATATATATATATATGTATAACTAAAAGTCAGTCTTACCGTTAGTAGGTCTCATTCACAAAGCTGGTCTATAAGGGGTGTTTAAGGAAATTGCCTATAAAATGGCGATTGAATGGGTATCCACTCTTACCCACCGCACTCTTGACTAGTGGAGAGTCGTTAGCCGAACGGGTAGGATAGGACGAAACCTTCCATTATAAGTATAATGAATTACTAAAGTAACTAAATGTTTTCATAAAATTCCCAATCTTAGTTACTTAGGCAAAAGTGAATTGATGCAATTCCATGAAATTACACTTTGTGCCCTTGCGAAGACGTTAGTGGAGCGTGTGTGGTTAACCGGCACACTAAATGGGTCTAAGCAAAGGTAGCAAAGGGTGACTTAATGTTTGTCATAGTTCGGTGGAGCGTGTGTGGTTTACCGGCACATCGAATAGGTGATTGTAACATGTGAGGTCACCATGTAAATTTGCATGGTTATTCACACCCGCTTTGTGATCCTCGGCATCCCAGTCACAAACAAGAGGGACATATCGAGATTTAAACATGCCATTGAAAGTTCAATGAATCTCAAAGGATCTAGGAGTTTTCATAGATTTAAAACTTAAATTCTTTTTCGTTTTTCGTGGTGGAAATTAGTGAATCGTCATTCACTTACCTTCAAATATTCTGCAATTAGGGTTACGGCATCCCTCTCCCGAGTTGTAGAATATTGTGTTGGGTCCTAGCCTTAGTATCTCATCTGGGTGATTTACTAAGGACTCAATCTATCAACTAACTTGAATTCGTTTTTCTCCCGTTTTGTAGATGTCAAAGTTCGACAACTATGGTCTTCCCAAATCCCGTGGAACAAGCATTCCACATGAAGATGATATTCCACGATTCGATCGAGGAACAAGAAATCATGCTTCACTTCCTCTACCTCCTCCAATTATTCTCCCTAACCCACAAGATTGTAAAATTGAAAGGTTCAATATCACTCAAGCCCTTTTGGCAAGTAAACATAAAGAAGGTAAGTCGGTGTGTGCACATGTCCTCGGGATGAAGTCGCACATTGATAGACTAAGAATGATGGGATCCGTTATTAGTGAAGAAATGGTTGTTGATTGGGTTCTTCAGTCACTTCCTAACTCATATAGTGAGTTCGTAAGAGAGTACTATATGATGAATCACGACGTGACCCTTATAGATCTCACCTACATGCTTATTGCTGCTGAATCAGTAATGGTTTGGCACAATAGAAAAGCAAAGTTGATTGGTGAATCTGCCTTCAAGACCTCTATGGATATAGACAATGGCAATGAAAGACATGCAATGATCGAAAAGTTTGATCATAAGAGAAAGGCGATGTCTAAAGTAGTTCCATGTGTTGTTCCAAAAGAGTCATTTTGCTTTTATTGCCAAGAGAAGGGGCATTGGAGACGAAGTTGCCCTAATTACCTAAGAGATGGGAGAGTCAGAATGTATGGCTCTACTTTAGGTAAGAATCCACTATCTAACTCCGTTAAGTTCCTATTCATTGATTCTTAATACATGATGTAATAAAATTGCATTTGAGTGTTTTTGCAGGATCGGTGAAAAGAAAAGAAGCTTGTTGAGAGAGCAAGATGAATCTAATCACCAAGAGATGGATCTTGATCGCATAGGACTTGAAGATTAGATTTTGAGCTTAAATAGTTATGATAGAGTTGTTAGAAATTTTCCTTTTACATAGTTTTCAATGGATTTTGCATTGTAAGGACAAATTTTTCCGCTGCTTTTATAAATAAAAATAAATTTTCGTTTGACTTATTTATTTATTTGTTTATCTCCTTGCAATAAAATCGTTATGAAAATTGGTGTTTGAATATTTCTACAACAAATGGATATGATTCTTATTTATGGTGTTTATGGAAAAATCGCAAATTTACCAAATAGGGAGAGTTTCTCATCGCCCAAAGTTTCAATCGGACAGAAATTTGGAATCATGCAACTCGGTTGCATGATGAATGAGAAATTCATATTTGGAAATTAGACCAATTCGTTGACAAAGTGTCAAGTGAAGGACTAGGAGATCAAGTACACAAAGTAGTGTGTTGATCAAGTTCACCATAAGAATAACAAAGATATTCGTCATGATTTACTAAAGGCTTAGTAAATATGATTATACTTACAAGATTAAGTGTAATTCTAAATTGATTAAAGGGTTTAGATCAATAGTAGGACGAATAAGAAGAATCAAGTAGGCAGAAAGATAAAAGTTTTTCCATTCTAAGAAGAAGGGAGAGTACCTTTTATGCTTTATGATAGGTCTTAATGATTAAGAACCATATCTCAATTGATCCTCTAAGTGAGTCTTAGTACAATTGTATGTCTAAGAAGAGGAATCAAAGAATTGAAGAAATGGTTGAATCAATAAGACAGTCATACTTCGTTCCAATAACAAGTCTTAAAGTTAAGATTGTGACAATGAGTGAAAAGTATTAAGAAGGTTTATAACATTCATCAATTGTGGAAAGTTGTGATGTCTTGGATAAGACAAAGACCAACTTAGAACAAAATTATGAAGTGTTTTGTTTTGATAAAAGCTACACTAACTCTTGAATATTTGTTTGTCAACAAATGTTTATTGACAAAAGAATCTTATATGTCAAGGAGTCAGTGGGAGTCTTAATGGTCTTGAAAGGTTTCAAGAACAAATCAAATAAACCTTATCGATCATCACTAGCATACGAGTTGAGGTTTACAACCTATCGTGTTGACATTATTTTGATTCTGTGCCAATCCAATCGAGTTAATTATGCATGTAAGTTCTATGAGTTCTCAGTTTGAACGCATAAAAGGCAAAGCACCTTAATCAATGAAAGGTACATTGACAGGAAAGGGTGAGCTGCTTAACTACTTGGAAGACATGGTGGGCAGCTGTGCTACCATAAGGCAAGAAATCAAGATTAAGAAAGTTCGGTCCATATGAGTTTGAATTTGTCGTAAACTTTAACAAATTTACATGGATAGGAACACATACACCGCTCAAATCTAAGTGTCATAAGATTTCCTCCTTCATGAAAATGATTGTGAAGAAATACTTTCACTAAGAGAGATTTTAAGAAGATAGTGATTGTAAAATTGCATTCTCAAATTCAATCATGGTTACGGCATCCCTTTCCATAATTTGAATTGTGAGGTTTGGAAATTAGTCTTAATTGTTTAGACACACATATGAACTATCGAAGGCAAATGTGTATAAGTTAAAGAACCTTGATAAAAGATTATCAAAGCACTAAGTATTAGAAACATGAACTTAAGAAATTCAATAAGCATTGTTTTCTGAAAGTTAAGATGTTTATGAATACATGTCGAAGCTAGTGGGAGCATAAGTGTTATGTTTTATAATAATCATCAAGATAGTGGGAGCATAAAAGTTATGAATGTATGATTATTAAGGAAAGTATTGCAAGGTTAGCAATATTAATTATAGAAAACAAGAGTCATACTTTGCAAAGTCGCAATAGTTGAAGAGTTGTTTTGCTATAATTAAGGGAGAGAATTATGCTTCATTTCAAATCTAAAGGATTAGGTTGAGAAATGTTAATAAATTTAGTCAAAGGTACAAAGTGTGTTCTTAAAATTTCGATTATGATTACGGCATCCCTCTTCACAATTCGAATTTTGAGAACATAGCAAATAAAACATTATGCGTCGTGTCCCATACGCTTCGGGTATAGGATCGATTGCAAATGCTTGACCATTCTAAAATTTTCCAAATGTCGAGCGCATTTAGAGGGAAAAGGGACTAGAATTGGTTTTGACTAAAAACAATTAAACAACTATCAAAGGACAATCCAAAGTTCGACGAAGATTGGTCGCTTGTGAATAGTTGGAAGTATAGTATTGGAAAATATGGAAATGTTTCCATATTGGATGGACCATATCGACATCATTACGAATAGATAAGATTCTATTAAAAATGAGTTGTCATATGGAACATATGGAAGTGTGTCCATATTGGGAATTGAATATTGAGAAATCTATGATTAGATTAGAAACTTCTATGCAAAAGGATGTTCAAAGAAAGTACTTTGAGTGAGAGACATCACGTCTATGGAATTGTCTTGTAACAATCTCCGATAGAAGACTTTGTAACATCATTGGCAAAAGTCTTTGTGACTTTGGTGCAGTGACATTACGAAAGGATCGTTGCATAGAATGTTAGAATCTAGCATATTCTATAAGAAGCAAGAATTTGATATTCTTTCACTTATGGAAAAGGCTTTGGAGTTGTGAAATGAGAATGATTGGAAATGTGTTCAATGTAATCTATTTCACAAAGTAAGAACCATAGGTAAATATTGTGTTCATGCTAGGAGCATGGGACAAGTGTTGTAATTCAAGTAAGAAGTTGATTACCCAAAACGACAAATAACGAGTAATCGATATGGTGATAAATAAAAGGAGTTTTGTTTATACTCAAAGGTTTGAGGCCATATGGGATTAGTATTATTCTTGTGTTTCACATTTGCATGTTTTGACTTCCAGAATAATTGAGTTTATTAAGAATAATCGAATTATTCAAACGGGCCACAGTCGTTCATATGTTGGAAGTAGGTATGAATGAAGACTGTTGTGAATTGGTGTGTGGATTGTCTAAAAGAGTATTAAACATAAGCAAGAGTTTGCTGCAACGTTCATGAGTGCTTATGAATGTGATTTGAGCATTGGATTAGACCCACGCTCACTTGGATCACTCCATGGATTGTATCACGAGTGATTGGTGAGACGATAACATCTTATATTTTTGAAACCGAGATGTGTGAGTTGTATCTTGCG
Organism: Lactuca sativa; assembly: GCF_002870075.4. Lineage (NCBI taxonomy): Eukaryota > Viridiplantae > Streptophyta > Magnoliopsida > Asterales > Asteraceae > Lactuca > Lactuca sativa. The sequence goes on from NC_056625.2 coordinate 10,926,246, forward strand.
AATCGGTTGCACATTGATAATATGTAAACGCACCAGTAACTTGGTGTTATAAAACATATTGTTGTGTGTGATTCGGTGCGTGAGTACAAGCGAGCATTGTATCAAAGTTTATCCATTCCTTTTATCCAAAGTAGGATAAAAGCGATATCTTTGGGCCCCTCGATGGTTTAGTGATGACAAACGTAAATGCTCGGCCGGGCTAGGGCTAATTTGATTTGTTCAATTAGTCAGTCGTCATAAATCAGAAATCGAGAAGTAGTACAAAGAGAATGATTTGAAATCATATATCATACGATATCTAGAATGGAGGAATATATGATCCCTTATCTAAGGACACGCGTATTTGATATGATCAGAGTTGACAGCGGCTTTGGAAAGCTACGATTGCAGATCGGGATCTGAAGTCATATGCAGAATAGTTATTAGACTTATCCAAGTGGGAGACTGCTGGATTAGTGTCTAAGTCCATAACTATTTTGGTATGTACTTGACCCGATGGTGCATGGTCCTTTTGGGTTGCCTTCACCAAAGCAACTTGATTGGAGAAATAAATAGAGAGAGAGGTTATTATGATTTATTAATATGTTATAAGAATAATATATTAAAGGAGAAATCATATTTGTTTAATTAATATTGGTCAATAATTAATTAAGAATTAATTTTGTGATCAAGTGTAATTAATTAAACTAGAGGGGTTGAATTGTAATTATGGGATAGTTACAAAATAAGGTAAGGATTATCTTATAAGTGTGGTGGACGAATTTAAGGTTGGAAAGCCTTAGAATTCGAGTATGATAAGGATTCAAGGATTATCTTATTGGTTGCTTAATGGATAATCAACTAGATAAGGATAATGACTGAAACCCTATCTCTACACCTATATAAATAACTCCAAGGTCATGAATTCGTGGATCCCTTCCCAAGAAGTCCTAAGGACGAATTCTAACCTCCCTCCTCTCTCTTTATACCTTCTCCACTTGCTTATGGTGTTTGTGAACCATTAGAGGAGTGACACTTGTGACTCTCTGCTTTCCAAGGTCAATTCAAGGAGGAATTAGATTGTTATTGCTATATAACAATCAAGGTATGTTCTTAAACCTATTTACATGTGAATTCTGATTTCCATATGCTAGAATTAGGGTTCAAAGTCTTGGATTCAAAGTATGTACAATAGAGAAACCTAGATCCGAGCTTTAGGGTTTGTATGAGCACATAGGATGTCTTATGACCAAAAACCCATCAATTGTGATCATACCATCACTAATTTGTGCATTGTTGATGACAATCTTCATTTTAAATCTTGTAATCCATCATCTACATCTTTTGCTTTTCATGTTCAAACACATGAAAAAGAACCAGCCTTTTATCATGAAGCAAAAGGAATACATGCTTGGGAAGAAGCCATGGCAAATGGAATTCAAGCTTTAACAGAAAATCAAACATGGGACATTGTTCCTTTACCTAAAGGGAAGAAAGCCATTGCATGTAGATGGGTGTTCAAGGTCAAATATAAGGCTGATGGCACAATTGAAAGACACAAAGCACGACTAGTGGCTAAAGGTTTTACTCAAAGAGAAGGCATAGACTATCATGAAACATTTTCACCTGTTGTCAAATTTAATACAATCAGATGTTTAGTTGCTTTGGCTGTAAAAAGAGGGTGGGATATTCATCAATTTGATGTAAATAATGCATTCTTGCATGGTGATTTACATAAGGAAGTATACATGAGACTTCCACCTGGTTATAAAGTCTCTTCTTCTTCAGTTGTTTGCAAGCTCAAAAAATCTTTATATGGTTTAAAGCAAGCATCTAGACAATGGTATGATAAATTATCTAAAACTCTTATCACAAAAGGATATTCCAGATCAGCTAATGATTATTCATTATTCATCAAGAAATCTTCTACTTCAATGGTTATTATTGCTATATATGTTGATGATCCTCTTGTAACTGGAAATGATCCAACAAAAATTTTGAACATCAAAAACTCTTTGCATGACCAATTCAAAATAAAGGATTTGGGACAAATCCATTACTTCCTTGGATTGGAATTCAACAAGATTGATACGGGATACATTGTTCATCCACAAAAGTTTATCAAAGATGTTTTACAGACTTATTCCATCATGGATCTGCCCACTACAACTATGTCTTTGCCAGCAAAGCTCCAATTGGTTCATAAAATGGAGAATCCTTTAGTAGATCCTACACTCTACAGGCAATTAATTGGAAAATTGAACTTCCTAATGCATACCAGACTCGATTTGGCTTTCTCAATTCAACATTTGAGTCAATTTAATCAAACACCATCTCAATCTCATTATGATGCAGCTATTCATGTATTACAATACTTGAAGGGGAAAATTTCTCAAGGTTTGCATTTCAATAACAATTCATCTATCAAGCTCGAAGCTTTTTTGTGATTCAGATTGGGTTGCATGTCCCATTACACGAAGATCAGTCAGTGGCTTCTTTATACTTTTTGGTGGTACTCCTATTTCTTGGAAATCAAAGAAGCAACTCACTGTGTCACTTTCTTCATCTGAAGCAGAGTACAGATCAATGCGTAGAGTTTGTGCTGAATTAGCATGGATCAGTCAATTATTTGAAGAACTTCAAGTAGAAAATTTGACACCCATTCCATTAAAATGTGACAATCTTTCTGCAATTTACATTGCAACCAATCCTGTCTTCCATGAACGTACCAAGCATATTGAGATAGATTGTCATTATGTTCGAGAGAAGTTACAAGATGGCTTAATCAGTTATCTCACATTAATACCAAAGATCAATTAGCAGATGTATTCATGAAGAATTTAAGTGGTATTAATCATAAAGATGCAGTTTCTAAGCTTGGTTTCTCCTCATATCCACCAGCTTGAGGGGGGGGGGGTGTCAGCATAAGACTTCTAAATGATCACAAGGGTAGTTTCGTCATTTTTACATAAACAGGGATAACATTGTAATTTAATTAATTTGGTAGTTAGAAGTTAGCTAAGTTTGTTTGTGCTCTGTAATAGCTTTCCATTATGTATATAGATTGTATCTCTTTCATTTGTGAGAATTAATGGAAAACATTCTTCTCTCAGATTCATTCTTCTCTTCATCTTTCTTCATCATGAAATTCTACAAAACAAAGTCAAAACACATGCAACATAATTAAAAGTAGAACTAAAGAAGAATAGGAAAAGATAGTGAATTTGTTTGTGCTATTTTGTAAAGTTTGAAGCATCTTTTTATGAATTACAGAACAATGAGGATGAATTACAAAACCTGTCTTCTTGTTTCCTCAGTCCAAATGTCTGCTAACAGGTCACCTTGGAACAGATAAACCCAGGTCCAATCCAAACAAATAAAAGCCATATCAGATAATATTCAATCACGCTCCATCAAATGCATCTGGGTAAATGAGAATTCTTGTTACTTTTATACTCTAATTTCAACTATATGCAACAAGTTAGACTCACAACTTTCACTAATCATTCACAAATATTCATATCTCAGCAAATATCAAGATTGGTTGTGCCAAAAGATAAAGTCAACAATACATGTTCGGTTTAAAGATTCTAAATTAGCATATATTCTGTTAGCTTTTTGTCTTTTAACATGGTCTATATTTAACATAGCTATAAGATCTATACACTCAAAAGTCAAGCTTACTAACATTAGTTATGCTCAGGAAGAGAAGCAACAGAAACCTAATCGATCACAAACTTGTAATTCCAAACAAAGATATACTTCGGAAATCACAAATCATTAACTAGATAGACTCAAAATTGGATGATTGGAATAAGTGGATTAGTAATAGAGGGGGAACGAAATCGCTTGGAGAAGAACAAAAACTCATCTGGAGAAGAAAGAAATCGTTGGGGTCACTGCTCTAGTCGCTCCTTCAGTCGATGCTTTCTTTCTTTCTTCAGTTCGCTATTCTTCCCAGAGGATACGAGTTTGTTATGCCTGGAGAAAGCCGATCTCACTTAATTTGGCATACCCTAATAAACAGGCCAATCCGGTTTTGTAGCGGTTCGACATACCTGGTTCAACCGCGGTTTAGTGTAAACCCGGCCTGCTCGATCCGGTCGGTATTTTTACAAAAACCCGCTCTAATTTGACCAGTCTTTTATCCCGGGTCACAGTCCAACCGGTTGAACCAGCCGGGTCGACCCGGGTTTTAAAACATTGCTCTCTCCTCCCTCATCCCCTTTCATTAAAAATATAAAGATTAAAATCACATACATACCAAAAGATAAAATTGAGACACACCCCAAGATCGAGTTACCATCTTACTAAAACACCATCAAGGTTGCCCCTAAAAACATAGATGAAAACCCGATAAAATACTTAACCAAATAAGAAGAGCTAATATTAGATCATTGCTAGACGGAAGGCCTAGACTGATGGTCAGCCTGAAACATTCGCGATCAAGTCGCCAGGTGACAAAAGAGCACATGCAATCTCTAGTGGTAGTGCACACACCACTACCACTGCTTTTGCTAAGTCAATCACATCTCAGACATGAGACAAATGTACGATTCACCAATTGACATTACTGTCCCGATTCGGGTCTAACACTCTTATTACCGAAAATGAGATATGTGTCAAGCACCTCGGTATAAAAGGACACATGCCACCAACAGTAAAGGGATAGTACTCTTTTCATTCTCTCGGTATACTCATACACTTATCTTCATCAAATACTTACTTGACCGTGGGAGCATTCTCTTGGGACCTCCTTCCGGAGCACGAATGTCAGATTACATCTTGTTGTGATTCAGATCTCCATCTCACCATGAGGTTACGCTAACGGAGCATCCCCGCATATCAACTTTGCATCATTGACACCATATGTAGGATACTCTAAAAAATAAATGATGGTAACACACGATCAGGCAAATCAATATTGTGATAACGAAGATTCTCAATCAATTTCTTCGCCAACACATCCATAATGTAACATCCAAAAAATACTAAGTAAATTTTTTATTTTTATTTTTAATTCAACCAAAACCAATCATTAATTGCAAACCATCAAAGTATGACAATGTGGAAAAATAGTTATCATAGTACAATCCCAAAATCATAAAATGTTGAACATTGGTGGATGCGATGCGATCATGGGGCACTTCCCTTTTGAACCGGAAGCGCCTGAAAAACATTTAAACATAAACCGTAAACACAAAACTTAGTGAGTTCCCCAAATACCACATACCATACATACATATTAGCCTAAAGCTGTAACGGGTCTATTTCACCCCGTGAGTCCCTTTCGACTCCCTCGGTATCTTTCAACCGGTACGGGTCTATTTCACCCCTACATCTAAGCATACGACCATATTAGCAAGAGTCACGAAGACAGTAAGCACATAAAAGCATGTTGGTAAGTGTCATAAAGATACCTATCATCCTACAATATAATCCAGTGGACCGACATTGGTGCCTTCGACCCACAAGTACAATGAAGAGACTCACCTCAGACTAACGATATCTAAATCACACGCGCACTGTTGCTACAAAGGCTCCTCACACTGAACACAACCAAACAAATTCTAATTACTATTTGGGGTAATAACCCATAATTAAAGGTCCATATCATATTCTCTCTTACTAAGGGTAAAAGACCATTTTACCCTTCCTATATTGTACCAATTAAACAATGCCTAATGCCCAAGGCCCAAATGGACTTTTGGGAGTACGTAATGTGTACTCCTGCATTATGGCATGTGTACTCAATGTCCACATAAAAGGTATATGGGGCCAACCTATTACGTCATGCGTACACAGAGGTTACACCCTATGTAACCCTCTGTTGTCCAAAATCACTTTTAAGCTCTTAATACCTAAAGTCCAAACGTCCAATTCACAAATCTAAATCTTAAGAAGTTCTTAACTAATAAAGTTGACAACTTTAAGCTTTTTCATGGCTTAATAGAGCCCAAAATCTAACCTTTGGTCCATAACTTCACAAAATGACCAACAACTCATGCATAGGAGGAATACAACCCTCAAGATCCAATTTTTATGACATAATGTTAGGCTGTAGTTCTGTTTTGTATTGCGTCTTTTGGGCTCGTAGATTAGCCTTGTATTCTCCGGTTTGGGCCTGTCCAACTGAGAGCCTTTTATGTATTGTATATAAGTTATCGCTTGCATGCATATTAGGTTAAGATTCAAGATTTCAGTTTTAGCATTCTAGAGTTTTACGATATTGCTCTCTTGTAATCTTCCAATCCTTTACAGTTGATGTTCTTAATCGAGCTCTTCTAAGGATTTTATTTAATCATTCGACACGTTTGATTCAAACTGTTTGTTCTTATTGTTGCGTTCTGCCTTGTTATTAATATTGTGTTCTTGCAGTTTCATATTCATATACTTGTTCAAGATCTAATCGATCTTTATAGATTAAAAGTTGTTTTAATCTCATCAATTGGTATCAGAGCAGGAGGCTGTGTAATCGATACACATCTTTTCTGTGAAAAAGATTTTCATTAGGGTTTTCCGCAATCATCGATATTTATTGAGCCGTCATCTTAATTGACGTATCTTAGTATTTATTGTTTTGCCCTAATCTGCTTTATTACAAGTCTGATCTTTGAACAGATTATTACGATCATTATGGACGCAACGCAATCAAACCCCATTAATATTTCCAATAGCATTGGTTCGACGACAAAGATTCCAATCTTATACACCCATGACTATGAAGTATGGGCACATCATTTTGAAGATTACATGATTGGATCGGAGGACAATGGTTTTCTCATATGGGAAGCCATTATCAATGGACCGTTTTCTCATTCCGCGACATCCAGAGTTATTAAGACGCAAAAAGAATACAACGATTTGCTCAAGGACGTGACGAATATTGCGCAGGATGAGAAAGATAAATTCCAGTGCAATATTAAGGCACTAAGGTTGATCAGATTCGCCCTTCAGTCCGACACATTCAGACTAGTCAGCTCATGCACTACGGCGAAGGAAGTGTGGGATAGACTTCGCGAACTGTATTCAACAGACGAAGATCTTGAACATTCCATCCAAACCTTGCTTCTATCTGAATTTGGTGAATTCAGGCAAGGGGCCGAAGAATCTGTGACCCAGACGTTTGATCGCTTCAATCATCTTCTCAGCAAGATGATCAAACACGACATTGAAAGGAAGCTCATCGAACAAAAGGTTACTTTCTTGAACGGACTGCGATCTGAATGGAGAGCAGTTGTTTCCACAGTCAAAGCCCATGAACAGTTTAAATCATACTCTTTGGCGAAACTGGTGGGTATTCTAAAGTCCCAAGAAAAAATTGTGGTTCAAGAGAAAAATGTTGTCTCCAGTCTTGGTTCGTTGGCCCTCCTATCTAAAAGTAAAGCTGTGATGGAGGATGAAGAGCTCAATTTAGAAGAATATGACCTCTCAACTGAGGATTATGCCATGATGGTATCCAATCCTAAGAGGTTCATAAAGAAAAGATTCCCCAACAACAAAAACCGAAACTGGCAGGGGAGTTACAGCTCTGAAAAGGCGAACAATGAAACGAAGGCTGAGGAGTCCAAGAAGGAACCGAAGGCAGATGGCGATTCTGGAGTAAGCTGTTTTTACTGTGGTGGCAAGAACCACTATGCTAAGGACTGTGTTCTTAAAAAGATGGCTGAAAAGGATGACAGAAAGGATGAGGAAGCCGTACTGCAGAAGAGATTGGATGAGTTGAGAAAGATAAAGTCTACCGCTAACCCTTCTATTAATGCTCTTATTGTGCAGGGTTCGGTGAATGACGATGAGTTCGGTAGCACTGAAGTTTGGTCTACTGACTCAGAAGACGAAGAAGTGAGGAAGCCTTATCATGGAAAGGCTTATATGGCTAAGGAGGAAAGCAGTGGTGGAAAATGCTTCATGGTGTCAAGCGCATCTCAGATGAGGGGATACAATACCGATGGAGGAAGCAATGGACCGAAGGTGCAGGAAGATATGTGCTTCACAGCCAAACCACTCAGCCAACAGTTCAATGAGCTTGATGAACTGATAAAGAAGGTACAATCTGTTTTTATTTCATCTAAAGTACCATCATCCTCATATGAGAAAGAACTAAAAAACGTTAACACAAGAATTTCTCATTTAGATAGTAGCTTAACTCAAACTCGAGTCACCAATTCTAACCTGACTGATCAATTAAGCAGGGTGGCGTCGAAGAGTGAGGAGCGGCGTATGTGGATTGAGTTAAAAGAGTCGGAATTAATTAAAGTCAAAGACGAAAACATTTATTTACAGAGAGACAATTTGAAATTGTTAAAACAACGAAATGTTTTTTGTTTAATAGCTAAACGTTTATATTCCAATATTACTCAGCTTCACTTGGACTGTGAGATAGGCAAAAAGATCCACCGTATGATTTTACCATTCCTTGAATTCAAGGAGGATGAAATCGATGCTGAAGCTTACAATTGTGAGAGTGTGATTTCGTCTGATGATGTCAACCCAACTTATCAAATTGGACTGGACAAAATTGAGTCCTTCATTAAATCCAAAGACCATAAGGACATGCTCAAAAATCTTTTGGACGAAAATGACAAACTTAAACTGAGAACCGAAACCATACAAAAGTTTGACTCTCTAAATGCCAAAGTAAGCTCAGAAAATAAAATCGATGTTGAAAATGCATCTGAGCTTAACGAGGACGAAAACATGAGTGAAATTTCTGTAGAGGATACGGTTGACTGCTCAGAATTTGTTAAAAGCGAAACTGAAAACCACAAAAATCTTGTTTCTGAAAATTCTGTGGAATTCGCTAGAGTGTCCCAACAAAAGTCCCCGAAATTAGTAGAAAAGGCTGTTGTGTATCAAAAGGTCAGAACCACTCCGAATCAGGTATACAAAGTGACTGGAGTAACAGAACATCAAACAGCTGAACTCACGGCTATTGTTAACGAAGACAATGCTGATGGCTGTGATGAGTTCTTCTGGGAAGCTCCTATTGACAATGGAAACGAAACCGTTGGCCTATCTGAAAGAACATCTTGGATGAAGAAAGGGAGATACATACCTGAACCCTTGAACAAGCCTGATAATTTCAGTGAACCAAGCACAAGTGGTACAAAAGACACTCCTCAAGAGGTTGATCGTTCAGCAAAAGAAGACATTCCTTCAACGCCAACAGCTCGAAGTGAAACTTCATCAGATACTCCTTCCACTTCCTCAGGGCAAACTGAACCTTCTTCAGATATTCCCGCTGCTTCCTCAGTTCAAAGAAAAACTCCTAAAGTTCAAAAGGAATCAGCAAAGGTGACATCAAAAGCGAAAGCGAACGTTCATCATCAACCTAAACAGATGAGGGATAAAAAGATAGAAAGGAACCTAAGATACAGGAAAAACCTTTCTGAAAGGAAACAATTCTGGCACTCCCAGAATGCATACTATTCACACAAGGACAAGAATCTGAAGTATGAAAATAATCCCGTAAGAAAGCACGATGATTCCAACAACCGAAAGCCAAGGTTCGGTTCACAAGAAGATACCAACCGAAAGCCAAGGTTCGGTTCGCATGAAAATACCAACCGAAAGCAAAGTTTCGGTTCTGAAAAGGATTTCAACCGAAACCAAAGGTTCGGTTCCAAGAACAACTCCAACCGAACTCAGAGGTTCGATTCTGAAGTCAGAAGAGAACAAGACTCAAAGGTTAAACCCACCAACGATCAAAAGCAAAAGGGTCACCTAGAGTCATCAGCAAGGAAGACACCTCCATCCCCATCCAAATTCTCTCGTTCTAACTCTTCTCGTCATTCTACTCCTACTAATTCATCTTCATCTTGCTATAACGCTAATCCCACTTTTCCTCAAAAACCTCATTCATTAGCTGAACAGAAGGGAAAGCAGAAGGTCGATGACTTCAAACAAAATAAAAGAAAGATGAAACAACTTTAATTAAAAGAACATATCTTGTTGATATCTCTCTAACTATTCCTGTTCCCATGAAAACCTCACATGGACCCAAGAAACTTTGGGTTCCTAAATCTGCTTAATTTTTGCAGGTTATAAGTGACGAGCAGTTTGACGAAGAATGGTACATCGACAGTGGCTGCTCGCGTCACATGACAGGAAGGAAGGAGGAACTCAGGGAATACAGATCTCTTGCAAATGGTGGCAACGTTAAGTTTGGAAATAACTCTTTCGGCACCATAAAGGGATATGGGATGATAACGAATGGTGATTTTACCATAAGAAAGGTGGCCTATATGGAAGGACTTCAACACAACCTCATCAGTGTATCTCAGCTTGTTGGAGGTACAGGTCTCAAAGTTTCATTCGATGATGAAGGTTCTGAAATCATTGAGAAAACGACAAAGAAAGTGATTATGAAGTCAGAGCGAAAGGGTGAAATGTTTCCGCTGAACATGAAACCCATCAAAGGAAACCCAGCAATATGTCTGCTATCAAAAGCTCAATCCGACGAAAGCTGGTTGTGGCACAGAAGACTCTCTCATCTCAATTTCAAAGATATCAACCGACTTGTCACTGGAGGTCATGTTAGGGGTCTTCCATTGCTCAAGTTTGACAGAGAGCATTTATGTGCTGCATGTGAAATGGGAAAGCAGAGTCGTCAAAGTCACCCATCCATAATTAACACAAAAGTTGTTGAACCACTCGAATTGCTTCATATCGATTTATGTGGTCCTTCATCTATTGAAAGCATCGGTGGTAGCAAGTACATTCTTGTTGTCGTTGATGACTTCTCTAGATTTACATGGGTGTTCTTTCTAAAGCTCAAATCTGAAGCGACTCAAAAGCTGAAAGTGTTTATCAAGCAAATTGAAGTCCAGCTCAAGAAGGTCGTTCGCAACATCAGGAGCGACAATGGTCTCGAATTCAAGAACAGGGAGTTTGAAGCGTTTCTTGCAGAAAAGGGAATTAGCCATAATTTCTCAGCTCCCTACACACCACAGCAGAATGGAATAGTCGAAAGACGAAACCGATCTCTGTGTGAAGCTGCCCGAACTATGTTAAGTTTCGCTTCCTTACCTCTTTATTTTTGGGCTGACGCTATTTCTGCTGCTTGTTATACACAAAACAGGTCCTATCTCAACAAGCGATTCACGCTCACACCATATGAGATATTAAACAACAGGAAGCCCAATGTGAAGTTTTTCCACGTTTTTGGCTCAAGGTGTTTCATCTTTAACTCTAAAGAACACCGCAACAAGTTTGATGTCAAAGCCGACGAGGGAATCTTTCTGGGTTACTCACTCACTTCAAAGGCGTACAGGGTCCTAAACAAACGATCAAGAAGGATTAAAGAGACATACTATGTGACCTTCGACGATAGCTATGTCAAGAAGCTACAGGCCATAGATGACACTGCCAGGGAAATCTTTCCTCAAACTGGTCAAGTCACAGTCTCAATCGCCAATATGTACGAGAATTTTCTGGATCTCTTTGATGAACCGGAAAAAGCTTCTCTCTCAGAAGCAGGGGCAGCCGACAACAAAATAGATCATATAAAGCAGATTGTCGAAGATGCTGCAAGAAGAATGCATGAAGGAGAATTGCCTACTGATGAATCTCCAACCAACAATGCTTCAGTCGAGGGGGAGCCAAATTCTCTTGTCGAGGGGGAGCCTAGCTCACAAGTCCAGGGGGAGCCAAGCGCTACTACTTCAACCGAAGGTCCTTCATCAACCGAAGGTAACTCTCCAACCGAAGATGCACCTCCAAACGAAGGTGCTTCAATGCCTGAAAATCCAGCACCACAAGAAACCCCTGAACCTCATGTTTGTCAAGACTCATCAATTGAGGGGGAGCATGATGATATGACGCTTGATTTTGATAGCCTATCCGAGCCTGAAGAGATGATCAACGCTGAACTAGATCCATCCTTTGATCCGAATTACCCTCCTCTTACAAAATGGACCAGAAATCATCCTATCTCTCAAGTAGTGGGTGATGTATCTGAAAAGGTTCTGACCCGATCTCAACTGAAGGCAAAACAGACATCCTTATTCTCAAAAGTTGAGTTTTGTATGTTTAACTCATTTGTATCAAAAGTTGAACCGAAGACAGTGAACACTGCCCTCGATCACTCTGATTGGGTTCAAGCAATGCAAGACGAACTAAACGAGTTTGAGAGGAACAAAGTCTGGCGCCTCATTCCAACTCCTCCGGATGCTTCAGTTGTTGGTCTCAAATGGGTTTTTAGAAACAAAATGGACAAGGAAGGTAATGTCATAAGGAACAAGGCTCGTCTGGTTGTCAAAGGATACTGTCAGGAGGAAGGGATAGATTACGAAGAGACGTTCGCTCCAGTAGCTAGGCTAGAATCGGTTAGAATATTTCTGGCCTATGCTGCTCACAAAAACTTTGAGGTCTTCCAAATGGACGTCAAGTGCGCATTTCTCAATGGAGAACTTGAAGAAACGGTGTATGTGGAGCAACCTCCTGGGTTCGTGAACGAAAAGTATCCAAATCATTGCTACATTCTGGATAAAGCTGTGTACGGCCTCAAACAAGCTCCGAGAGCCTGGTATGAAACGCTTACAAAATTTTTAAAGATGTCCAAATTCAAACAAGGTTCGGTTGACCCAACCTTCTTTCGCAAAAAGGAAGGTAACCACCTTATGATAGTTCAAATTTATGTCGATGACATCATCTTTGGCTCTACGAATCCCAGCTTAACAGCTGAATTCAGAAAGTTGATGGAGACTAAGTTTGAAATGAGCTCTATGGGTCCTATTAATTTTTTCCTTGGTTTAAATATAAGACAGGGACCCGAAGGCATCTTTATCAATCAGGAAGCTTACACAAAGACTTTCCTAGCAAAGTTCGGCATGATGGGAGACTCAAAAGTCAAAGTCCCAATGGCATTCGGCACCAAACTTACCCCTTCACTAGATAAACCGGCTGTCGACATCATGCTCTATCGTCAAATGATAGGCTCACTGATGTATCTAACTGCTAGCAGGCCTGATATCATGTTTTCTGTATGTTATTGTGCTCGATTTCAGGCTAACCCACGCGAACCTCACATGCTGGCAGTGAAGAACATCCTACGCTATCTCAAGCGAACCGCCTCCTTGGGTCTATGGTATCCATCCAACTCTGGCTTCTTCGTTCAAGCCTATTCTGATGCAGACCTTGGAGGATGTGGACTCGACCGCAAAAGCACAACTGGTGGCTGTCAATTTCTTGATGGGAAGTTGGTCAGCTGGCAATCCAAGAAACAAACATGTGTGTCGCTGTCTACTGCTGAAGCGGAATACATTGCCGCTGCATCCTGCACATCACAAGTGATTTGGATCCAGAGTCAACTTCGAGACTATGGACTCAATATGAAGAAGATCCCTCTATATTGTGACTCTGAAAGTGCAATTAGGATCTGTCATAACCCGGTGCAACACTCTAAAACCAAACACATAGCACTGAGGTATCACTTCATCAAAGATCATGTGGAAGATGGAAATGTCGAAGTTCACTTCGTAAGAACCACTGATCAACTGGCTGACGTCTTTACCAAAGCTCTTTCAGAAGCATCGTTCAATAAAATATTGCAAGGGCTGGGAATGATGGAATCAAAGTCAGTACCTCACACTACCTCTCAATCTCAAACGTAAGAAGCGAAACCAACCGAACGTTCGGGTTCGGTTCAACCATTTCACTCGCTCATTACTTCAAAGGTAGTTTTTCTGTGTTGTATATTTCTTGTGCAAAATTTGTTTTTCTTTATGTAAAAAGTTTTTTTATTGCATATCTAAACTCCTTGGTTTCTTAAAATTTTCCAAGAACCGAAACCAACCGAAGGTTCGGGTTCGGTTTTTCAACTTCTTCCAACCGAAACCAACCGAAGGTTCGGGTTCAGTTTTTCAACTTTTTCCAACCGAAACCAACCGAACGCTCGGGTTCGGTTTTTCAATCTTTTTCCAAGTTTTTTTAATTGTTTTTTTTACTCTTCTATAATTTTTTTTAGGTCTTATTTTTAATTTTTTTATTATTTATTATATAAATTTCAAAAACTCCAAAAATATTTTCTTTCATTTTTCTTTGTGTGCTCATTTGTTTATGGGAATATATTCCATGCCTTACTTAAGTGTCCCTAGAAGCATGCTGCTGTATGTGTCCCAAGCCTCATAAGATTTTGAATACTAGCCTTCATGACCTGGTATACACAAACCTTGTCTTCCCAATAAGGCTAACTCATTTATTCTAATCATGAGCTACCTCACTCTATTCTCACATGAGTTCAGAGTCTCCTGCTTGGTCCTTATGTTCGCAGCAGAGGTACTATGTCTTCTTTCACCATCCCCATTAGACTTCTCCATAACATTCGTTTCATCACTGTAACCCTTGAGACTCTCAGAAACTACCACTGAGGTTTATGGTTACACAACCTCTGTGTTTATGATCTTAGTTTCGTGCCACTACGAACTGAGTGAAACCCAAAATTCAACACCAACGAATTGACGGTGACCAATTAACTTGATCAAGTTTTCACCAATGAATTGACGAATGTACCTTCATGAAATCTCAATTTCTTTTCTTTTTACGTGGTTCCAATGAAATTGTTACACACCATAACATTTCTGCCCATGGGGTCCAGTTTTAAATTTTTATCTGAGATTTCATATTAATCCAAGCCACTACTGAATCAACTCAAACCTACTTGTTCAACAGACTACACTGGTCTCACAAGTACTTTGTTCACATTCGTTCTTATATCAAGAATTGAATTGATGAATCAAAGCGAAACCACCCTTAATTTGCCTTATTAAAAGAAGCCTTTCAACATTTATTAATAAATGTTTGATCGTAATTCAACGGGATTCCACACTAACACTTTGAGGTCTCTCTTGACCTTGAAGGAAGAGATTCGTGCCCGGGATCATCAGTTTTGTGTCATTATTGACATCACAGATTATCCTAAAAAGAGTTGCTTTATTTCTTTATTTTTTTATATACACTCTTTGCACGAAAATCCAAGATTTTCAAAAATTCCGTTACTAATTATTTTACAGGCTGAATATTTACTGGGTGGTTAATAATGAAGTTGTGGTTACCACTAATCCACGTAGGCGTTTTATTCAAAAGATGGCGTTTAAAAATGGGATAAGTTCAAAAGGTTGCTGACGCGGCGGAAGTTCAAAGGATAGAAATTCAAACGACGGTACAAAAGGAGGGCGCGTGAATTTGAAGCGGCCGCGCTTTTTCTGACACTAATGGACGCGTGTGCAGTATTGAAGCGTCATCCATCTGGCATTAATGGCGCGTGTGGAAATGGAAACGGTTCCTCTCTCTGAACCGGCGCATATTGGGCGGCGTGATCCTAGGAATCTGACACTCTCTCTCCTACGTGATCATCGCACGTCCCAACTGTCACCAATCAGTCACTCAAAAACCCTTCCGTATTTCAATAAGAGATTTGAAACGATCTTTCTCTCTCCTGTTACCTACTATAAAAAGCCATCCACACCACCTTTTACCTCTTTACTGCCCCCATAATTTCCAAAGCAAAAATACTTCCAAACTCTCTCCCGCTAATCTTCTTCTCCACACCTGCAACAATGGCTGAATCTTCATCCGTTCATGCCACTTCTCAAATTCTTCCCATCAGACCTCAACAATGCCTTGTCATTGATTTAAACCCACTAGCCTATGATCCCTACATGTCGTCGGTGATTGAATGCCTCAAGTACTCCCAACTTGCTCCGGCATTGTCCAGAATTGAAACGGTGCCAATGGTGGCTCTATCTCAGGTCTATGCGACGGCCTACTACGACAAGGGTGTCGACAGGATCTTTTTCGAAGTGGCGGAACACAAAACGTCGATTTCTCGTCCCCGCTTCTGCACCATGCTTGGGTTTGCTGCAGACCCATCGCGCATTAACCCGGAGACGATTCCGGTTGGTATGTTATACAGCATGTTCTACAACATGGGCTACACGGAAGTTCTTACCTCCGTCGCCAGGTTCAAGAAGTCATGCCTACCGCCCCTGTGGAATGGGTTATTTACAGTTCTCTTCAAGGGACTGTCTGAGAGGAGCTCAGGATCGGACGGGGCCAGTCGTCTTTTCCTGTCAATCATGTATGGGGTGTACAACGGGATCAACCTCGATTATGGGTCTGTCCTTTGGCAACAACTGATTCAGAGCCTTTCTTCCACTTCTCGACACTCTGAAGTGTCGTTGGCCCGGTTCTGGATCTTGATCACAAGATGGGCCATGGACAGGTTTGACGTCCCAACTGCTGACGGTGCACCGATGTCTTCTGTTGGTACGTTCCATACCAAGAAGATCATCGTATCCGATGCATCGAAATTCTCCTTCATTGGCTCTATCCCGGAGTCGATGTATGGAAGTGTGCCATCAGACAGCAGTATGATAAAGGCGATCAAGGAGTTAGGGCCATCTGGTCCGAGGGAACTGACACCGGACATGCTGCGATCAATTCATGATGCCGACAAACCGGTGGCCAGGGGTAAGAAGGCAGACAAGGGGAAGAAACCATCCAAAGCCCCAAAACCTACTCCCAAGAAACGCAAACAACCAAAGGCTGCTTCCTCCCCACAACTGAAAAGGAGGAAGACCCAACCGAAACGAACGCTCATCCTTCCCTCAACCTCCAGTGAATCCGAAGGTGGGAGTTCGGACTCTGAGGGATCACAAGGAGACGAATCTCCACAAAGAGGCAACACACCCCCTCGGTCCCCAACCCCGGAGATGGAACTTCACCAATCCCCAGTTCCTTCCCCTCGACCCACAGTTCCTATTTCCATTCCCACCATAAACCCTACTATACCACCAACCTCATTCCCTATACCACCACCCATATTCACCACATCAACCGAAACACCACCTGTTACCGAAACCCCACCTGTAACCGAACCTCCACAAACCGAAACCCATACACAACCACCACCCGAAACTAACCCCCCACCCACTCAACCTGAACCGACCAAACCCATAACACCCCCAGCTTCACCACCACCTCAATCTCCAGAAGACGCCTCCGATGGCGATGATCAATACCTTGGTGGTGATCACCTAAACTTTGATTCGGTCTACTATAGTCCGTTTCAAGTTCAAAGTGATGAGGAGGATGATGCTCCTGTGACAAAGAAGCATCTCCGCGCACTGAACGAGAAGGTTGATCAACTTCTCGCCTCCTCTTCCAATCAACAGTCATCCTTATCTGAAGCTGCCCTTCACAGGATAGTTGATGCCTTCTCTCGGGCTCAACATGACTCAGTGGCCTCAGCTACTGCTGCAATAGACGCCTCCACCCGAGCTTGTGAGGCAGCGACCGAAAAAGTCGATAAACTATTCCATGACGCTACAATCCTGCTGCAGTCTATGCAGGAAAGCGCCGAAGCCACCAAAACAACTCTGGAACCACTTGTTAATCAATTGGCCCAGTTTGTAAAGACGGAGTTCTCCTCGTTCGCTACTCTCAGACAAAACCTTAGCGACGACAACTCGGCACTCCGTGCCTCCATCGATGCCCGCTTGGCAAAGCTACAAGAGGATCTTGCGGCTGAAAATTCACTGATGGACGTCCTGGCGAGTAAGACTACTGCCCTCAAGGTCAAGAGCACACAACTTTCCAACTCCGAACAACAATTGGAGGCTCTTCGATCCGAGAGGGAAATCATCAAGACGTGTGTTTCGGATGTCCACGCCGCTCTATCTAATATCTTGGAAGCACACGACCCCATCCTCAATCACTCGGTGAGGCGTACCCTCGCTGAGAAACTCTCTCCGGCCATGGATCTCTTGAGTAAAATTGAAGGCCTACCCAGTTTCGTGTCCATTCCGAAACAAGGGGGAGATGAGAAGAAAGGATCGAAACCACCTCCTTCCTCAAAAGCAACTCACACAACCGAACCAACCCCAACTGGTCATGCCTCGGGTTCGGGTGTGAAGGACAAGGGCAAAAACATTGCAGAGGGAGGAGATGAAGATGAAGATGAAGATGAAGACAAGGAGACCATTGCTGACATGTTAAAGCGAAAGAACAGTCGTAATGCTGACACTGATGCCAGTTGTGTGGCGCGTGAGGCTGAAGAAGCCGAGCGAAAGCAAAAAGAAGCCCACGATCTCCTTGAAAGCCGAAAGCTGCTCTTCCCTGCCTGGACCAGGGATCGTCTGATAAAAGAGGCCATAGAGACTCCAAGCATACTATGGCTCGAGCCGGTGATATCGTTCGACTGCATCAACTCGGTCGATTCGCAATTTGATATGCCGCTGACTCGAAAGGCGTTCATCTTCCACGCCTTCTCCAACATTTTCGAAGTCCCGCATCCGAACGATGAGCTTGACAGGGAGCTCATTGACTTTTATCTGGAGGCCGCTCGCCCTCAATACCTTACATGGAGCGCCCAGAAGATTGTCAGTGTTCGGGTGATGAAGCCGTTTGCCGCGGGGAGATTCACAAACGTCAAGTTCAAGCTTATCCGAGGATCTGCAAGAACTGCTCACATGATCTCTCTGGCGGATCTGCCCAATCTGAACCCTCATGATTGGATAGTCTTGTACAACATCTTGCTGACAAACGAAGCCGAATATGGTCCCATCTTAGACCATGTCAAAAGGATGCTAGCATGCTATATCATGGAGGTGGCCCTAATGGATCAGGAGGGTGCCACCGTGTTTAAGAAGAAACCGAAAGTCAAGCCTGTGGGATCGGCCAGTGATCTAAACACGATGAAAATGGGCAAGATAGATTCAAGGCGAAACTCTGTGATGTTCACCAGAGCCGAAGGACATAAATGTCTGTTCGCATTAGCTGACAAGCACCTCTACACCACTACCTGCTTGGAACACGTCCTATCAATCGTCAAGCGGTGTAAGGACAATTCGGCTGATGACATCAAATACTTTGAAGATATGATCAATTGGTACATCCGGTTTAGACAGACCATCCTTTCCATAACCAAGTGTCTGTTTAGTACCGTGAAGAAGAAGGTACCAGCTTCAGCCGCCGGCCCAAGTAAGAAGTGAAGGTCTCGCTCCAAATTGACGCAAAGGGGGAGATTGTTAGGCTGTAGTTCTGTTTTGTATTGCGTATTTTGGGCTCGTAGATTAGCCTTGTATTCTCCGGTTTGGGCCTGTCCAACCGAGAGCCTTTTATGTATTGTATATAAGTTATCGCTTGCATGCATATTAGGTTAAGATTCAAGATTTCAGTTTTAGCATTCTAGAGTTTTACGATATTGCTCTCTTGTAATCTTCCAATCCTTTACAGTTGATGTTCTTAATCGAGCTCTTCTAAGGATTTTATTTAATCATTCGACACGTTTGATTCAAACTGTTTGTTCTTATTGTTGCGTTCTGCCTTGTTATTAATATTGTGTTCTTGCAGTTTCATATTCATATACTTGTTCAAGATCTAATCGATCTTTATAGATTAAAAGTTGTTTTAATCTCATCACATAAGAACTTCAAAACACCAAGAATTGCCAATCCTAAGATATGGAGTACCTTTTACTCACAAGAACTAAAACTATGGGACCAAAATCATGCAAATCTTCAAACTAACCAAGATATGTAAAGAAGAATCATAAATGTGAGAGCTTTATACCCCCAAAAGCTTGCAAAGGTGAAGGAAACTCTAAATCTACAAGCTCCAAGCCCAACAATCCTTAATGGTGTGCTTCTCCTTCTTCCATAATGATCCAATAACACTTCAAAGGTCCAAAACAAGCTCTATAAGGTTAGGGTTTTGAAATGACAGAAAGGAGGAATAGAGGTTGAAGATAAGGGCGAGATGAAGAGCTTAAGGTCCTTTAAATAGGGTCCAAAGCCTAAAAATTAGGGTTTGGGATCTGCATGAGTACGCCCTGCATACTCAAAGGAGCTCCACCACCTTTTAATGAGTTAAGCTAGGCATAACCATGGAGTACGCCTCGCATAAGGACCAAAAATGCAAACTTTTTATATTTTAAGCTGAAATTGAAAATACACAGGAACACGATTGTTACACATAAAATCCACCATTTTCTCGACCCCTTAAGCAAAAAAAAAAAAAGCTTAAGAGGTTTTTTTAGAGAGAGAGAGAGAGAGAGAGTGAGAGAGAAAGAGAAAAAGAAAGAGAGGAAAGAGAATGAAGAGTTAAAGAAGAAAAGAAAGAGAAACTTATCTTTGACTACAACATAATATTCCAACATTTTAACCCTGAGTCTCCAAGATGTGCTCATCCCAGTTCTAGGAAGAGCGTATTCAAGAAAATTATCTTCCACCACTTGAAAACACCACAAAACCCTATCCATATACTCCTTATCATAATAAATAGTAAATGACTAATCGGAAATTGGATCAAACATGGCATTGCGTCACGTCAACATAATTAACATTAACCCAATAATATCATTTTGTCGGATTTTTTGGAGAATTCTTTTGCTCTGTCACCAAAGCATAACTATACTTAATCACACAAAATATGTAGTATTCACCATACAACGACGATGCAAATCGAAAAAAATTGCAAAACACCCACACATAAGGTGTTATCTTGTTGGCCCAACATAGCATCTCAAAAGCGACAAGTTTATTCACGTCGTTCGACACCAGCTCATTAATATGCACCTTGTGTTGACCTAAAACCCCGTGGAATAATTTAGAGGTAGAAACACAGTAACCAACATCAAAACGTTTCATGAATATACCAATCTTCCCCTCCGA
The DNA here is from genome assembly GCF_002870075.4 of Lactuca sativa. Taxonomy (NCBI): domain Eukaryota; kingdom Viridiplantae; phylum Streptophyta; class Magnoliopsida; order Asterales; family Asteraceae; genus Lactuca; species Lactuca sativa. The sequence continues at coordinate 10,946,897 of NC_056625.2, forward strand.
CGATTCCTATAACATAGATTTATCCCCAAGAAACGTAATGCCATCTTTTGGTTGAAAACCATTCTGATCCCGAAGAGCATAAAATTGTTCAAGAGTAGGAACAATATTGATCGGAGAATCCATGACAAGAAAGAAAATCGTGGAAAAAAGTCGACAGAAAAAAAGGGAAGGGGAGAAGGAAATAAAGAAAACTATAAGAAATTTTCGAGATCCTGGAACACTATACATCTCAAAGCATACTACATGTAAGTAGGGTCGATTAATCTTCAACAAAACTAAAGTACACATCTTCTCTACCTTGAACTTTTCATCGTTGCTTACTTTCTCCTCGATTACATTACTAACTTAAGCATCGGAGGGGCGTTAGCTAGACTAACGCCCATCCCTAGCTAACGTTTTCCATGCAGAACAACACACAACTAAGAAGATCCATAAGCAACGATCCTAAAACATGAGGATCCTCGAGGTTGAAGATCTTGGAACACCAGGATCCCCAAGCTTGAAGATCCTGAAACAAAAAGGATCCTCACGAATAAAGATCCTGAAACATAAGCCTCCTAACACACAAAGATCTCAACATCTTAATAATTCCAGTATATCAATAGTTTGATTGTTAAACTATTACATACACAAGCTAGAGAGAGATAATCTCTCCTACATTTAAGGGTACTTAATCCCCTATAAGGTTTAAAGAGCTAATTACCTCTTTCACACGAACTAATGTTTATACACCTTGCTTGAACCCATGATGTCTAACTATGGGATACAGATAAGGGGACCATTTCACGATGCAGTGGCTTGGCAATCCTCTTATCCTTGAACATAGGTTAAGATCCTTAAGGTTTATGACGTTTTCATGTTATCCAGATTTTTGGATCATACCCCAGTGATTACCTAAGGTTTATAACATTTTCATGTTATCCGAAAAATGGGATCCTACCCCAGTGATTACTTAAGGTTTATAACATTTTCATGCTATCCAAATTTTGGGATCTTACCCCCGAAATAACATAAGGTTTGTAACATCTTTATGTTACTACACATTGGGAACTTTCCCCACAAAATATACACGAATCATAACATTTTCATGAGATACATCACAGGTTGGGATCCTCCCCAGTATATAACATTAACATGTTAGTAGTCGAATTTATGGTGTTACCCAAGAATATTGTCAAAATTTATAACCTGAGCAGGTTATCCTGAGAAGGGAATTCTCCCGCAGGACCCTCATCTTTAAGGATCCTCAACATTAAGGATCCTAATCTTTATGGATCCTCATTATTAAGGATCCTCATCAATCCTTATTGATGAAGAACCTTATTGTTAGAAGTCAACAGTAAACCTAAGTTCTTTTTGAAGTTGAGATTTATCCTCAGTAAATTCTAAGGTTGAAGAGTTTATGAAGCTTAAGGAAAAACTTGAAGATAATTAGGTTCCATCTATCCTTACTCTCAAAAAGCTCTAAGTAAAGCTTAAGGATTTTAAACTTTCTAAGGTCCTGGCCGAAAGTCATTTGGTTATCAAAATTCAAACATGATTAAAAAAATTCAATAAGAAGATTGTATCTCAAGATTATTTTCAGGAACAAAGTTTTTTGGGATCTTAATTATTCAAGGATCCAAATATCATGACAATCATGCAGAAAAATCAAAAGAGATATATGAAAGGAAAATACTACCATGTCATTCAAAAAAGGGTTGTACACCAACCCAGCCAAAAGATTAATTGTCTTTACATTACTAATAAAATCAAAACTACTTAAGATAATTTTTTGCAAGCCTAGACCTTAGCCTGGTCATCATCAACTACGTATTTCTTCTCCCCTCCATCGGTTAGCAGCAATACAGGATCCTGGTTGACAGTAGCAGGCTTACCAATCAACTTGTTCAGTGCCTCACGCCAACCGCCCACATCCTAGGAACCTGCATTCTCAAAATCTTCTGCCAAATTGATCTTAGCCTCCAAGATATCCATCGCAACACTAGTCTTCGTCACCTCCTCAAGATCCGCAAAATGCCCCTCCTCCCTCTCGGCCTTCTGTTTGGTTAATAACTCCACCCTCTGGAGAAGTTCCTCGTTGGTGGCCTTCCAGGTTTTCTCATGCTCTTTTAGAGCGATCTCGACCTTCTCAGCAAGGATCTTGAGATCATTGGTCAACTGAGAGACATGGGTGGATACCTAAAAGAAACGTAAACATCAACAAAAGAAGAGACATATATGATAAATTAACAATGCTAATATCTCGGAAACTTACAGCTTGGGAAAACAAGGTTAAATTTCCAAGAGCATCCTCGGTGTTGAGGTTCTCCAAGCCAATGTCTACAACCTCAGAAATCTTCCGCTTACGGGATATTGAAGCCTTCACTGTAAGGTCTATTTGAGACCTCTTAGGAAGAGGAGGGGCAACACCTTTTTCTTACTTAACATTGATCAAACCATTGGTCATATCATCTTCAAGATCTGTTAAACCAAAACGATCTATGGATCGAGTAGTCTTGGAACCTGCCAAAGATCCCCATCGATTCAAGATTCTTATAAGTCAAAAAGAAATATCTAAGAGAAGTGGTATTACCGGTGGCCATAGAAGTGGTAGTAGAAGAACCCTCTTGGAGACTGGAATGTTCAAGCTTGAATGACCTTTCAAGTACAGGAAGTGCAAGAAATTTCGAAATCTTATCCTCGGAATCACCAGTAACAAGAACTAGCTCCTCAAATTTAAACGCTGCATCAAAACAAACAAAATAGGGAAAGTAAATTTCGAGATCTTTAAAGTCTAAATTTAAATCCTACCCTTTTTAATCCATGCTTTCGGCAAGGAATCCCCATTAGGAATCGAATCACGTATCACAAAGAAGTATTATTCCTTCCAAACACCATCATTTTGTTTCGATCTCAGGATAAGGTGGTGTTTGTTTATCTTAATTCTTAGCAGGAAACTGGAGGAACCAAAAGTGGAAAGATCATAAATGAAAGCCAACTCGGGTGAGCCAATGTCCATATTCTTGGATTGATTCAAGCGATCAATCAGGATTCTCCAAACCACAGGCATAGTTTGGATATAAGAGATTTAGGTAGTCGAAAAGAAATCATAAACGATACCAATAAAAGGATAAGTTAAACCTAAAGTACATGGATATTCAGGGAAGCAAACCCACATTGGGGAAACAAAATCTGGTTGAGCATTAGCATCAAAAGACAAAAAACTACACCTGAAGGAAAAGCCCTAATGGCTTTCAATGATTCCATATCCTCATCGTTGAAGGAACAACTGTTGGATAAGGCGTCTAAGTCCATAACTATATTTGGTATGTACTTAACCCGGTTAGCATGGTCCATTTGGGTTGCACTTAACCAGAACAATTTGGACTTTTGTGAAGAGGATATTTATGATTTATTAATATATTATAAGTTATAATATATTAATATGAAATCATATTAGTTAATTAGTATTGATCAAGAATTAATTTGGAATTAATTTTGTGGTCAAAAGAGACTAATTAAATATATAGGGATTGATTGTGTAAATCATTCATTCTTATAATGTGGGCTAATGATCCATGATTCCTTATGTTGGGCTTAACCCATGTGGTGACCCATGGATACTCGATGGAGGTTAAAACCCATGGATCATGAGGAATGTGGAAAGTCATGCACATTATTGTTTACATGGTGTAACCCTAATGTAACCACACGATATAAGAAGCCCTTTGGTTCAAGAAATTGGCACCTAGAGTATTTGCAAGAGTGTGGCTAATTTTTTTGAGCTAGAGAGTCCTCTTCCAAGTTTCCAAGTGTTAGTGGTGATTTGTGATTCCAATTGAGGCATTCAAATTATTGGTGCTAGGCTCTTAAAGCTCCAAGCAACAAGCTACAACAAAAGGTATGTTATCTAACTTGCTTTATTAACCAAGTATCAAAGTTTTGTATGCTAGCTAGGGTAATACCTTGGAAAATGAAAGTTTGCATGTATAATAGAGAAAACATAGATCCAAGGTATTTAGGGTTGCATGTACACCTTAGGAGTGTTAGAATGCTCAAAACCCTTCAGTGGTATCAAAGCCTAGGCTTGTTTTCAATTATATTTGATCTTATTTGTTGTTTGAAGTTGAAAAAATCGAGTTTTATGCATTCTGACTGATGAACTCGCCAAGTCCACTGATGGAATCCACGAGTCCATGTACAAAATGAGCTACTCGAGGAGTCCAGTTCATGGACTCGGCGAGTTGGCTGGGCAGAGCGCTGAAAATCAATTTTTTGGCCACAAATGGATAGGATCATTACTCCAAACTATTTTGAATCATAAAAATATGTTTTTGAAGATATGGTAATGATCATGCTCATCCATTTGAAAGGTGATTATAAAAATTTCATGTTTTGTATTAATTTATATGATTAATCTAATTACATGGAATTTGTTTGATTTGAATTATCTTGTTGATATGAGTTTAATAGAAGACTTGAACATGCTTGTCAGTTTATTTGATGATCTTGATGATTTTGATGGACTCCATAACTTGTCCTCAAGTTATGGAATTCCAAAAGTTTTTCATTTAAATGAAACATTAAAATTCATAGGTTATTGAAAAATGAAGAGTCTCATTTTAAAAGACCATTAAACTCATATGTTATGAAGTTGAAAAGTTTTTGAAAAGTTTCAAAACTTGCCCTCAAGTTTTGGAATTTGTAAAGTCACACATTTAAACTTTAATTCCAAACCTTAGAATTTTAAAAGCTTAAAATTCAACCCTTATACTATTATAATATTATAAGTATATATATATATATATATATATATATATATATATATATAAGAACAATTCAGTCTTACCGTTAGTAGGCCTCATTCACGAAGTCGGTCTATAAGGGGAGTATAAGGTTACTGCCTATAAAATGGTGGTTTAATGGGTGTCCACTCTCACCCACCGCTTCCTTGACTGGTGGAGGGTCATTAGCCGAATGGGTAGGACAAAGACTATAATTCTCATTAAAAGTATAATGATAGATATATAAAGTAACTAAATGTTTTATAAATTCCCAATCTTAGTTACTTTAGAAATTTGAAATTGATGCTAACCCATGAAATTACACTTTGCACCTTACCAAGTCGTTAGTGGAGCGTGCGTGGTTAATCAACACACTAACATGGACTAGTAAGGGTGGCAAAGGGTATTTTAATGTTTGTCATAGATCGATGGAGCATGTGTGGTTAATCAACACATCGATTAGGTGATAAATGGTATTAAGAGTACCAAGTATATTTGAATGGTTATTCACACCTTGTTTGTGATCCTCGGTATCCCAATCACAAACTTGAAGGGCATAATCAAGATTTAAACATGCCATTGAAAAGTTCAATGAATCTCAAAAGAATCTAGGAATTTCAATTCATCTAAAACCTAATAAATCAATTTTGTTTTTCGTGGTGGAAACTGGTAAATCGTTATTTACCTACATTCAAATATTTTGCAACTTGGATTACGGCATCCCTCTTCCAAATTGTAAAATATTGTGTTGGGTCCTAGCCTTAGTATTTCATTTTGGATGTTATATTAAGGACTCTATGTCTAATCTAAACTTTGTCTTTCTTCTTTTCAGATGTCTTCCAACAATGCTACTTCTAACTCAAACCCTACCGGCTCCTTCTTTCTCATGAACATTTGTGGGAGAGTCATCTTTGATGGAACTAATTTCAATGTTTGGATTAGGAACATAAGAATGGTCACTTGTTATAAGGAAAAGGAATATTTCCTCGACAAGGAGCCGAAGGAAATTGATGAGTCTGCTGCCACTCCCCAGGAGATTGCTAATTTCAGGGCCATGAGAAAGATGCCACCAAGGTAGCATGTATCATGCTTGCCACTATGTCTCATGAACTCCAAAAGTCCTATGAGGACTTCTACCCTTTTAAGATGCACCAGGACCTGATGGAAAGATACCATCAGAGTGCTCGTCAAGAGCGGTATGAAATCATATGTTACATGATTACAACAAAGATGAAGGATGGTGAACCAATCACGGGCCACTTGCAGAAAATGCAAAGGTTCGTGGACCGTCTGCTCAAATTGAATGTGAAATTTAATGAAGAGCTAGCTATAGATATTATTCTACAATCCTTACTTTCATGTTATGATCAGTTCTGCTTGACTTATCATATAAACAAGGAGGAAGTCACCTTGAGCAAGCTTCAGGGCCTTTTGAGGACTGTCGAAAGTGTTCTCAAAGGTAAATCTGTTGTAATCACTCCTATTGTTACTACCCTAGTCCTGGCAATCGGGAAAGGCAAGGGAAAGAAGAGGAAGACCTCTTCCAAGGGTCACAAGGGAAAGTCTCTTGATGGGTCCTCTTCTAGCAAGACTAAAGTCGGTCCTGCTACTCCCTCCTCCAACCCAAAAGAAGCAGAATGCTTCTATTGTCATGATAAGGGGAATTGGAAGCGAAGCTACCCAAAGTACTTGCAGGATGTTAAGGATGGGAAATTAAAACCCACCCATGTAGGTATTTACACTATCATGTCTAATAAGTCACCGCATACTAATTCTTGGGTCCTTCATACATGTTGTGGTATTCACATTTGTTCTAATTTGTAGGGACTAAAAAGAAGTAAGGATGTGGAGCACGGGAAGATAAACTTAATCATGGGGAATAGGAAAGCTTCACCTATCACCAAGATTGGATTTTATTCTTTATTGCTTTGTAGTGGGTTAAAGTTAGATTTGAATAATTGTTGTTACTCGTCTGAAATGGCGAGAAATATTATTTCTTTTCATGGTTTGTACAAACAAGGTTTCACATTTCGTTTGATAATGAAATTGGTGCAATAAATGCTTATTTTAATGGTGTTTTTATTTTAAAGCATTGCCTTGTAATAGTGTATATAAAACTATGATGGTTGTAGAAAAATTAGGAAATAATGTATTGCATATTGATTCTTCCACTAGTTTGGATAAAGCATCCTTGTGGCATTGTCATCTTGGACATGTGAACAAGAAGCGCATAGGCCAACTCCAAAAGGCTAGAGTATTGGAATCATTTGACTTAAAGTCAGATGATAGTTGCGAATCTTGTTTGCTTGGAAAGATGACTAAATCACCCTTCACTGGCTCTTGTGAGAGGGGTGAAGGTTTGTTGGACCTCATACATACAGATGTGTGTGGACCCTTCAAAACTGCCACAAGGGATGTTAACCGCTTTTATGTGACTTTTACTGATGATTATAGTAGATATGGCTATGTCTACTTAATCAAGCATAAACAAGAAACATTTGAAAGATTCAAAGAGTTTAAGTAAGAAGTGGATAATATGTTGGGCAGGAAGATAAAGATGCTCCGATCCGATTGAGGTGGAGAGTATCTTGGTATCAAGTTCCTTGACTATCTTAAGGAATGTGGAATTGTTTCACACTTGACACCTCCTGCGACACCACAGCTTAATGGTGTGGCTGAGAGGCGCAATCGAACCTTGTTGGACATGGTTCATTCCATGATGAGTCGAGCTTCATCACCAATCTCATTCTGGGGGTATGCCTTAGAGACTGCCGCCCATATCCTTAATTTAGTCCATACTAAGAAGGTTGCCAATACACCTCACAAGATGTGGACAGGGAAGGTTCCCTCATTAGCACATATCAAGGTTTGGGGTTGCGAGGCTTTCGTGAGATGCGAGACTCATGAAAAACTCGAACCTCGGAGTGAGCGGTGTATTTTCATCGGCTACCTACAAAAATCCTTTGGTTATCTCTTCTACAAACCGAGTGATAATGTTGTCTTCATTGCGAGGAGAGGAGTCTTTTGTGAGAGAGAATTCATAAGCCAAGGAAACAGTGGGAGGCAAATTGACCTTGAAGAGCTTCAAGAGTCAAGCGGTGAAGGAACCTCAAACACTAGCGATCATCCTGAGGAGGAAACTCCTGTTGAGCCGATTGACGAGTATGTACCTCTAAGGCGTTCCACAAGAGTTAGGAATACACCTGAGTTTTATGGTTTCCATATTACTACAGAAGGTGATACATTTATTAGTAATAACACACTGGTAAATTTGGATGAACTTAACACTTACAAGGAAGCCAAGGTGGGCCCCGAGTCATCAAGTGGAAAAAGGCTATTGACAATAAGATTCAGTCCATGTATGAAAATCAAGTTTGGAACTTGGTTGAAAATGTACCGGGTCGTAAGACAGTCGGGTGCAAATGGATCTCCAAAAAGAAGACCGACATGGATGGGAAAGTACACACTTATATGGCGCAACTGGTTGCGAAGGGCTTTACTCAAACTCTAGGGGTTGACTATGATGAGACCTTCTCACCAGTAGCTAAGATTAAGTGTATTAGGGTTATGCTATCCATAGCTGCATTTCATGATTATGAAATATGGCAAATGGATGTCAAAACCGCTTTCCTTAATGGAAAGTTGGCTGAGGATGTTTATATGAGTCACCCAGAGGGTTTTGCCAATGCAGAGTACCCTAATAGAGTGTGTAAGCTTGAGAAATCCATTTATGGATTGAAACAAGCATCTCGTAAATGGAATCTTTGTTTCGATGAGAAAGTCAAAGAGTTTGGCTTTTCGAGAAGTGAGGATGAGTCCTGTGTATATGTTGGAGCTAGTGGGAGTATAGTTAGCTTTTTGGTATTATATATGGATGACATACTACTCATAGGAAATGACATCCCAACCTTGCACTAGGTAAATCCTGGCTTAGGAAGTGTTTCGCTATGAAGGACCTTGGAGAAGTTGCCTATATACTAGGGATAAGGATATTAAGAGACAAAAGTAAGAGACTAATTGGACTTAGTTAAAGTACCTACTTGGACAAGGTATTGAAGAGGTTCAACATGCAGAATTCCAAGAAAGGTGATTTACCGATCAAGAGCAATGCCAAACTGAGTAAGAATCAGAGTCCGAGTATAGAGACTAAGATAGCTGAGATGAGTCGATTACCATATGCTTCCGTTGTTAGCTCGATCATATATGCTATGAATTGTATTCACCCTGATGTGGCCTTTGCTTTGAGCATGGTCAGCATATATCAAGGGAACCTTGGTAAGGATCACTGGACTGCGGTGAAAAACATTCTTAAGTACCTACGGAGGACTAAGGACTAGGTCCTTACCCTCGGTGGGAATGGTGACTTGAGAGTCATAGGGTATAATGAAAGACCCCTTTCATACTTAACGTTATTACTCCAAACATGCTACATGCATATTCATAAACATATTTTACATATATGGTCTTATTACAAAATACTGGATACAACCCGACTAACGAGGTTTTTACAAAGTTTTATATATTACATAACTTGCCAAGAATTTATTGAAACGACCCAAAAGACGACCCAAAAATTTTTGTTTTAATATTACTAAAATTACATCATCCAATGTCATATATAACAAGAACCATGAAATGGGTACTCAAAAGTCATAGTAACTGTGTCAAAACAAAACTGTATCAATCATAACAAAATGTCTGAATAAAACTCCCAGGATAAAACTGAAGCTGTGGTGGGTGCGATGCCATCAACCCGAGCTCTTCCCTTTGCTAGCGGAAGTACCTGAAACCAAAACTGAAACTGTAAGCATGAAGCTTAGTGAGCTCCCCCAAACTACCACATACCATACAACAACATATAAACACATATTACGCCTTGCCCACTGCATCAGACCAAAATCCGGAAACTGCATCGGACCGAAGTCCGAAACTAACCAGGGCCTTGCCCTCTGCATCGGACCGTAGTCCGAAAACTGCATCGGACCGAAGTCCAGAAACTACATCGGACCGAAGTCTAGAACTAACCAGGGCCTTGCTCTCTGCATCAGACCGAAGTCTGGAAACTGACTGCACATTGCATAGCATAATCATAACTACTAGCATAAGCACATATACTGAATACTGCATCGGACTGAAGTCCGGAACACATAACATAAAGACTTGCTTGAATCACAAAGACATCGAGCACACTGAACTACTGCATCGGACCGAAGTCCGGAACTACTACTAACTAGACGGGTCGGCATTGTGGCCGTAGACCTGTTCCTACTAGAAGGAAACTCACCTCGTAATGCTGGCTGCCGAGATGCTAAATCTGAAACTGCTTGACTGCTGCTCCGGAACTCCCCGGCTACAAATCCCATAAACACTAAATCAAATACTGATAACAAATCTCATGGTAAAATGACTATTTACCCCTGGTCAAAGTCAACTTCCTGGTCAAAGTCAACTTCCAGTTGACCGGACTCGCCGAGTTGGACCGCCAACTCGCCGAGTCCCTATGATCTATTCTAGTCCTCTACCCGCTTCTACTCGTCGAGTTTGGCAAAGCCTTGACGAGTTCTTCTTCGATACTAACATCGAGTCTAACTTCATCCGACTTGCCGAGTTGTATGAACAACTCATCGAGTTCTCCTTCAACATATGAACACGTCCAGTCTGTGACTCACCGAGTCGTATGAACAACTCGTCGAGTCTGAAGAACAACTCACCGAGTCTAAAGAACAACTCGCCGAGTCCCAAGCATGTTATTACTATACAGTCGATTCTAAACGATTTTAGTGCTTCCAAATCATAGATCTGAGCTTCTAGGACTGGTTTTACACGTAAAGTTTCGGGTATTTTAGCCTCGTACTCTTGTGCATGCACGTAAAGTTGGAACAAGGCCATGATTGCATAAAGGTGGCTATAATGAGCTCCTAGAGTTCAATAACGTCCAGATCTAAGGTTTCCATCCAAAAAAGAGTCCATATCTCAAGTTTTGAGTCATATAAGGCTCCAAAGAAGACATAACAAGCATAAAAGAGGGTTTAATGGAGGAATGTACAAGGTAATAACTTTACTTCCTGAATGAGAAACAGATGGAAACTAACTCTCAGATCTCCTGTCTCTTATATGGATCTTCTTTCCTTCCTTCTCTTCCAAAGCTCCGAAACTAGCACAAACACACTCAAGCTCAGCAATGGGGGCTAGGGTTTACAGGGGAAATGCTCTAAAGGTGTTGGAGGTTGGGGTGGGTGGCTATATTGACGTTTAAATAGGGTACAAACCCTGGGATTTAGGGTTTCATCCAGACAGGAAGACTCGACGAGTCCCAACATATGGACTTGCCGAGCAGCCAACTTAAATCGTGTGATCATCGTGCTTCTACTCAATGAGTCGGGATACAGACTCGTCAAGTACCCCTTAAGAAATGACGATACTTTAATTAAATTTACATACCAAAAATAGGGCGTTAGAACTCTACCCCACTTGTCTTAGACTTCATCCTCGAAGTCTGCTGCTGCTGAATTCGAAAATAACTCAGGATAATGCTCTCTCATCTCCCCCACGGTCTCCCACGTCCACTCTGAACCCTTTCGGTGCTGCCACTGCACCTTCACTAACTGAACCACCTTGTTCCTCAAGGTCTTCGTTTTCCGATCTAAGATCGCAACTGGTCTCTCAATATAATTCAGGCTGCTATCAACTTGGATATCCTTTAAGGGTACAACTACTGAATTGTCCACCAAACACTTCCTCAATTGAGAAACATGGAAAGTGTTGTGGATCTGGCTAAGCTCTGCTGGAAAGTCCAACCGATAAGCAACCCGACCCACTCGGGCCAAAACCCAAAAAGGACCAATGAACTTGGGGCCAACTTGCCCCTCTTCCGGAATCTGATAACACCCTTCCAGGGTGATACCTTCAGGAGGACCATATCGCCCACCTGAAACTCCAAGTTCGAACGCCTCCTATTGACGTAACTCTTCTGTCGACTCTTCGCAGTCTGCACTCTGCTACGAACCTGCTGGATCAACTTTGTGGTCTTGAGCACCACCTCGGTGCTCCCGATGACTCGCTGACCGACCTCGCCCAAACAAATCGGGGTCCTACACTTTCTCCCGTAGAGCATCTCGAAAGGAGGGCGGTCAATACTAGCGTGGTAACTGTTGTTATATGAAAATTTCGCTAAAGGAAGATATGTATCCCAACTGCCACCAAAATCTAGGAAACATGCCCGAAGCATGTCCTCGAGAGTCTGAATTGTCCTCTCGCTCTGCCCGTCCGTCTGGGGGTGGAAAGCGGTGCTAAAATGATGACGAGTCCCCATCTCGTCATGAAACCGCTTCCAAAACCTGGAAGTAAATCGGACGTCTCGGTCTGATACTATGGATACGAGCACCCCATGTCGTGCCACTACCTTCACATATAAATATCGGCTACCTTCTTGGCCGATATGCTCTCCTGTATCGGTATGAAATGCACGCTCTTGGTCAGCCGATCCACTATGACCCAAATCGAGTCAACTCCACGTGCGGTCCTGGGATGCTTAGTGATGAAATCCGTAGTTATACACTCCCATTTCCACACAGGGATGTCTAACGGCTGCATCTTGCCATGGGGTCTCTGGTGTTCTGCCTTGACCTTCCTACAGGTCAGACATCTCTCTATGTACCAGGCTACGTCCCGCTTCATGTAGGGCCACCAATAATCAGGTCGAAGATCTCTATACATCTTCATCCCCCCTGGATGGATGGAGAACCGAGACTTGTTGGCCTTATCCATCAACACTTGTCGTACTCCTCCCCAATACGACACCCAAACTCTCCCATGGAGGGTCAACAATCCTCTACTGTCATAATTGAAAGAAGCTACTCGGCCCTCAATCCTCTCACACTTCTGCCTCTCCTCCTTCAGGCCCTCGACCTGTGCCTCTCTAATATGCTCCAATAATGGAGTAATCACCGTCGTCCTCAGACATATGTCTCTAATCAGTGCCACCATCGCCTTGCGGCTCAGGGCGTTGGCCACAATGTTGGCCTTGCTCGGATGATAAAGGATCTCACAATCGTGGTCCTTTACCACATCTAACCAGTGACGCTGCCTCATGTTCAAATTCGGCTGGTCCATAAGGTACCTTAGACTCTTGTGATCCGTGTAAATACTACAGCGGACCCCATAGAGGTAATGTCTCCAAATCTTGAAGGCAAACACCACCGCCCCCAGCTCTAAATCGTGCGTCGGATAGTTAGCCTCGTGAGGCTTCAACTGTCTAGAGGCATATGCTATCACATGCCCTTGCTGCATCAACACTACTCCCATCCCTGTGATCGAAGCATCACAATAAACTACAAAGTCATCCACTCCCTCTAGCAGGGTAAGGATCGGTGCCTCGCACAATCGCTGTCTGAGGGTCTCAAATGTTGCCTGCTGCTCAGGCCCCCAACGAAACACCACCGACTTCCTTGTCATTCGTGTAAGTGGAACTGCTATCTTGGAGAAGTCCTAGATGAATCTCCTGTAGTACCCTGCCAACGCTAGGAAGCTCTGAATCTCAGATGGAGACCTCGAGACCTCCCACTGCATCACGACCTCTATCTTGGCCAGATCCACCAATATCCCCTTCTGGTTGACGAGGTGCCCAAGGAACCGCACCTCGCGCAACTAGTACTCACACTTGGAGAACTTCGCGAAAAGTCTCTCCCTCCTCAAAGTCTCTAGCACCTCTCTCAGGTGCTCCTCATGCTGCTCCAATGAACACTATCACAGACCGATCCAACATCGGCCTGCATACGTGATTCATGAGATCCATGAACGCGGCTGGAGCGTTGGTGAGCCCAAACGACATCACCACAAACTCATAATGACCATAACGGGTCCTAAAAGTTGTCTTCTGAACATCCTGACCTCTGATCCGCATCTGATGATAACCGGAGCGCAGATCAATCTTGGAAAACCAAGATGCTCCTTGAAGCTGATCGAACAAGTCATCTATCCTCGGGAGTGGGTAACGGTTCTTCACCGTTACCTTGTTCAACTCCCGGTAATCTATACACATACGGTGCGACCCATCCTTCTTCTTCACAAACAGGATCGGGGCTCCTCATGCTGAACTACTCGGTCTGATGAAGCCCTTGTCTAACAGCTCCTGCAGCTACATAAACAACTCCTGCATCTCTGGAGGAGCCAACCGATACAGCGCCTTGGCTATCGGAGCCGCACCCGGAACCAGGTCAATCCGAAACTCAACCTATCTCTCCGGAGGTATCCCAGGCAGATCCTCTGGAAATACATCCGCGTACTCACGTACTACCGGTACATCGTCAACAATCATCTTGCCCTTCTCCCGGGCATCCAAAACATAGGCGATGTACCCCGCACAACCCTGCTGGAAGTAGCGTCGAGCTCTCGCTGCCGAGCAAAGAATCGGTCTGCGTTGTGGCCTCTTGCCCTGAATCACTAACTCTCCCCCACCAGGGGTGCGGACCGTCACTAATTGTAGCTCACAATTAATCACTGCCCCGTTGGGGCTCAGCCAATCCATACCCACTATAACCTTATTCCCTCGTAGGGGAATGGGAACCAAGTCCACTAAAAACTGCTCATCAAATAACTGCAGCGAACAAGCCCTATGTACTCTCGCGACCCTGACGGTCCTGTCATTAGCTATCTCAACCTCAAGTGGACAATCCAACTCCCTTGGAGCTCTGCTGAACCTCTTGCTAAGCGCAAGTGAAACAAATGATCGAGTGGCCCCCGAATCAACAATATTGTAGCTGATATGCCGTTCACTAAGAACGACCCTATATAAAAACATATAACCATAAGAAACGATCAAAATTAATAAAGAGATGAAGGGAAGATACATACTTGTCACCACATCAGGAGTCGCTCGCACCTCCTCTGCTGTCATTTGAAAAGCTCTACTCTTCGCCACTGGCGCCTCACTTCGGCCCTGCCGGCCGTTTTTAATACTCAATATTGTAGGGGCAAGTGCTGCCACCTTCCCTGCTGCTGCTGGCAAACTCGGACACTGGGACTTTTTATGTCCCTTCTGATTGCAATGGAAGCAAATCAGATCAGATATCGCGGTAACGGTGGGTGTAGCTGTACAATCTCTGCTCATATACCCGGTCCGACCGTACTTGTAGCAACCGGGACTCTCTGCCTTGCACGCCCCATCGTGCAATCTCCCACACTTGCCACACCGACCATGGCTCTGCTGACCTCTAGATCTGTGATCTGATACCGTGGGATTTTTGCCTGAACTCCTAGTGCCAGATACCGCCTATGGTTTCCTCTTCTTCTCCATCTCTAGATCAATCTCTCTCTCTCTCTCTCTCTCATGAGCCCTAACAATCATGTCATCCAACGTTTTACAGCTGGACCGGCTCATAAACTGGCGGATATTACTCTGCAACATCTCATGATACCGGGCCTTCTTCATTTCCTCATTAGTTGCGTACTGAGGAATGAGAAGAGCCCTCTCCTTGAACTTGGCGGTAATCTCCGCCACTGTCTCTATATTTTGGGTGAGATCCTGAAACTCCCTGGCTAACTGCTGCACCTCGATAACCGGTGCAAACTCTGCTCTGAACCTGGTAGTAAAATCAGCCCAAGTCATCGCATCAAGTGCTATGTCATCCCCGATGACATGCCCGATCTCCTCGCACCAATCTCGTGCCCTGTCCTTCAGAAGATAGGATTCTAGTCTGACCTTGCCCCCCTCGGGACATCTGCTGGTGCGGAAAGCATTGGTGACATCCGCCAACCACCTGATACTCGCTATGGGGTCCCAATCCCCATGATAGTTAGGAGCTCCACAGGCTCTAAACTCCTTGAAGGTGAGCGTGTGCGACCCCATCATGGTCGCCACCTCAGCACGAAAGGTGCTCAACCTCTCATCCATCAGCTCCAAAATACCCTACTTGATCGAACCAAAAATCACAGGAGTCTGCTCGAGTATGATGCGGGTAATCTTTGAAGAGAGAAACTCTTTAGTCTGATCATCCAAATGATCGGCTCCCGAGCCTGGTCCTGATCCCTCACCGACACCTGAACTGCCGGCTGTTGGTCTACGGCATAAAACCACCATTCTGAAACACATAGCGACAATGTCAGAAATTCTGATATATCTCGAGGGATCACTATTACTACAAGTTTCCTGGTTTCGCCTTGGCCTTCCTTGATTCAAGTACAAATCCTCTGCTTTCAGTAGTATGGGCCCCTACTACCTTCCAATTCTATCTGTACCTTCCCCAAGAATTGCCTCGACTCCTCCCTTCTACTACCACTGTTGATCTCATGCTAATCTCATCCTAGGCTTGCCCTAGGGTAATCACCAACCCACTCTTCTCCATCAGCTGCATAAGAAATCCCCACTTCCTTCCCCTAACTAGCTCGCGAATACTATTACATATCACTCAAACTAGATAGTTCTTCGAATGAGAGATCCTACCCTATAACGGTTGGACTCAAACAAGAGCTGCGAAATAGAGCTAGACCTAACCTTCTGAAATTATTTAGTCCTTGAAATATGTAACCTAACATATTTGTTTACTAGTTAGTGAAAGACAACTAGAACTCCTAAAAGCACAAAGCAACCAACATTCGGGCATTGAGTACATAATCAAGCATATACCACTCTGGCTGTCCTATGACTAATTTGCACTAGCATACAATGCTAAGCTCATACTATCAGGCATAACCTAACCAGGTTATCCTACTGCTGTCTACTCAATACTAGCATGCAATTCTCATAAAGCTGAAACACATATAACAGGCACATAAGGCATCCTCCTAGATCCTTAGTCCTATTCTAGCATGTTGTTCTAATAAAACCGAAACTGATAATCATAACATAAGCTTGTATGGGTAATTTGGGAGTACTTACTTGAGCTCGTCTGATCGCATGCACCACACCCCTTTTTAAGAAAACTTTTTTTTTCCTTTCTAAGTTCTTTTCAAAATTTCTTTTTGAAAACGTTTCTCTTTTAAAAATCTTTCACCATTTCCTTAGTTTGAGTTCAGACACACTCGAAAGTATGCCTGAATCCCTCAAACCAACGCTCTGATACCAACTCGAAACGACCCAAAATACGACCCAAAAATTTTTGTTTTAATATTACTAAAATCACATCATCCAATGTCATATATATCAAGAACCATGGAATGGGTACTCCAAAGTCATAGTAACTATGTCAAAACAAAATTGTATCAATCATAACAAAATGTCTGAATAAAACTCCCAGGATAAAACTGAAGCTGTGGTGGGTGCGATGCCATCAACCCGATCTCTTGCCTTTGCTAGCAGAAGTACCTGAAACCAAAACCAAAACTGTAAGCACGAAGCTTAGTGAGCTCCCCCAAACTACCACATACCATACAACAACATATAAAAACATATTGGGCCTTGCCCACTGCATCAGACCAAAATCCGGAAACTGCATCGGACCGGAGTGCGGAACTAACCAGGGCCTTGCCCTCTGCATCGGACCGTAGTCCGGAAACTGCATCGGACCGAAATCCGGAACTAACCAGGGCCTTGCCCTCTGCACCGGACCGAAGTACGGAACTAACCAGGGCCTTACCCTCTGCATCGGACCGAAGTCCCGAAACTGACTGCACATTTCATAGCATAATCATAACTACTAGCATAAGCACATATACTGCATACTGCGTCGGACCGATGTCTGGAACACATAACACAAAGACTTGATTGAATCAAAAATACATCAAGCACATTGAACTACTTCATCGGACCGAAGTCCGAAACTATTGCTAACTAGACGTGTTGGCATTGTGGCCATATACCCGTTCCTACTAGAAGGAAACTCACCTCGTAACGCTGGTTGCCGAGATGATAAATCTGAGACTGCCTGACTGCTGCTCCGGAACTCCCCGACTACAAATCCCATAAACATTAAATCAAATACTGATAACAAATCTCAGGGTAAAATGACTATTTACCCCTAGTCAAGTCAACTTCCTGGTCAAAGTCAACTTCCAGTTGACCGGACTCGCCGAGTTGGCCCCCAACTCACCGAGTCCCTATCATCCATTCTAGTCCTCTACCCGCTTCTACTCGTCGAGTTTGGTAAAGACTCGAAGTGTTCTTCTTTGATACTAACATCGAGTCTAACTTCATCTGACTCGCCGAGTTGTATGAACAACTCGTCGAGTTCTCCTTCAACATATGAACACATCCAGTCTGTGACTCGCCGAGTTGTATGAACAACTCGTCGATTCTAAAGACCAACTCGCCAAGTCTGAATAACAACTCGCCGAGTCCCAAGCATGCTATTACTATACAGTCGATTCTAATCGATTTCAATGCTTCCAAATCATAGATTTGAGCTTCTAGGACTGGTTTTACACGTAAAGTTTCCAACTTTACGTGCATGCACAAGAGTATGACTCTAAAATACCCAAAATCATCAAATACTAAGCACTTAGGTTTTGGAACAAGGCCATGATTGCATAAAGGTGGCTATAATGAGCTCCTGGAGTTCAATAACGTCCAGATCTAAGGTTTCCATCCAAAGGAGAGTCCATATCTCAAGTTTTGAGTCATATAAGGCTCCAAAGAAGACATAACAAGCATAAAAGAAGGTTTAATGGAGGAATATACAAGGTAATAACTTTACTTCCTGAATGAGAAACAGATGGAAACTAACTCTCAGATCTCCTTTCTCTTCTATGGATCTTCTTTCCTTCCTTCTCTTCCAAAGCTCCCAAACTAGCACAAACACACTCAAGCTCAGCAATGGGGGCTAGGGTTTACAGGGGAAATGCTGTAAAGGTGTTGGAGGCTGGGGTGGGAGGCTATATTAACGTTTAAATAGGGTACAAACCCTGGGATTTAGGGTTTCATCCAGGCAGGAAGACTCGACGAGTCCCAACATATGGACTTGCCGAGCAGCCAACTTAAATCGCGTGATCATCCTGCTTCTACTCGACGAGTCGGGCTACAGACTCGTCGAGTACCTCTTAAGAAATGAAGATACTTTAATTAAATTTACATACCAGAAATGGGGCTTTACATTTATACACTAAATACAAAGATATAATATTATCTATTCTACATCTTCTAACAGTACTTTACTATACTGGATGCTTATCACATGCAATAATTAAACACTGAGAGGGATAAGCGGTGACGCTTAGTGAGTTCAATAACAATTACAATATAACGTTAAGCCATATATATATATATATATATATATATATATATATATATATATATATATATATATATATATATATATATATATCAATTTGACAGAAACAAAAGGGGACAATGAACAACAAAGGTAGATGAGTATTATATGACAGACTTTCCATATCAACCAATAATCTGATTCCAAGGTTTATAATCAATGAAACATAACAATTTCATCTTGATATACATCAATAAAGCTTCATCCCAATTGGCATAGAAAATACAATTTCAGATTATCATTTTGCTAGAATATACAAGCTTTCAACCCTACATAGCCCTATGCCAATACCAGAAGTTATACGAGTCATGCTCTACATGGCCATAGGCATAAAGCCAATACCAGAAGTTATATGAGTCATGCTCTACATGGCCAAAGGCATAAATCCGATACCAGAATAATACGAGACATGCTCTACATGGCCAAAGGCTCAAAGCCAATACCAGAAGTGATACGAGTCATGCTCTACATGATCAGCAATATAAAACCAGAATAACTCAGGAATGCACATTGAATATATAACACATAACATACAAATGTCCCTATATTGAACTCACCATGAAATAACTGAATGGTAAAATGATAATTTGGGTTGCACTTCGTCTCTAAAAATGACTTTCTTTGATGAAACCGAGTATTTTTGTTGAAAACCGGACCTTGCGCGGGCAGAGTTTCAACTTGAAAAAATTATTTTCTCGGGTCATCGGTGCATCGGGACTTGCTTCGGGTGTCGGGGTAGTTCCCTAGGCTTCAGGGGGTGTTAGAGTAATTTGAGAGAGAGTAGAAGGTGAAAGAGAATGAAAGTTGTAACCAAAATTCGGAGAACCTCGCTTTCTATTTATAGTACCCGAAGTCCAACATTACACTGGGCGTATATTTTCAGTACGCGGGGCGTACGGGCTTCTGATGCTCTATGCTAAGCGTACCCTCGTACGCTGGGCGTAGGAGCTTAGTGTCATCAACGTGTCAATTGTGCGAGATAGGTGTCGTCCGTCCAAAAAAGAGGCGACGTGGCTGTTTTCAGACGTTGTACACGAGTACGCTGGGCGTACTCCTATACGATGGGCTACTTCGATTTTTCTAAATTTAAAAATTCGTAACTTTTGCATACGAGCTCCGTTTTTTTATATTTTTTATATCCACGCGTAGGTGAGACTGTGCTCTACATCTTTTGTTTAGACTCTGTCGACTAATATTGACTTCATTTTTAATATTATATTTTTAACAGGCCGGGACAGCAAAAGTCCATTAAAAATTCATAACTTTTTCACCCGACGTCCGTTTTCATCTATCTTTTTACCGTTGTACTACTATTGACGAGATATTCGATTTTCATTTAGGTTGTGTCAGCTAAAAGTCACTTGATCTTTATCTCGAGTTTCGGGCTGTGTACTGCTATGTCGATCTTTAGAAAAATCATAACTTCTTCATATAAAATTAGATTTGGACGTTCTTTTTTTGAAAGTTCTCAGTTTAACAAATACTACAAATTTCATTTATATCACAAAGGCTAAAAAGTAGTTTATCGTAAACTCACTTTTTACGTCATATGGGGTCATGCCGGTTCTGTCACGAAACTTCAATAAGTCATAACTTCTTCGTTATAACTCGGATTTCGATGAGGTTTCCGCCTAAATGTTTCTAACGAGATAATTTACAACCTTCAATAACATTATTTTTAATTATTTCCAACTTACATTTTCATTAATTTCAATATTTGACTTTTGATTGGAATCTCATAAGACCTTAAATACTTCCTGAAGGATTCTAAACATAGTTTTACTTCAAATCTCATAAAACTATCTTGTTAGAACCCAATGCTCAAAACCATATACTATTTAGTAATATTCATTTTTTAAACTAACAAAACACAATAATTAAATGAGTATGTTACATATAATGACGCCAGCTTTCAGATCGACAAAGATAATTTCCGCTCTCAATCGAGTTAGGTATTTACCCTGAATGGAGGAGCAGTTACTTAGAAGAGTTCCAAGCATGGGACAGTAGCTGATTCAACATGCAAATCAGAGTACATAGCAGCAGGCAAAGCGGTGAAGGAGGCGATATGGCTAAAGAACTTCATTGGAGACCTTCGAGGTGTACCAGCAATAAAGGAGCCTATGGAGATTTTCTATGACAGCGACAGTGCGGTTGTCTTAGCCAAAGAACCAAGGGATCATGGCAGATCCAGGCACATTGACAAAAAATATCACTTCCTAAGACACAAGATAGAAGGACTCCTCATAGAAAGGAGGGTATCGTTAGAAGAGAACCCAATAGATCCCCTCACGAAGGGACCGAATAGGGTTAAGCATTTGCAGCATGCGAGGCGCATTGGGTTGAAAGACGATATTAGTTTTAATGATTAGATAGCTATTTCTTAAACTTGTAATAGATACAATGTAATTGACATTTGGTGATTAAATAAAAGTTGTTTATTTATGAGTAAAGTTACAATCTTGTGTTAATTATTTACTGTTGTTTCAATTTTGCATGTTTTGACTTCGAGAATAATAAGATTATTCGAACTGTCCACGGTCGATCATATTTTGGAAGTAGGTATTGAATCAAGACTGTCATGAATTTGACTTGTAGATTGTCTGAAATGGTTAGACATTGCTATGACATTCATGAGTGCTCATAAGTTCAGAGTATTAGATTAAACCCACACTCACTTGTATCAGTTCATGGAATTTATCTCGAGTAATCGTGAGACGATAATATCATGTAAGTCTTCAAACCAAGAGATATGAGTTGTTGACTATAAGTTGGTTGTGCATTGATAGTACGAAAACGCATTAGTAACTTGATGTTATAAAACGTGTTGTTGTGTATGATTTGGCGAATAGTTAGTACATATGCTTAAGTCAAAGTTTATCTGTTCCTTTTAGTGCTTAGAGGATTAAAAGTGATATCTTGGGCCCCTCGATGATTTTTTATCGACTTAAGAACTCAATTGATGTGTTCGGTTAAGTTCTATGTCAAACAAATTGGAAACCGGGAAACAAACTGCTAGACAATAAGTATGACGTTGTTCCATGCATTTTTTTGGCTGATATCTTGAGAACAGAGGATTATATGATCACTTGTCTAAAATGGCGCGTCTTAGTTCAACAAGGTTTTAAGAGCTACAATTGATGGTCGGTTCCTGAAGTTATACTTGCAACTATAGTTATTAGACTTATCCAAGTGGGAGAGTGTTGGATAACGTGTCTAAGTCCATAACTATATTTGGTATGTACTTGACCCGGTTAGCATGGTCTATTTGGGTTGCACTTCACCAGAACAATTTGGACTTTTGTGAAGAGGATATTTATGATTTATTAATATATTATAAGTTATAATATATTAACATGAAATCATATTGTTTAATTAGTACTGATCAAGAATTAATTTGGAATTACTTTTGTGGTCAAAAGAGACTAATTAAATATATATGGATTAATTGTGTAAATCATTCATTCTTATAATGTGGGCTAATGTTCCATGATTCCTTATGTTGGGCTTAACCCATGTGGTGACCCATTGATACTCCATGGATGTTAAAACCCATGGATCATGAGGAATGTGGAAAGTCATGCACATTATGGTTTGCATGGTGTAACCCTAATGTAACCACACTATATAAGAAGCCCTCTGGTTCAAGAAATTGGCATCTAGAATATTTGCAAGAGTGTGGCCAATTTTTGTGAGCTAGAGAGTCCTCTTCCAAGTTTCCAAGTGTTAGTGGTGATTTGTGATTCCACTTGACGCATTCACATTAGTGGTGCTAGGCTCTTAAAGCTCCAAGCAACAAGCTACAACAAAAGATATGTTATCTAACATGCTTTATTACCTAAGCATCAAAGTTTTGTATGCTAGATAGGGTAATACCTTGGAAAATTAAGGTTTACATGTATAATAGAGAAAACATAAATCCATGGTATTTAGGGTTGCATGTACACCTTAGGAGTGTTAGAATACTCAAAACCCTTCACAAACCTCGTCATAAGATAAGATTGCCTGGTCGCTAAAGTCATTATCGGGAGGAGTAACAACACTAACTTGAGGACGGCTAGTTTTATTAGCCATGGTAACGAAGATCGGAACAACAGAAAACAAGTAAGAGGAAAAGAATTACCTACACAATGACGCGATGAGGACTCGACATAATAAAAAATAAATTACCAGAAGCCCTTATTTATAGCACAAAAGAGATAAGAAAGATGATTTAACCGCTTCTCAGTTACCTCGAGATAGATAAAACTTATCCATTGAGAAATAATTTTTAAACTCTCCTTTTATCTCTTTAATTTAAGTTATTCCTTTAATATTTTTGAAATTAACTCTTACACGACTAACTTGGGGGTAATTGTTAGGGCCAGGATCCTCAAAGCCTTTAGGATCCTCAAACCTCATCAAATATTCAGGATCCTCAACTATCTCAGGATCTCAACTAATACCGTTATTATTATTTACTAATATTATAATAGTTATATTTTGTTCTTAATCAACACATGTGCAAAAATAGTTAAGAAAATACTTATTCTCAACAGAGTTTCGTCTCAACTATACTAAAGACCCGGAATACCAAGTCAAATAACGTTCATGAAGCTAGTCATGGAGGATCCCAGAAATATCGGACATCTTGTTAGCTAGTTTAGAGCATAAATTGACACATGTATATCTCCCACACGACATTGTTTTTTGCACTAAGCTTACGATACAAATTTATTCACTTGTTCTTACTGAAATATTCTCTATAATCACCATTTTTCATTAATAAAATCATCAAGGCAGGTGATCATTATCACCTCCCAAGGTTTTGTGCCGGAGATCCTAGCAAGGATCAATAGATTTCCTTGTAGATCACTATGTCATTCTCTTTACCATTTACTATTTCACAATTCAAACATCATAGCCTCTCATTCAATTTGGTTGATTAGTACTTGTGTAATTTTTGACCAAAACACACACCGACTCTGATAACGGTAGTTGTGGCATTGATCATAAAAGTACTTCAGGAGGAGATTAAATGCTAGGAGATAGACTGGTAAGTTAGTCCAACATGAAGCAAACATCAGTGGCTTGTTCTACCGCTGAAGCTGAATATGTAGCCACTGGAAGGTGTTATGCTCAGATTCTATGGATTCAGAATCAACTCTTAGATTATGGTCTAAACTTCTCAAAAAAACTACCATATGTGGTGACAACACCAGTGTCATTCAGATGATACAAAATCCAATGCAACATTGCAAGACCAAGCACATTGATATCCCTCGTCACTTCATTAGGGACATCGTTCAAAAGAAGAAAATGGAGTTGTTCTACATTCCATCCACTGATCAGCTGGCTGAAATTTTCACCAAGGCATTGGATGAAAATACTCTAAACAAATTGATTGCAGATCTTGGCATGATTTCAATGAATTAATTATTTTGTAACTCGTTTGAGTTAACATTGCTTATGTTTCCTTTATAAAGCACAAACATACAAAAACAAATGTTGTTTTTATTATGTTTATAGATTTTTACATAGTTTGTTTAAGCTTTGCTTCTAGTATTTACAAGTATTCTCTTCTCTCTTTTATCTATCTTTCAGGCCTATCTAAGATTGATATGTTCCTCCTTCCTCTAGAGTTTGCAAGAGCTGGAGTCATCCAGAATATTCTGAATGCTCTTAGTGTTGAGAAAAAGAGTGGCATCATGTCCTTTTATTCTTGTGAATGCCCCCTTTCTGCTCCACTTACTGTTATGGATGCAAGGAGCAACCATCAATGAAGTAAGTCTTTTTTTTCATCTACTGACTATTAATCTAATAAAACCTCAAATTACCTCATGTTGATCTTGAAAACATGATGGTTTCATGGATTTGATCCAGTTAACTCGTTGGTTACAAAGACTGTTTTCTACTCTTCTCTTGCTCCTGATGAATATGAAGCTTAGCGTCCATATGCAACATTTCAATGATAAATGGCTTCATCAGTCTTGGTTTATAGTGAGATGTTTTTATATTGAGGTGCTTATCTTTTCCTGTGTTTTCTTTTATATATAGTGTCAATGGGTAGATATCTCAGAGAACATTGAATCACCCACTCACGCAGATTGCCTAGCATAGTCTAAGTTTTCAAAGTGAGATTTCCTGGTCTGCATTTAAAAAAATCTAGTAAGGCCTGGGTGTCCACTATTATTCAGTTATCTCTTACCTAACTTTGTCCCTGGAAGCATGCTTGCAGTATGCATCAAGCCTCATGTTCTGTTGAAACATTGAGAATAACCTAATGACTTACTCTGATTGCATAGTCATCAGCGTAAGAGTTACTTGTCTGATCCTCCAATGACAAAGGGTTATTCATGTCCATGACCTCCTAGTATGAGGTATGACATGGTACTGTGACAACGATAAAATTCTAGTCAAGTCAAAGTCAACAAGTCAAACCGATAAACACATTTAGTGCTTGTATGATAGGATATATCCTATGTCTTCTCATGTACAACCCTCTATCAGAATACAAAGTATCACTCAAAAGTTTCATAAGTTCATATATTTTAACCCCTAAGCGGAGTGAGTGATGCATCGATGCTATAAAGCACTATTAAGCACCCTTCGTGGGTGTAAAACACTCATAACAGGGCTTAATGGGGTTTACGAACTTTTCCATATGGGGCCAAACACTAATAAAGGTCACCGATAAAGCCTCTCTCAATCTCTCTTGCTCTATCTATCTCTCTCTCTCTCTCAAATCTCTCTCAACTTTTTCATAAACATACGTGCCATCCCGACACTTCAAATAGTTGAACACCCCTTGAAACGGGAAGAAAATGCGAAAACAACACTTTGGGAGCGAAACCTCTTAAGAGGCGAACCCTCTCGCATGAAGGTACTTTTGATCCTCACTTCTCCTTCACTTCGGATTCGGTTCATTTCTAGGCGGGAAGTTTTTCCCCTCGTCCCTTCGCTTGACATCAGACCAGGTTCGCTTCGAATTCGAGGAGCGAACCTTGTTTTCGCTCTGGAGCCTGCCTTCGCCTCAGCAAGTTCGCCTGCGAATCCTTCCGAACCGAACCTCCCTTCATGTCTAACCCTATCATCCTCGCAGGTTCACTTCTCAAACCTGGTTTTTGACCACTTTCACTTTTTAAGCCCGTTTTTGATGATTTTGACGAGGAATTTTCACCCAAACTCATATTTTGACATATAAAACCCCATAAATTCATATTTTAATCATATTTTGGGGAAAATCTGTACTATAGATAATATCTTTTGTACAAGATATTATCTAAGAGTGATTGACTTTTCCAAGAAGTTATGACACCATACCCACTTTATGTCACTATTCACACTTTACCTAGTCAAATCATTGTTCTTTTCTACTCTTCTTCAACACTCCATCATGTTTCTTATGCCAAATCCATACAAAATCTATATTTTTCACACTTCCCAAAAGTTTCATTCATCACATCCAAAGATTAAATATACTCTCTCTCTCTCTCTCTCTCTCTCTCTCTCTCTCTCTTTCTTGCTCAATTATTTCTCCCTGGAACCAAGAACTCCAAGGGAGTCACGAGTTCTTCCTTCACTCTTGGTAAGTTCTTCATCAATAATCTTAAATATTCTACATTCTTTCACTCAAATCATGGGTTTCTTATACAAATGTTCACCTATTTGTTCCTAGGATCTTCAAATCTTCAAGCATCTTTCAAGTGTTCTTGACTTGAAAATCTTCATCTTCAACTATCTATTCTTCAAGAAATTAAAGAAGGTGAGTTCATACCCCCATCTTTTCATGTTTTATTCTAGTTTTAGGGGATAATACAAATTAAAACTCTAAAACATGCTTAAACTCAAACGACAGCTTTCATCAGAAAACTTATGGTCTATTCACGAACTGTTTTGACCATCTTAAATGTAATACTTTTCAGAACTGTTTAATATGCATTTAGTTCAGGTTTATACCTTTCTAATAACTACTTGCACACTTTTATACCATTTTTATAAGATTTATGGAGATTTTTACAAAACTGCCTATAAATTCAAAAATGATGTCGGACTAGTCTGTGAAGATGGACATTTTCACACTGGTTAGAGATCACTAAAAATCAAAATAAAAATTTTGAACAAACTAGACACATTTTCTAAACTCTCAGAGTGTACGGATCTAGTTTTCGATTTACAATGATTTTTCTACAATTTTTCTAAAAATAGTGACAACACTACAAACATACTAAGGAAGGTTTCACTCACTTTTACACGTAAACTCGCTAAATCCGGTTGTGAGACACTACTTCATTGTACTCTTAGAGTATTATTTAAAGTCATGTATTATAACCATAATCTCTTGTAAGGAGAGCGTGATACTTGTGTATAGATCTATATTGAGACTGACAATCCCGCACCCTAAGTTGCTTACAATAGCTAGACCGGCAGGTTTGTGGTGACAAATGTCAAAACATTCCAACACTTGAAGAACGTTGTAACAGGCTTACTATGTCAAATGCACGGTTATAAAACTCACATAGGGAAACAAAGACACATATAATTTACAGGATTCTTACATTTCAAAAAGGGTTTTCATTCACACTACATATAGACTCGTTGGATCAAACCTGTGAGACACTACTTCATTGTACTCCTAGAGTACTGTTTAAGGTCCTGTATTATAACCATAATCTCTTGTAGGGAGAGCATGATACTTGTGTGTAGATCTATATTGGGACTGACAATCCCGCACCCTAAGTTACTTACAATAGCTAGACCGGCAGGTCTGGGGTGACAAATGTCAAAACATTCTGACGCCTGAAGAATGTCGTAACAGGCTTAATATGTCAATTGCACGGTTATAATAACTCACATAGGGAAACAACGACACATATAGTTTACGGGAATTCCTACATTCATAAGGGTTTTATTTATTTAAGACTGCACTTACTATCATAAGTATGGAAGATACTTGTACAATTCGGTCTTTGGGTTCTAAGACTACAACTCATTCTATATGGAAATGTTAAGTCTAGTATAGTGTTGCGTCTATTGGGATCGTTAGCTAGTCCAATAGATATCTCCGGTATGGGCCTGTCCATCCGTGAGTTTTGTAGGGTTTTGTATAAATAGATGCTTGCATGCATCCTAGAAAATAATGATTAGTAACGATTAGAGAAGTATTGTTCAGAATATTCATCGTTCTTATTTTGTAACCCTAGAATCCTCTATAGTGGAAGTTCTTAGTCGAGCTCTGCTGAGGATCGAGTAATCTAATCATTCGACACATTCTGATTCATACTTGTGTTTTGTTTTTACTATCTTTACGTTCATCACTTACCTGTTACGAAGATCTAATCGATCAAAGAGTTAATTTTTAACTCATCAATTGGTATCAGAGCAGGAGGCTGTGCAATTCATACACATCTTTTCTGTGAAAGAGTTTGCGATTAGGGTTATTCCGCATTAACTAATGTTTATTGAGTCGTCATTCCATAATTGACGTAACTCAGCATTTATTTGTTTTGCCCTAATATTACATATTACAAGTCTGATCTTTCAAAAAGGTTAAACGATCAAGCATGGACGAGTCACAATCTAATCCCATCAACATCTCAAATAGCATTGGATCAACGACGAAGATTCCTATTCTTTACACCTAGGATTACGAAGTCTGGGCGCATCATTTTGAAGATTATGTCATCGGATCTGAAGACAATGGATACCTTATTTGGGAAGCAATCGTATCTGGACCATTTGCTCACTCAAGAACATCAAAAATCATTAAAACTCAGAAAGAGTATAATGATCTGTTAAAGGACGTAAAGGATGTTGCTCAAGACGAAAAGGAAAAGTTTCAGTGCAACATTAAAGCATTGAGATTGATTCGATTCGCTCTTCAATCAGATACATTCCGGTTAGTGAGTTCATGCAGCACCGCTAAAGAAATCTGGGATAGGCTGCGAGAGCTATATTCCACAGATGAAGATTTGGAGCATTCTATTCAGACCTTGCTTTTGTCTGAATTTGGTGAATTTAAGCAGAATTCTGATGAAACTGTTACTCAGACGTTCGATCGCTTCAGTCATCTTCTTAGCAAGATGATCAAACACGATATAGAAAGGAAGTTGATTGAACAAAAAGTAACCTTTTTGAATGGCCTTAGATCCGAGTGGAGAGCGATTGTGTCCACTGATAAAGCTCATGAGCAATTTAAATCTTATTCATTGGCAAAGCTGGTGGGGATTCTGAAATCCCAAGAAAAGATTGTCTTGCAAGAGAAAAAATGTGGTCTCAAGTTTGGGGTCCTTGGCCCTCCTGTCTAAAAGCAAAAGTATGGTAGAAGATGAAGATCTCAACTTAGAAGACTATGATCTTACTTCTGAAGATTATGCAATGATGGTGTCGAACCCAAAGAAGTTCATTAAGAAAAGGTTCCTTACCAATAAAAACCGAAATTGGTAGGGAAGCTATAGTTCTGAAAAGGTTAGGGAGGAACCGAAGGCAGAAGAACCAAAGAAAGAGGCGAAAGTTGAAGGAGATTCTGGTGTGAAGTGCTACTACTGTGGAGGAAAGAACCACTATGCCAAAGACTGTGTCCTGAAGAAAATGGCAGAGAAGGATAAGGAAAAAGATGAAGAGGCTGTGTTGATGAAAAAGCTGAAAGAGATCAAGAGAAAGAAAGCTGCTACTAACCCTTCGATGAATGCTTTAATTGTGCAGGGTTCGGCAGCGGATGATGAGTTCGGTGGCGTGCAGGTCTGGTCAACCGACTCAGAGGATGATGAAGTCAGGAAGCCATCTCATGGAAAGGCGTATGTTGCAAGAAGTGATGAAAGCGGTGGGAAGTGTTTGATGGTGACAGATGTATCTCAAATGAAGGGATACAATACAGACGGTGGGAAAGAGGACACTAAGGAGCGAGAGGACTTATGCTTCACATCAAAACCTCTCAGTGTGCAGATCAATGAGCTTGATGAATTGATCAAGAAGGTACAATCCGTTTTGTTTCATTCAAAGTCCCACCAAATTCATATGAAAAAGAATTAAAAAACTTAAATTCAAGAATCTCAAATTTAGATAGCAGTTTAACTCAAACACGGGTCACCAATTCTAACCTAACTGACCAAATAAGCAGGGTGTCATCCAAGAGTGAGGAACGGAGGATGTGGGTAGAGCTGAAGGAGTCGGAAGTGATTAAATCTAAGGACGAAAACATTTATTTACAAAGAGACAATTTAAAACTTCTGAAACAGAGAAATGTTATTTGTTTAATTGCTAAATGTCTTTATGCTAACATCACTCAACTTCATCTGAACTGTGAAATAGGGCAGAAAATTCATCGCATGATTTTGCCCTTCCTTGAGTTTAAGGAGGATGAAATCGATGCTGAAGCATATAATTGCGAAAGTGTAGTTTCGTCTGATGATGTGAATCCGACTTATATGTATGGTCTGGACAAAATCGAATTCTTTATAAAGTCCAATGACCATAAGGACATACTGAAAAACCTTTTGGATGAAAACGATAAATTGAAACTAAGGACCGAAACCATACAAAAGTTTGACTCATTGAATGCCAACTTGAGCTTAGAAAATAAAATTGATGTTGAAAACGCGTCTGAGCTTAATGAGGATGATGATATGAGCATAATTTCTGTAGAGGATGAAGTCGACTGTTGTGAGTTTGTCAAGAGCGAACCCGAAAACCACAAAAATCTTATTTCTGAAAATTTTGTGGAGTTTGCTCGTTTGTCCCAAAATAAGTCCCCGATTCTTGAAGAAAAGGCTGTTGTGTACCAAAAGGTAAGAACAACACCAAATCAGGTATATAAGGTCACAGGAGTAACCGAACATTAGACAGCCGAACTCACCGCCATAGTAAACGAAGATAATGCAGATGGCTGTGATGAGTTTTTCTGGTCTGCTCCTATAGATAATGCTGACGAAACCGTTGGTCTGTCAGAGCGGACGTCCTGGAAAACCAAAGGCAGATATGTGCCAGAGCCACTAAACAAGCCTGACAACTTCGATGTGCCAAGTACTAGTGGTACAAAAGAAGTTCCTGTAGAAGAAGTCACTCCTTCAAGCGAAACATCATCTGTTAAAAGTGAACCGGCTGACAGGAAGCAAAAGCAAAAAGCCAACATCCACCGACAGCCAAAGCAAGTAAAGGATCAAAAGCAGCAAAGGAATCTGAGATACAAAAAGAATCTCTCAGAGCGAAAACAGTTTTGGCGATCTCAAAACGCCCATTTCTCTTATCATGACAAAAATTCAAAGTCAGAGAAAAGTGTTGTCAGACCGCAAGAAAGTAATAACAACCGAAAGGACAGGTTCGGTTCTGAAAGGAATAACAACCGAAGGGAAAGGTTCGGTTCAGAGAACACCAGCTACCGAAAGCATAGGTTCGGTTCCGAGAGAAAAAGCTACCAAGGTTCAAGGTTCGGTCCCACTAATGACCAAAAACAAAAGGGTCACTTAGAACCTCAAGTCAAGAAAACTTCTCAGTCTAAATTCTCTCATTCTAATTCCTCTCAACCCCATTCTAAATCCAATTCTGTTCGAACTCAGAATCCAAAATCTTCAACGGATTTGAAAGGAAAATCGAAGGTTTCCTCAGTCAAGAATGATCAAAAGCATTCCAAGGCCTAAACGCCTAAACCTGAATCCAAATCGGCTGTTACAAATATTAACAAAATTAAAGTGTTCACTATTAAGAAGAAAGATGAAACAACTTTAATAAAAAGAACATATCTTGTTGACATTTCTCTTACTATTCTTGTTCCTGTGAAAGGCTCACGTGGACCCAAGAAACTTTGGGTTCCTAAATCTGCTTGATTTTTGCAGGTTATCAGTGACGAGCAGTTTGACGAAGAATGGTATATTGACAGTGGCTGCTCACGTCACATGACAGGAAGAAAGGAAGAGCTGAGGGAATTTCGATCTCTTCCAAACGGAGGGAATGTCAAGTTCGAGAACAACTCATATGGCACGATAAAAGGTTATGGGATGATAACAAATGCAGACTTCACGATTAGAAAAGTTGTGTACGTTGAAGGGCTACAACATAACCTCATCAGTGTATCTCAGCTTGTTGGAGGTACTGGTCTTAAAGTTTCATTTGACGATGAGGGTTCGGAAATAATAGAGAAGAAAACAAAAAGAGTGATTCTCAAATCGGAGCGCAAAGGCGAAATTTTTCCTCTCAATCTCAAACCTATCAAACGAAATCCAACTATCTGTCTGTTATCCAAAGCACATTCTGACAAAAGCTGGCTGTGGCACCGAAGGCTCTCCTATCTCAACTTCACGGATATCAACAAACTTCTCACCGGAGGTCATGTTCAGGGTCTTCCATTGCTCAAGTTTGATCGAGAACATTTGTGTGGTGCGTGTGAAATGGGGAAGCAGAGTCGTCAAAGTCACCCATCCATTATAAACACTAAAATCGTTGAACCACTTGAGTTAATTCGCATTGATTTGTGTGGTCCATCATCTATCGAAAGCATTGGCGGTAGCAAGTATATTCTTGTTATTGTTGATGACTTTTCACGTTTTACATGGGTGTTCTTTCTGAAGCACAAATCTGAGGCAACTCTCAAGCTAAAGATGTTTATCAAGCAGGTTGAAGTGCAACTGAGGAAAGTCGTTCGCAACATCAGAAGCGACAATGGGCTGGAGTTCAAAAATAAAGAATTTGAAGACTTTTTGTCAGAAAAAGGAACCAGTCACAACTTCTCAGCCCTCTACACCCCTCAACAAAACGGGATTGTCGAAAGACGAAACCGATCTTTGTGTGAGGCGGCCCGAACCATGCTTAGTTTCGCTTCTCTACCTCTATATTTCTGGGCTGATGCTATTGGTGCAACATGTTTTACACAAAACAGGTCCTATCTCAATAAGCATTTCACTCTTACTCCTTATGAGATCATCAACAACAGGAAGCCGAACGTTAAATTCTTCCATGTATTCGGCTCACGATGCTTTATCTTCAACTCTAAAGAACATCGTAACAAGTTCGACGTTAAAGCCGATGAAGGGATTTTTCTGGGATACTCTCTTACTTCAAAAGCATACAGGGTTTTAAACAAGCGTTCGAGGAAGATTGAAGAAACATATTATGTGACTTTCGATGACTGCTACGTCAAGAAGCTGAAGGCCACTGAAGAAACAGTTGGAGAAATTTTCTCTCAAACAAGCCAAGTCACGGCCTCGATTACAAATTTGTTTGAGCAGTTTGTGGAGTTATTCGATGAAACGGAGAAGGCTATTCTCTCAGTAGCAAATGCAGTAGACAACAAAGTTGACCATCTGAAGCAAATCGTCGAAGATTCCGCCAAACGAATGGGTGAAAGAGAATCAGTTCCAAATGAACCTCCTCAGCACGGTGCTTCAGTTGAGGGGGAGAATCCATCTTCTTCAAAACAGCCAAATTCACAAGTTGAGGGGGAGAACTCTTCTCCAACTGCACCCGAAAGCTCTACTGCACCCGAAGGTACTGTAGCTCCCGAAAGCTCTACTGCACCCGAAGGTACTGTAGCTCCCGAAAGCTCTACTGCACCCGAAAGTCCTGTAGCACCGGAAAGTCAAGATACACCTGAAAGCTCATCAGTCGAGGTGGAGAATGCCGATATGTTTTATGACGATGATAGTCAATCTGAAATAGAAGAAATGGTAAATGCTGAATTGGATCCATCCTATGATCCAAATTACCCTCCTCTTGTTAAATGGACCAGGGATCATCCTGTTTCACAGGTTATGGGTAATGTCTCTGAAAAGGTCTTGACCCGATCTCAACTGAAGGCAAAGCAAACATCTCTATTCTCAAAAGTAGAGTTCTGCATGTTTAATTCTTTCGTCACAAAAGTTGAACCAAAGACAGTAAACACTGCTCTTGATCACTCTGATTGGGTTCAAGCTATGCAAGATGAACTTAATGAGTTCGAAAGAAATAAGGTTTGGCGCCTCATTCCAACTCCTAAAGATGCATCGGTTGTTGGTCTCAAATGGGTCTTCAGAAATAAAATGGACAAGGAAGGCAATGTGATAAGAAACAAAGCTCGTCTAGTGGTAAAAGGATACTGCCAGGAGGAAGGAATCGATTGTGAGGAAACTTTTGCTCCTGTAGCTAGGCTGGAATCTGTTCGAATATTTCTTGCCTATGCTGCACACAAAAAATTTGAGGTCTACCAAATGGACGTAAAGTGCGCATTTTTGAATGGAGAACTTGAAGAAACGGTGTACGTGGAGCAACCTCCGGGATTCGTCAATGAAAAGTACCCCAATCACTGCTATATTTTGGACAAACCGATTTATGGTCTGAAACAAGCACCTAGGGCCTGGTATGAAACGCTAACCAAGTTTTTAAAGATGTCCAAATTCAAACAAGGTTCGGTTGACCCAACCTTCTTTCGTAAGAAGGAAGGTAACCACCTTATGATTGTTCAAATTTATGTCGATGATATCATCTTTGGCTCAACGAATCCTAGCTTAACAGCTGAATTCAGAAAGCTGATGGAGACTAAATTTGAAATGAGCTCAATGGGTCTGATTAACTTTTTCCTTGGTTTAAATATTAGACAGGGACCTGAAGGCATCTTTATTAACCAGGAAGCCTATACCAAGACTCTCCTTGCTAAATTCGACATGATGGGAGACTCAAAGGTTAAAGTTCCAATGGCGTTCGGCACCAAGCTCACTCCATCCTTGGATAAGCCAGCAGTAGATATTACGCTATATCGCCAGATGATCGGCTCTTTAATGTACCTTACTGCTAGCAGGCCTGATATAATGTTTTATGTTTGTTACTGTGCTAGATTTCAGGCGAATCCTCGTGAACCTCATATGCTTGCAGTGAAGAACATACTCTGGTATCTAAAACGAACTACCTCTCTCGGCTTATGGTATCTATCAAACTCAGGTTTCTTTGTTCAAGCCTACTCAGATGCAGACCTTGGAGGTTGTGGACAAGACAGGAAAAGCACCACTGGAGGCTGCCAATTTCTTGACGGGAAGTTGGTTAGCTGGAAATCAAAGAAACAGACTTGTGTATCTCTGTCTACAGCTGAAGCAGAATACATCACAACTGCCTCCTATACATCTCAAGTGATTTGGATCCAAAGCCAGCTCCAGGACTATGGAATCAATATGAAAAAGATCCCACTATATTGCGACTCCGAGAGTGCAATTAGGATCTGTCATAACCCAGTGCAACACTCCAAGACTAAGCACATATCACTGAGGTATCACTTCATTAAGGATCATGTGGAATATGGGAACGTCCAAATTCATTTTGTTCGAACCACTGATCAACTGGCTGACATCTTCACCAAAGCTCTTCCTGAAGCTTCTTTCAACAAAATTCTACAAGGGCTAGGAATGATGGAATCGGAGTCAGTACCAAAAATTACCTCTCAAGATTAAAAGTAAGAAGCGAAATAGACCGAACGTTCGGGTTCGGGTCTCATGTATGCCGAAATGAACCGAACGCTCAGGTTCGGGTCTTGTTCTGATGTACCGAAATGAACCGAACGCTCGGGTTCGGTTGTATCATCTGATCTTCGCTTATCACTCAAAGGTAGTTTCTTTGGTTGTAAATCTTTTGTATTATTTTTCCAAATTCATTTATCTTATTGTCAAAGTTCTTTTCTTTTTCAAACTTATTTTTTTGGCAACCGAAATAGACCGAACGTTCGGGTTCGGTTTCAAAATTTTTCTCACCCGAAATAGACCGAACGCTCGGGTTCGGTTCCAACATTTTTTTTGTATTCATTTTTTTGTCTTATTTTTTTTATCAAAAATTCCAAAAATATTTTTTTTATTTTTTTTCCTTTCGTAAATTCAAAAACTCCAAAAATAATTTTTTTTTTCTTTTTTTTCTTTATTTTATTTTATTTTTGGCTCTTGTCTTTTTGTATGTCTCTTAGTGGGTAAATCATTTCACTAGCTAAGTGTCCCTAGAAGCATGCTGCTGTATGTGTCCAAAGCCTCACCTGATTCTGAATAATAGCCTTACTGACTTGGTACAAACAAACCTTGTCTTCCCAATTAGGCTCTCATATTTATTCTAATAATGAGCTACCTAACTCTCTTCTCACATGAGATAAGAGTTTTCTGCTTAGTCCCTATTTTCCACAGCAGAGGTACTTTGGTTTCTTTACACCATCTACATTACTTTTCTTCATCTCCTTCGCTTCACAAACGTAACCCTTAAGACTCTCAGACATTACCACTGAGGTTTATGGTTGCACAATTTCTGTGTTCATGATCTTAGCTTCGTGTCACTACGTGCTAAGTGAAACCCACAATTCAATACCTACTATGCATTGACGGTGAACAATTAACTTGCTCTAGCTTTCACTAATGAATTGACGGACTTATCCATGGGGGTACAACGTGAAATCTCTACTTTTCCTTTGAGTGATTCCTATGAAATTGTTAAATCCAATAACATTTCTTCCCTTGGGATCCAGTTTTAATTTTTTTTTTTGAGATTTTACATACATTAGTTTACCTTGCCACTTAAATTATCTCCAAACTACTTGTTCAACAGACTACACTGGTCTCACAAGTACTTCGTTCGATTTCGGTCTTATATCAAGATCCGGAAGTATGAATCGAAGCAAAAGCCACCAACATAAGCCTAATTAAAAGAAGCCTTTCAACACTTCTTAATAAGTGTCTGATCGTTATTCAACGGGAAACCACACAAACACTTTAAGGTCTCTCTTGACTTTGAAGGAAGAGATTCTTGCCCGGGATTCATTGTTTCGTGTCTTTATTGACATCACATAATCCCTCAAAAGTGTTGCTTTATTTCTTTTTCTTTTACACACTCAGCACGAAAATCTTTTTGATTTTCCAAAATTCTGGTTTCATTAATTTCAAGGCATTTTAATTGGATTGGTTATTATAAAAAGGTTGTGGTTAATATTAATCCACGTGGGCGATTTTATTTTAAAGATGCCGTTATACTCTAATGGGATAAGATGACAAAATGATGACTCAGGCGGGAGTCCAATCGATTTGATTTCAAACGGCGCAAGAAGGCAAAGCGTGCGAATTGGAACCGTTTCATCTCCAAACGGCGCCTGATGGGAAGGCGTGTAAATAGGGTCTGACAATCTCTCTCATGTGTAATCATCGGCAACACCAACTGTCACGCGTCAATCGCCTCTGAAAAACTCTTCATTTTTCAATCAAAGATTTGGGAAAGATTCTTCTCTCTCCTTTACCCACAGTATATAATGTAACGTAACCCTTTGTTTACCTCTTTACTGCACCTATATTTCGAGAGAGCAAGAAAATCCTCCAACCTCTACTGTTCATCATCTCTCCCATCTTCATCACAACAATGGCGGATTCCTCATCAGTTCATGCAACTTCCCACATCTTGCATATTCGTCCCCAGCAGAGTTTGATCATTGATCTTACTCCTCAGGCATATGACACTTTCATGTTTCCCATTATTGAATGCCTGAAGTACTTGCCAATCGCTCCTGCTCTTACCAGAGCTGAAGCAGTTCCCATGGAGTTCCTGTCCCAGATTTTTGCCACAGCTCACTACGACAAGGTCGTCGACACTATTTTCTTCGATGACTTCGAGCACAAGGCGTCGATTTCCAAGCAGAGGTTTTGTACGCTGTTAAGTTTTAAACCTGATTCGTCGAGGGTTAATCCTGAAACCATTCCGATGGGTCATCTTTTCAACATGTTCTACAACATGGGGTACACTGAGGTGCTCACCACGGTCACGAAATTCAAGAAATCGTGCCTGCCCCCTCAGTGGAATGGGATGTTTATCGTGCTTTTCAAGGGCTTGTCTGAAAGAAGTGTTGGATCCGACGGGGCAAGTTGTCTGTTCCTATCAATCATGTACGGGATCTACAATGGTATCAACATGGACTATGAGTCGGTCCTATGGCAACAGCTCATTCAGAGTCTCTCTTCCACTTCTCGACATTCAGAGATTTCATATGCCCGGTTCTGGACTCTTGTCACTAAATGGGTGATGGACAAGTACCACATCCCCATTGTCGCTGGTGCTCCAATGTCTTCGATTGGTACTTTCCATACCACGAAGATCATTGTCTCTGACGCATCAAAATTTCCCTTCAACGGGTCTATCCCTGAAACAATGTATGGTGATGTTCCTGCCGACAGTCGGATCATTAAAACATACAAGGAGTTCCGACGTTCTGGTCCGAGAGACCTTACTCCAGAGATGCTCAAATCGATTCATGATGCTGACAAGCCTGCCCCTAGAGGAAAGAAGGCTGATAAGGGAAAGCAGGTTGCAAAGGGAGCAAAAGGCCCATCTCCTAAGAAGAGGAAAACCACCAGAGCCGCCCAATCCCCTCCTATGAAGAAGCGAAAAACCCAACCAAAGCGAAAGCTGATCATCGCTTCGTCCTCAAGCGAATCTGAGGAAGAGGGTTCTGATTCTGATGGATCTCAACGTGGTAACACTCCACCACGTTCGCCTACACCAGAGATTCATATTTCCACTTCTCCTATTTCTTCTCCACCAGTTACAATTCCTATTTCTATTCCCCCCATAACTTCCACCATTGAAATACCTTTCACCTCCATCCCAGTATCACCACCCATATTTACCGAAGCAACAACCACCACCATTGCAGAAGTAAGAACCAATGTATCTGATACGAGGGTTCATACTGACACACCCAAATCCACCTCAGCGCCCGAACCCACACCAACAACCGAACACACCACCCAACCCGAACCTACTACTACTACTACTGAGCCTCCAGTTTCACCACCACCATCTTCTCCTGCTCATGCATCAGAGGGTGAAGAACCACTCCTTGGCGGGGAGGACATGACCTTTGACTCGGTCTATTACAGTCCGTTTCAAGTTCATAGTGACGATGATGACGATGCTCCTGTCACAAAGATGCATCTCAAGGAGCTACATGATAAAATCGATTCGCTCATCGCCTCATCTTCTACATCTCAGTCCTCCATCTCTGAAGCTGCCATTCAGAAAATTGTTGATGCTTTTTCTAAAGCTCATCAAGTTTCCCTTGATTCCGCCACTGCAGCCATTGACGCCTCCACCAAAGCATGTGAGGCAGCGACCGAAAAAGTCGATAAACTATTCACTGATGCTTCTTCCTTGTTGAAATCTTTACAGGAAACCGCTGAAGCCACCACAACAAAGCTGGAACGCATTGTCAACCAGCTGGCTAACTCAGTCGCATCAGAGCTAAAGTCGTTCACTTCACTTCGTCAAACAATTTCTGACGACAACTCAGCTTTCAGAACAACCATTGAG
This sequence comes from Lactuca sativa, assembly GCF_002870075.4. NCBI lineage: Eukaryota > Viridiplantae > Streptophyta > Magnoliopsida > Asterales > Asteraceae > Lactuca > Lactuca sativa. The sequence continues at coordinate 10,986,123 of NC_056625.2, forward strand.
GAGCGTCTCTCCAAGCTTCAAGAAGACTTAGCTGCTGAGAACTCTCTCATGGATGCTCTCGCAAGGAAGACTACCGCTCTGAAGGTCAAGAGTATTCAACTCTCCAACTCTCAATAGGAGATTGAGTCTCTTCGATCTGAAAGAGAGGTGGTTAAATCGTGTGTTTCGGATGTCCACTCAGCTATCTCAAACATCCTTGAAGCACATGACCCGATCCTCAATTATTCTGTGAGGCGTGACCTTGCAGAGAAGCTTGCTCCCGCCCTCTCTCTACTGAGCAAAATTGAGGGGCTACTTGATTTCGTGTCCATTCCGAAACAAGGGGGAGAAAAAGTGAATATGTCTCAACCGCCTCCTACGTCAACAGCAACATACACAACCGAACCTCCTCCAGTAGGCCAAGCCTCCGGTTCCGGTGTAAAAGACAAGGGCAAGAAGATTGCTGAGGAGAGCAATGAAGATGATAAGGAGACAATTGTTGACCTTCTGAAGCGACAAGGTCGAGATAAAGAGGCTGACATCAATGCTCGTGTGGCTAGAGAGGCTGAAGAAGCCGAAAGAAGACAGAAAGAAGCCCACGACCTTCTCAAGAGCAGGAAAACTCTTTTTCCTCCTTGGACTCTTGAGAAGCTGATTAAAGAAGCCATTGAAACACCCAGTATATTGTGGCTATAACCTGTGATCTCTTTAGATCGTTCTAACACTGTCGACTCTCAGTTCGATATGCCACTGACCCGAAAGGCGTTAATTTTTCATGCCTTTGCCAACATTGCTGAGTTCCCCCATCCTCATCCACAGGTTGATAGGGACTTAGTCGAATTTTATCTGAGGGCAGCTCAACCACAATACCAAACTTGGAGCTCTCAGAAAACCGTCAATGTTCGGGTCCTAAAGCCGTTCAGGGAAGGCAACTTCACCAACATTCGGTTCAAGGTACTACGGGGATCTTCCAAGACCGAACATGCCATCTCACTTGCAGATCTTCCCAACCTTAATCCCCATGACTGGATTATCTTGCACAACATCCTTCTTACTAACGAAGCAGAATATGGTCCGATCATCGACCACTTTAAGAGGACGCTTGTTTGCTATGTCATGGAAGTTGCTCTGATGGATCAGGAGATAGCGAGCGTATTCAAGAAGAAGCCTACCATATCTCCTATTGGCTCTGCCAGTGATCTCAACATGATGCAGATGGGGAAGATTGACCCAAAAAGAAACTCCGTCATGTTTACCAGGAACGAAGGACATAAATGTCTTTTCGCCTTGGCAGACAAACATCGCTACACCACTACCTGTTTGGAACATGTTTTAGGGATCATCCATCGATGCAAGCATAACACAACGGATGATATAAAGTACTTTGATGATATGATTCAATGGTACATTCGCTTCAGACAGACTATCCTTGCACTTATCTCACGTTTGTTTGATACAACAAAGAAGGTTCCCGCTACTGGCCCAAGCAAGAAGAAACGATAGTCTCGCTCCAAATTGACGCAAAGGGGGAGATTGTTAAGCAGTATAGTGTTGCGTCTATTGGGCTCGTTAGCTAGTCCAATATATATCTCCGGTATGGGCCTGTCCATCCGTGAGTTTTGTAGGGTTTTGTATAAACAGATGCTTGCATGCATCCTAGAAAATAATGATTAGTAACGATTAGAGAAGTATTGTTTAGAATATTCATCGTTTTGTAACCCTAGAATCCTCTACAATGGAAGTTCTTAGTCGAGCTCTGCTGAGGATCGAGTAATCTAATCATTCGACACATTCTGATTCATACTTGTGTTTTGTTTTTACTATCTTTACGTTCATCACTTACCTGTTACGAAGATCTAATCGATCAAAGAGTTAATTTTTAACTCATCAGGAAAATATTGGATTTTTCTTGAGCATACAATACATTTACAAAGAAAGAAGTTCTAATTAAGTACTATTGAGGTATACTATTTCCAAGAATAAACATTCACTCTTATCGGTCTTAGGGTAGTTAAGACTACATTTCGCCTAGATTGGTTAGATTCCATCTATAATTTCTAGGTATATACGGAAGGGTTATATACAATTTAGGCTTGATCAACTTGGAAATGGCTGGGAATGCCTTAGATCCTGTTCCTCGTATGGTTGTGGGCTTAGGGAAGACCCGTTGTTTTTGACAGATTATTCGATCTTGATTTCTATATGACTTATATACATTGGGGATTATAGAAGGAACTTATAGATCTTCGTAGGAGTACACTATTTTAAGACACAGAAGCTCACATAAATGGAGTAACTTAACCCGAGAGCATTCACATGTAAGGGTTGTATCATCATAAAACTACATAACATCGTTTTCAAGTACAAAACAACTCTTATTTTGGAAATCATGCATTCAAAGGGTTTTATACAAATTTAAAAGCTCTGTCTGAGTCGTTACTAACAACCGAGAAGCCAGTCTCTCAGCTGATAGCTCATATCTACGAAATATTACCACTCAGGAATACGATAACATTTATACATTTTGTTCCGAAGGGACTAAAAACTACATTCCATTTTACTAAGAAAATATAGGATTTTCTGGAGGAGCATATGAACGTTTTCAAGGAACAAAGAAACTATTTTTCTAAAACAAAATACTTATGAACTCACCAACTTAAATGTTGATACACTTTCAAAATTTCTTGTATTCTCAGGAAACCAGTAGGTAGGTACTCGCGCAGGTTTTCAAGAAGACGGAGCAGAATAGCTTTTAGTCTTAGTTTTTGTTATACAGATTTTGAAGTCTTTCAAGCTATGTTTCAAATTCCATGTAAACACTATGATATCAATACAATGGTTGTTGTTTCTTTGATTACTATTATTTAATTGTGATTATATTGTACATGACGTCCTTCGCCCCCGAACGTTTACGCCGTCTCGGTTTGGGGATGTGACAAGTACCATTGTGAATTGACAGAAAGTCTTTGATTCTAGACTGTAAATAACTCTATGATGCAAGGATTGATCCACTTCTTTCCGATGGGTTATTACGGTTGATGATTCATGATGATTCCAACTGAGCATGACTGAAGCAATCCATTCTCTCCTTACTTTCTTCTTTAGAATTTTATAATTCAGCATATGATACCAGGCGCTGATGAGAATTCGAAAAATCTATGTCGATGGGTATATCATTTTCTGTGATATATTACACGCACATACCTATTCTTTACCAACAATTCTTCTATTAAGAAGTTAATGACTCACTGCATTAGCCATACATTAATAAAACTTTGACACTCTTTGCCGATGGGTACATTTCATACTGGAATGTATTACACGCATCATACCACTCTTGCACTTTTCTTCTAATAAAAGTCATTAATGAGTCAGCATATGAAACTACACGCTGATAATATATCACAATACTATGTCAATGAATGGTAGTTCAAACCTATACTATCAGGAAACATCATAATATTACTAGATTACAAGTTCAAAAATGTTTTGGTTGCTGATGTCAAAATAGGGGAGATAATCTTACTATAGTAGCTGAAGAAACCTTGCTATAGTAGCTAAAGAAATCTTGCTAAAATTGAATAAACTGCTAAATATTATTGATCTAAAGAAAAGAAAATTCTAAGGGGGAGTCAAGCTCAGCTCATCAACTCTTCATTCGTGTGTTGCGATTCATAAATATTGCCTCAACTGTTTGACAATCAAAAATGGAAAGTCATTCATCTTCTCAGGGGGAGCATTCATTAAAGCTGAAGAACTTAACATTTCAATCTTACTCTCAGGGGGAGCATAATCCAAAGGATTCATTGAATATTAGTTTTGACATCATTAGATAGGGGAGATTGTTATGTCACACCTTATGATCTGAGGAGTCAAACACTCTATAGGCTATCTGACAGCGTCGAGGTGTACATTACTATCAGCATCAGCCTATCAAGTCTATTAGCATCAACGTGAAGATAGTTATTCTATGTAATATTTTGTATATTAGGTAATGATACAAATAAGTATAGAATATATAGCAGATCCGATATCTTAATGATAAGGATTGATTCTTAGTATGTATTAGATATAATCCCTTCAATAAAGGTATATACTTCTACATATTATTATATATTCAGCATTAGTGTGAAACCCTAATACAATCTATGGCTTGGTGTCGTGATCGTCTTTTTGACAACCCCTTTCTTGATGAAAGACAATTTGGATAATTCCTTGTGTTGTTTACTTACTGTTATTTATTTATTTAGATTAGTTTTCTTTTATTCTTTATACTTGCAGTGTACCCGATCGATATAAACCTTCAGCTTGGGACTCCCAAGTGCTTCTTTAGTGGAATCCTTCTTCACAAAACACACACATAAACACACTAAGGCTTCAAGACTCTCACAAGATGGCTAGGGTTTCAAGATGACTGAAAATAAGGGTGGAGGCTGAGCATGGGGAGGCCCTCAAGGACTTAGAGCCTTTAAATAGGGCTCACAACATATCAATTAGGGTTTAGATCATGCACTCTTATGCCCCACATAGATACCTATATGCCCAACATAGAGCATTAATCCCTCTTATGGAATCTTTTACCTACATCAGTCGTATAAGGCCATCCTACACCCAACGTAGGACACGTAAAGTGTACAAATGGAAAAAAAAATACTAAGAATCTTACTTAAGGATACAGATGTTACAACTCCCCACCACTAGAATCATACTTCGTCCTCAAAGTTCGCTACTGTAAAAAGCTTTTCGGCATCTTTATATTTTCCTTTCAAGAATCTTTCCATTCTCATTTTCCAGTTATCATATTCTTCGACAATCAACAATGGGGGTCTCATTGGGAAACCCATGCTTTAGGCGATTTGAACTGAATATAATGGTTGATTTGGGTTAGAGCGGCCATTGTAGTGTTATTTTGAGCATAAGTGGTACATAAAAGAACTTTTATCCTAATACAGAAATGATTAAGAAACCAAGGCATTCTTAATCAAGGATAATTGAATCTTGTGAATTCAAAGGACAAACACTCAAGCTTTGATACCAATTGATAAGAAATGATATGTTGAGGATATTCTAGGACAAGATTTAATTTCTTAAACCGTGAATGAACAAAAACAATGGAGGCTAGTAACATATTTCTAGTCAAGTTTGGAATAGATTCATTCAAGCCTTGATGAACATCAACCGAATATTCAGTGCACGACAAATATGAAAGTAGAGTGATGAGAATGAACAAAGGGAATGAGAGAATCAAAGATATGATTCTTAGTATTGATAAAGGCGTAGGGATTACATGGAAAGACACTCCTATTTATACTACAACGAGCATAAAGGACAAACAAACAATATAGAAAAATATGGATTGTAGGTCAACCGCTTGATAGTGCATTGCGGTTGATCTTGTCTCCTACAAGTATTACATATAACAAGCAAATACTACAAGATAAAACAGTACAAGTCTTTAGTACTTCTATCATTCTCTTAACTTTGGAAACTCAACATTCTTCTAAACTTCAAAACCTTGAACAATCAACACATATCGGAAACACGTTTACCTCGGATATCCTAAAGGGTCACTTTCATGTATTAAAACTTCAATCACATCCTTACAAGAACTTTGTAGTGTGTTAAGCTGACTTTAACATACAAGAGTAAGATGGTGAAATTAGTTATTGGTTTGTGAAGTGCTGAAGAACTTACTTGTTTAGGTAAAGTTAGAACATTTATCTGAAGTGACGATACACACATAATATTGCACGAGTAGAGATGATGGTGTCAGGGATGAAGAAGAGCCAAGTTTAAAAATTATGGAACATGTTGTCATGTAGCCGAAAGACGGACCTTTATGATAGAATCCTACAAATTAAAGGATGATGAAGTGAAGGGATAGAATGATATGCATGGTGACTTGCATATGTCAATAGGTTGTACAAATAAATTGAAGAGTGTTTGTCTCCATACCAATAGAGTAAATTCAGATGTATTATGTCCTGCAGACTAGGCACTATACTATATATAATTTATATGAAGAGTTCAGAAGTGGAAATTCATAGTGACCTAGGAAGAATATTAGAATATGCTAGATTGAGCATATGCACAAAAAGAATCCTAGAAGAAAAGTCTATGAACTTTAATATGTGCTAAGTATAGCACATGGTTATTATTAGAGCGCATTGAAGAGACGCAAAAATCCTAGTGGAGCCTAGCAAAAATTTTTGTAAGTGCCCATTTGGAAATGAACTTCTATGTTAAATTGTCGCAAGAACTCAGAGGTATCGGTAATCTAAATGGTGTCATATATTAAGCACTTGTGCTGGATATGTGCAACGATGTAGAAAGAAGGAAGTTGAGGATGTACAAGTTGTATGGGAGTTTGCAAGTGTTCCCCCCCCCCCCCCCCCCCCCCGGGAAACTCCAACTCTTTTGGTGAAGGAAAAGTTATACCTAGTTATGTATTATGCATAATTGTATAGAATCTAAATCGCATGGTCCGTCTAAGATAGTTAGGGGTTCATTAGTCAAGGGTCATCGGCAAAGGTTCGTCGAATTCTAAATGGGAGTGAGTTACCCATCTAGGATAATAGCCTAGGGACTGTGCATACCTTAGTATGGTGGGGAAGACTTGAGGAAGCCATTATAGATATTTGAAATCTCTAGTGTATCTAAGTGGCATATGCAATACTTGAGGAAGCCTTGTGTGTGTGTGTGTGTCTGTTTTGAGACCGAGAGAAGAGAGAATCGAGAAGCGGCAAGAAAGAAAGAGCAAGAGCAAGGGATGAAGGAAAATGATTGATTAATAGAGGAAAACGGGGATGGAGTATGTGTCTTACACATTCAAGTAGGATTTACATTCCTTCCCTTCACTTTCTTTGTTGTTTTTGTTCAAATTTCGGGACAACAATCTGTCCCAAACTTGCAGACCTGTTCACGGAAAACAGAAGACAAATTAGAGAAAATCACTAGAGATAAAAGTCGTGGGAAATTGTGTCTACTATCTAGGGATACATGATTCACATGATTTGTAGTTACGGTTCAGGAGTCAGGGACAAAACACTGAACACGGGTCAAAACGTATAAAACCCAAATTATTGGAGTTTTCTCATTTAATCATTATACTTTTGAATTGGAGTTGGAATAATCAAATGACCATATTGAAATTACACTCCATAGTTGTTGTTAAGTCATTATTCTCTAGATTTATGGTTGATTTTGAAGTGGCTTAATGGGGAATATGTGGCAACCCAAAAATTTCCGTTAGTTTTAACTTCGAAATTAAGCACGTCAAAAATTAGCCAAATTTATCCCAAAAATATTTTTGACCAGATTTAAACCCATTGGAATATTTTAAATTTTATTCTTCAAGCGAACCAAAATTTAGGAGGTATAATTTTAAAATTTGCCGTGTTTAATGATAGTCGTGAAAAACCCCGTTCGCGGTTGGTGTCGGGTGAACCCCCAACCAAGCCATAAACTCCACCCTATATAAGGGTTGAGTGGGTTTCATCCCAACCTTTTTCCCACCTTAGACACTTTCTCTCTCTACTTTCTCTCTCTACAAAGCAGGTTTTGGTCAAAAATCGCCCCTTCGAGCTTCAAATCGGTAAGTTAACCTTCCTAGCTTGTTGTTTATCTCATCTAGCTTGAAAATTCGTGGCTTAAACATCCAAAAACCCCAAGAACAAGAGTTTACGGTCTTAGGAGCATCCCAAAACCGTAAACACCTTGAAAGAGGGTTTTGGTGCGCAAAAACCCTTCCAAACCACTTCTAATGCTTAGTAATGACTTAGAGGCTTGCATGAAAGGACTTAGAACACCAAAATTGTAAAAAATGGGGAGTAAACATGAGTTTACTGTCTAAGAACATTCTTAGACCGTAAAACCATCTTCAAGGACCATAAACACCTTTTTGGGTGTTAAACTACCCCTCAAACACCTCCAAAAGCTTCCATGAGTGCCTAGAGCCTTGTAATCCTTCATTTGATGCACCAAAACACATGATTCATGGACTAACAGGAGTTTACTACCATAAAATCATGTGTTTAAGGTAGTAAACTCCCCAAGAACACCTTCATAGACCGTAAACACCTTTCCAAGGTGTTTAAGTGCCTTTAACACCTTCCTATGCTCATATAAGTGACTAGAACCTTACGTGCATGAGTTAGAACCACCAACCAACAAAAGAAATGGACAAACATGAGTTTACGACCGTAAACTCATGTGTTTATGGCCGTAAACTCCTCAAGGAGTGGTCAATGGACCGTAAACTCCCTAAAATGGTCCATTTTGAGCCTAAACCACTTCCTATGCCCTAGAATTGAACCTAGCCTAATTCCACGAGTGAGATAAGACCTTAAAGAATCCAAGGACACACCACCCATGAGTTTATGGCCGTAAACTCATGGGGATATGGTCTTAGGGCCGTAAACTCTATAAATAGTTTACTCTTGAAGAGTAAACTCCCTATCTAGGCCATACACTCCCTTATTTGCAACCTAAAAGCCTCCTAGCACTTGACCAAAGTGTTTTTCGCACATTAGGAGGCGTTTACGTGTTTAAATTAGTATTATAATTACTAATTGTATGTAAACATATGTCATCATATGTTGATAGGTCACTAAGTGTGTTCAAGTCTTTACTTGACACCGAGCACCCAACCGGCACCTCCACCCGATCCACTTACAACAGGTGAGTACATACCCCTGAATTAACCTTTTAAATGTTTTTACATGATTTTATGGGAGGAATACAAGTTAAAACATGCCAGTTATCATATCAATCATATGTGATTAATAACCCGCATGCACAAGGATTTATCACACTTTCAGTTGTTTTACCAAGTATAATACTGTAGATGGTTTTCCAAAACGTTTTTACTTGTTTAAATCTTTTCTCAAATTATCTCTCGTGCTGTATGTTTTACTTCTAAACCAGTTACAGCAGTGTTTTAAACAAAGGTTTTCCTTACTTATAGTGTGTTATCAAATTATAAACGTGTTTATGAACGGTTTTCAAAGCTTGTTTTACATAACTATATCAAGTCGTAAATTCTTATCTTTAAAGGTTTTCCAAAACATTTTACCAAAGTTTTCTTCTATACTTCTATGTTTCTACTTCGTTAAATGCATGCATGTACTTGTATAGTTATATAGATAATGTTTAAAAGACTTAGGAAGGCTAGTTCGCCCAATTTCCTTTTCCTCGTTGGGATGTGGTCTGGTGGGTATCGGATATCCCTCTGAAGGTCATTTAAACATTAATTATATATCATGTATACACGTATAGACATAAAGGTTTAAATCGGCCAGTTCATTTCCCTTGGGTAGCAAGGGCATCCTTCCATTCGTCATTCATAGATCAGAGACACTAGTAACTAGTATAGGAATAGTTAGGAGGTTCTATTCACTCTTTCTAGTACAAGAATTCCACAGGAGTCAGTTTGTAACGCCCCGTTCCTAAGAGTACTTAATTGTGAGTCCTTGGGATTTAAGAGGAAGGGTATTTTGGTCATCTGGTGGGAAAAGTGGAAAAGAGGACCAAATATGAAATTTGGGGACACGCCGAGTACGCCCAGCATAAGCTGGGATTACGCCCAGCGTAATTGAGTAAGTGGATGCAGGTGCAAGGTTGAGTACGCCCAGCGTACTAGAGGTATGCCCAGCGTACTCTCAAAGTTCTAAAACCCTAAAATTAGGGTCGGCCACTATATAAGGAACATGTTGGTTCATACCCTAGCCTCCATAAGCTCTCTCTTAATCTCAGAAACCCTAGATAGTCGTTCCACCTCCATTGTGTTGGAATAGTGTCTAAGGCTGCAACGATATTAGGCAAGTATTTGACCCGGTTGTGCATGGTCCTTTTGGGTTGCCTTCACCATAGTAACTTGATAGGATGATTTATTAAGAGAGAGTAAATATTATTAATATATTATGAGAATAATATAATGAATAATATATTTATTATTTGATTAATATAAGTCATAGAATTAATTAAAATTAATTTGGTGACTTAAAGAGATTAATTAAATAAAGGGGTATAAACTGTCAGTTGTTTGATAGTTAAACTTTAGACTGTAAATCCTTATTGATATAGGATTGGACGATTTCTAGGGCTAGGATAAGCCAAAATTGTCCAAAGGGGTTATCAAGGAAAGGATATGGATTAACTTAAAGTCTAAGTTATCTAATTAGGGTTTAGGTTGTAACCCTTAAGGAGTCTACAAGTATAAATAGACCCCATGGCATAGGGAATTCGCGACATATCATAAAGTAAGAGAACCCTGGCCGAATTCCTCCCCTCTCCTCTCTCCTAAATCATTCTTCTTGCTATTGGTGTTTGTAAGCCATTAGAGGAGTGACATTTGTGACTCTAGAAGCTCCAAGACCTCAAGATCAACAAGGAACTCAAAGGTATGATTCTAGATCTGTTTCAATGTTGTTATTTAACCTAATTAGTCATTAGAAGACTTAAATTCAAAGCATGTTTATTAGAAAGCCTAGATCCGAGCATTAGGGTTTTGCATGCGCACATAGGAAAGTTCTTATGGCTAAAACCCATCAGTGGTATCAGAGCCTAGCTTGGTTTTCTTTAAATTGTTGCTTGATTAACTGAAACAAACCTGCAAAATTCGTTTTTTTTAGGTTTCTGAGTCACTGACTCGGCGAGTCCCAAGGTGGACTCGGCGAGTAGGCCTGACTCGGCGACTCCCCTTGTGCACTCGGCGAGTCCAGGCGTCAGGAATGGCCAGATTCGGGATTTTTTCATAATTATCTTATGGAAACTTACCTTAATCATAATAGATCAATCTAAATCCGATTTTTTGATATATATGACTATTATCTTGATCTAGTTAAAGGTATTTATCAACTAATAAAATATTTAATTTCCTTATATGATAATTAATTAATTATTTTAATTATTTTGGTAATTATCTTGAATAAAATCAAATATAGATAATTAGGATATTAATTGTTAATTGGAATTATTTGTTATTTGATCCTCCATGTTTTAAATGTTTAAAACCTACCCTCAAGTTTTGAAATTTATATTTGTGATTAAAAGTTTTAATTTAGACAACTTAAATTTCAAACCCTAGATTTTAAAAGTTTTAAAATACAACCCTATACTAATATGATATTACTAGAATAATATATATATATATATATGTATAACTAAATGCTAGTCTTACCGTTAGTAGGCCTCATTCACGAAGCCGATCTATAAGGTGGGTATAAGGTTGCGGCCTATAAAATGGCGCTTAATGGGTGTACACTCACACCCACCGCTTGCTTGATTGGTGGAGGGTCGTTAGCCGAACGGGTAGGATAAGGCAACCTCATCCTCTCATTAAAATTATAATAAGAAATACAAAGTAACTACACATTTTTTTTAAAATTTCCCAATCCTAGTTACTTTAGGAAAAGTGAATTGATGCAATCCCATGAAATTACACTTTGCACCTTGCTAAGATGTTAGTGGAGCGTGTGTGGTTTACCGGCACACTAATTGGTTCTAAGTGAAGGTGGCAAAGGGTGATTCATTGTTTATCATAGTTCGATGGAGCGTGTGTGGGGCACATCGAATAGGTGATCGTTACAATGAAGGCACCATGTGAATTTGCATGGTAATTCACACCCGCTTTGTGATCCTCGGCATCCCAGTCACAAACAAGAGGGGCATATCGAGATTTAAACATGCCATTGAATAGTTTCAATGAATCTCATCCGAACCTAGGAATTCTCAAAAACACTTAGGACTAATAGTTTAAGTTTTGTGATGGAGAATTAGTGAATCGTCATTCACTTACCTTCAATTTATTTGCATGTTAGATTACGGCATCCCTTTTCTAGTATGTAAATGTTATTGTTGGATCCTAGCCCTAATTTTCTTATTGGGTGATAATTAGGGATTCTTATTCTAATCTATCTTTGTCCTTTTCTAATTGTAGATGTCAAACGCAAACAACGCTGCTGCTATTTCTTTCACGTTGATGAGCCTTTGCCAAAAGGTCACCTTCGATGGAACGAACTTTAGCGAATGGATAAGATACATTCGCACCATTGCTCGCTATGAGGATAAGGTGTTGGATTAGTGTCTAAGTCCATAACTATTTTGGTATGTACTTGACCCGATTATGAGCATGGTCCTTTTGGGTTGCCTTCACCATAGCAATATGTAGGATGATTTAAGAAGAGAAAGGTTTAAATATGATTTATTAATATATTATGAGAATAATATATTAAAGGAGAAATCATATTGTTTAATTAATATTAGTCAAGAATTAATTGTTAATTAATTTTGTGGCTAAAAGAGATTAATTAAACTTATGGGGACTGGACTGCAATTATTGGATAATTGAGTTATTGGGCTAAGGAATGCTAAAGGAATAAGGGGTGAACGAAATTATGATGGAAGCCCATCATATTTTCGTCCATGGCCTTATCCAGAAGATTCCATGGGCTGCTTAGAGTTTAAGCTGTCCATTAGGGTTTTGATTGAAACCCTAGCAGCCCACACAAGTATATAAAGGACCCCTTAGGCTCCAAAAACGTGGACAACACTTCCATTAGGGTTTCCAGCCGTTTTTGGTGCCTCCCCTCTCTTCTCCTCTTCATCCAAGTTGCATAAGGTATTTGTGACTCCATTAGAGGTGCAGCACTTGAGGCACTAAACTTTCTAAGGCCAATCCAAGCAAGGAATTGATTGTTATTGCTATATAACAATCAAAGGTAATTCTATAAACCCTAATTCAGTTTATAATATGTTAGATCTAAGTTTGTTAGTCTTGGATTCAAAGCATGTACAATAGAGAAACCTAGATCCAAGCATTAGGGTTTGTATGAGCACATAGGATTGTTCTTATGCCTAAAACCCATCAGTGGTATCAGAGCCTTGATTGGTTTCAGTTGTATGTGATACTTAACTGCTTTATTTGCTGGAAAATCGATTTTTGGCCTCTGCCCGACCTGACTCGGCGAGTCAGTGGATGAACTCGGCGAGTCCAGTCCCTGACTCGGCGAGTCCAGGGGTCAGACAGAGGGAATTCCGGGTTTTTGCTGCTGTTTTGACTTGGATTTGATACCTAATTCGTTTTTTGAAGTTAAAATCCGATTTTTATCTTAAATTAGTGATCATCCTTGCCATAACAATAGATAATTTCAAATCTTTTAAATAATAGTTTGTTTATATGATAAATATGGATTATTTCAAATTATTTGGTAATTATCTAATGACTAAAATAAGATTAGGTCAAATATAGATAATTATGAAATTAATTGTTTAATTTATGTTATTTGTTATTTGATCCCTTATGTTTTGAAATGTTTCAAAACTTGCCCTCAAGTTTTTGGAATTTAAAAGTTAATTAAAAGTTTAATTTTGAAATGTTAAATTCTAAAACCCTAGTAATTTGAAAAGTTCAAATCACACCCTTATGATTTATTAATTAATAATTAAAAGTGATTTAATAAACCCATAAAGTTTTGGTTTACATTTAATTAAATTAAAAGTATAATTTTACTAAATTAAACCACCTAGTATTTTAAAAGTGTAAAATACACCCTATACTATATATAACATTAAAAGTCTAATATTATATATATGTATGAGTAAACAGTCAGTCTTACCGTTAGTAGGCCTCATTCACGAAGCTGGTCTATAAGGGGTGTTTAAGGAAATTGCCTATAAAATGGCGATTGAATGGGTATCCACTCTTACCCACCGCACTCTTGATTAGTTGAGGGTCGTTAGCCGAACGGGTAGGATAGGACATAAACCTTCCATTATAAGTATAATGAAGTACAAAGTAACTAAATGCTTTTACAAATTCCCAAATCATAGTTACTTTAGGAAACATGTGAAATTGTATGCTAACCCATGGAATTACACTTCGTACCCTCGTCAAACGTTAGTGGAGCGTGTGTGGTTAACCGGCACACTAATTTGGGGATGACATTGGTGGCGAAGGGTGGCTCGATGCTTATCATAGATCAATGGAGCGTGTGTGGCTAACCGGCACATTGATTAGATGATTTTAGCATTGGGCGCACCACGTGATTCGTATGGTTATTCACACCTTGTTAGTGATCCTCGGCATCCCAATTACAAATAGTAGGGCATAATCGAGATTAAACATGCCATTGAAAAGTTCAATGAATCTCAAAAGATCTAGGAGTTTCAATTCATTTAAAACTTAAACTTCCTTTTCGTTTTTCATGGTGGAAATTGGTAAATCGTCATTTACCTACCTTCAGATATTCTGCAACTAGATTATGGCATCCCTCTTCTAGGTTGTAGAGTATTGTGTTGGATCCTAGCTTGATGTTTCATTTGGGTGTTGCATAAAGAATTCTAATCAACTTAACTTGAATTTTCTCCCGTTTTGTAGATGTCTACATCTTACAATGGTCTTCCCAAATCCTTTGGAACAAGCTTTCCAAATGAAGATGACGTTCCGAGATACGATCAAGGAAATGAGAGTCGTGCTTCACTTCCTCCACCTCCTCCAATTATTCTCCCTGACCCACAAGTTCAAAGGCTTGAAAAGTTCAAGCTCACTCAAGCCCTTTTGGCAAGTAAACACGAAGATGGGAAACCTGTGTGTGCACACGTCTTAGAGATGAAGTCACACATTGATAGGTTAATCATGATGGGTGTCGAGATTTCAAGCGAGTTGACTGTTGACTGGGTTCTTCAGTCACTTCCTAAATCATATAGTGAGTTCGTTAGAAAGTACTATATGATGGACCATGACGTGACCCTAATTGATCTCGCCTATTTGCTAATAGCTGCTGAATCAGCAATGATTTGGCGTGCTGGTCAAGCAAATTTGTCTAGTGAATCAAACTCCCAAACTTCAATGGACACTGGCAACATTGGAAGTCCAGAAAGAACTAAGTCTGTGATTGTCCGATGTGCTGTGCCAAAGGAGTCCATTTGATTTTATTGCCAAGAGAAAGGGCATTGGAGACGAAGCTGCCCTAACTACCTGAAAGATCTAAGAGATGGAAGAGTCAAGACGTATGGCTCTACTCCAGGTAAAATCCATTATCTAACTCTTTTGAGTTCCTATTCTAGATTCTTAATACATGATGTGATAAGATTACATTTTGATGTTTTGTAGGATCGAAGAAAAGAGAGGAAGCTTGAGAAAAGAAGTGAGCTGAATCTAAGAAATGGATTTCGATCGCATTACTTGAAGAATGGATTCTTGAGCTACTACTTGGAGTTAGAATAGATTGTTATGAAATATGTAATAACATAGTTTTTCAATTGAATTGCATTGTAAGGACAAAAAATTTTCCGCAATAAAATGAATTTTGACTTTATCTTATTTATTTATCCTTGCAATGGCATGTATGAAAGAATTAATGTTTGAATGTTTCTATTATTAGCAATAATGGATTTGATTCTTAATTGTGTTATTTGTGGAAATGTCAAAAGTTTACCAAATAGGGAGAGTTTCTCATCGCCCAAGTTTCAATTGGACAGAAACTTGGAATCATGCAATGTGCATTGTATGATGAATGAAAAACTTTCACATTTGGGAAACTTAGACTAATTCTTTGGCAAAGTGTCAATTGAAGGACTAGGAGATCGAGTACACTAGGTCGTACGTTGATCAAGTCTACCACAAGAGTGACAAAGATATTCGTCATGATTTACTAAAGTTTAGTAAGTATGATTATACTTATAAGATTGAGTATAATTCTGAGTTAACTGAAATAGTTTCAATCAATAGCAGAACGAATAAGAAGAATCAAGAAGGCAGAAAGATAAAAGTTTCTCCATTCTAAGAAGAAGGGAGAGTACCTTTTATTGTGTTTTATGATGAAGTCTTAATGATTAAGAACCATATCTCAATTGATCCTCTAAGTGATTCTTAGTGCATTTGCATGTCTAAGAAGAGAAATCAAGAATTGTAGAAATGGTTAAATCAAAGAGTCAATCGTACTTCGTTCCAATATCAAGTCTTGGATTCATACTCCAAGATTGTGACATTGAGTGAAAAGTCTTAAGTAGGTTTATAACACTCATCAAATGTGGAACTTGGAAAAGTTTTCTTATTCTTGCACATTTGAAATTGGTAAGTTGTGATGTCTTGGATAAGACAAAGACCAACTAGGACCAATTATGTGAAGTGTTTGTCTTGATAAGAACTACACTAACTCTTGAATATTTGCTTTGTCAAGAAATGTTTCTTGACAAGAGAATCTTATATATCAAGGAGTCAGTGGGAGTCTTAATGGTCTTGAAAGGTTTCAAGAACAAATCAAGAATAAACCTTATAGATCATCACTAGCACACGACTTGAGGTTTACAACCTGTCGTACTGACATTATCTTGTTTCTGTGCCATTCCAATTGAGTTAGTTGCGTATGTGAGTTCTATGAGTTCTCATTTGAATGCATACTAGAGCCTTAGTCGATGTAAAGTACATTGATATGTAAGGACAAGTTACTAAACTACTTGGAAGACATGGTGGGCGCTTGTGATACCATAGGGCAAGAAATTAAGATTAAGAAAGTTCAGTCTATATGAGTTTGGATTTGTTGCAAACCTTGGTTTTGGCAAATTCACATGGATAGGAACCCATACACCATAAAATCTAAGTGTCATAAGATTCCCTCCTTCATGAAAATGACTATGGGGAAATACTTTCACTAAGAGAGGTTTTAAGAAGATAGCAATTGTGAAAATTGTATTCTCACATTCGATTATGGTTACGGCATCCCTTTCCATAGTTCGAATTGTGAGATTTGGCAATTAGTTTGAACATTTGGAACTTAGTAACATAAATTCTAAATTGCTTAAACACACATATGAGCTATCTAAGGTGAAGGTGTATAAGTTTAAGAAACTTAGATAAAGGCTTATCGAAGCATCTGGTATTAGAAATATGAATTTCAGAAATTCAATAGGCTTTGTTTTCTGGAAGTTCATTTATTCTCTAAATACATGTCAAAGCTAGTGGGAGCATAAGTGTTATGCTTATATGACAATAATCATCATGATAGTGGGAGCATAAGTGTTATGATTATTATGGCAGGTATTGCAAGTTAGCAATATTAATTATAGAAAAACAAAGATTCAATTTGCAAAGTTGCATGGGTTGAAAAGTTGTTTTGATATAATTAAGGGAGAGAATATTATACTTCGTTTCAAAATCTAAAGCTTAAATTGAGAAATTTTAATATTTTCAGTCAAAGGATACATTGTGTGTTCTTACAATTCGATTATGATTACGACATCCCTCTTCATAGTTCGAATTGTGAGAACATGACACATAAAATATTATGGCAAAAGATTGGTAAGGTATCAAATCTTTATGTAAGACATTATGCATCATGTCCCATACACTTCGGGTATAGGATCGATTGCAAATGCTATAATAATTTACCATTCTAAAATTTTTAAAATGTCTAGCGCATTAAGAGGGAAAAAGGACTAGAATGGGTTTTGACTAAAATTATTAAACAACTATCAAAGGACGATCCAAAGTTCGCTGAGGATTGGTCACTTGTGAGTAGTTGGAAGTATGATATTGGATGGACCATATCAACATTATTATGAATAGATAAGATTATATTAAGAATGAGTTGTCATATGGCAAATGTGGAAATGTTTCCATATTGGGAGTTGGATATTGAGAATCTATGTCTAGATTAGAAACTTTTATGCAAGAAGGATGTTCAAAGGAATGTACTTTGAATGTGAGACTTCACGTCTATGGAATTGTCTTGTAACAATTTCTAAGAAAGTACTTTGTAATTTCATTAGCCAAGTCTTGGTGACTTTTGTGCTATGACTTTACGAAAGGATCGTTGCGTAAAATGTTAGAATCTAGCATATTCTAACAGTAGCAAAGAACCTTGTGTTCCTACACTAATGATAAGGATTGGGAATTGTGAAATTAGCATCATTAAAAAGGTTTTTCAATTGATCTATTTCACAAAGTAAGGACCATAGGAAACATAGTGTGCATGCTTTATGCATGGGATAACTATTGTTGTAATTCGAGTAATAAGTTGATTTTCTGAAACAGTAAACGATAATAATGAGTAATCAATATGGTGGTTAAATAGAAGTGTTTCATTTACTCTCACAAGTTTGAGGCCATATAGGATTAAGTATTATTCTTATGTTTCAATTTGCATGTTTTGACTTCCAGAATAACTAGGTTATTCAAACATCCACAGTCGGTCATACGTAGGAGTAAGTATGAAGGAAGATTGTCATGAATCTGTCTGTAGATTGTCCGAAGTGTTTAGACATAGCACAAGTTTGCTGCAGAGTTCATGAGTGCTTTGATAAGATTAAAGTATTGGATTAAACCCACGCTCACTTGGATCTCTTCATGGTTTTATCACGAGTGATTAGTGAGATGATAATATTGTATATTCTTGAAACTGAGACATCTGAGTAGTTATTTGTTGGTCGGTTGCACATTGATAGTAAGTAAACGCACCAGTAACTTGGTGTTATAAATGCAAGCGAGCATTTGAGTCAAAGTTTATCCATTCCTTTTACTCAAAGTTGGATAAAAGCGATATCTGTGGGCCTCTCGATGATTTAATGATGATACCTAAGCGCTTGGCCAAGCCGGGACTAAGTTGATGTGTTCAATTGTAGTTTGTTGACAGTCGTCATAAATCGGAAGTCGGGAAACAATATAGAGAGAATGATTGAAATTCATGTCTTTTGTCTATACGATATCTTGCGAATGGAGGAATATATAATCCCTTATCTAGAGGACACGCTATCTGATAAGATCAGAGTTGACAGCGGCTTTTGAAAGCTACGATTGCTGATCAGGTTTTGAAGTCATACGGAAAATAGTTATTAGACTTATCCAAGTGGGAGACTGTTGGATTAGTGTCTAAGTCCATAACTATTTTGGTATGTACTTGACCCGATTATGAGCATGGTCCTTTTGGGTTGCCTTCACCATAGCAATATGTAGGATGATTTAAGAAGAGAAAGGTTTAAATATGATTTATTAATATATTATGAGAATAATATATTAAAGGAGAAATCATATTGTTTAATTAATATTAGTCAAGAATTAATTGTTAATTAATTTTGTGGCTAAAAGAGATTAATTAAACTTATGGGGACTGGACTGCAATTATTGGATAATTAAGTTATTGGGCTAAGGAATGCTAAAGGAATAAGGGGTGAATGAAATTATGATGGAAGCCTATCGTATTTTCGTCCATGGCCTTATCCAGAAGATTCCATAGGCTGCTTAGAGTTTAAGCTGTCCATTAGGGTTTTGATTGAAACCCTAGCAGCCCACACAAGTATATAAAGGACCCCTTAGGCTCCAAAAACGTGGACAACACTTCCATTAGGGTTTCCAGCCGTTTTTGGTGCCTCCCCTCTCTTCTCCTCTTCATCCAAGTTGCATATGGTGTTTGTGACTCCATTAGAGGTGCAGCACTTGAGGCACTAAGCTTTCTAAGGCCAATCCAAGCAAGGAATTGATTGTTATTGCTATATAAAAATCAAAGGTAATTCTATAAACCCTAATTCAGTTTATAATATGTTAGATCTAAGTTTGTTAGTCTTGGATTCAAAGCATGTACAATAGAGAAACCTAGATCCAAGCATTAGGGTTTGTATGAGCACATAGGATTGTTCTTATGCCTAAAACCCATCATAAGGAGTATGTCCTCGATGAGAAGCTCGAGAAAATCAACCCCGAAGTTGCTACTCCCGCCGAAATCACCGCCTTTGAAACTCATGAGCGAGATGCAACGAAGGTACATTGCATCATGATCGCCACCGTGAACTCCTAATTCCAAAAGTCCTACGAGGACATGTACCCGTACGAGATGCATCAAGACTTATTAGAGAGATACCATCAAAACGCGAGACAAGAGCGTTATGAGATTTTCACCAACATGATTTCCACGAAGATGGGTCATGGAGAATCTCTTACCGTGCACCTGCAAAAGATGCAAAGGTATGTCGACCGCCTTCACAAGTTAAATGTTGACTTCGGTGAGGACTTGGCGATCGACATGGTGCTTCACTCTTTGCCTCCGATGTACAACCAATTTAGGATGACCTACCACATGAACAAAGAAGAGGTCACCCTAAGCAAGCTCCAAGGTCTCTTGAGGGTTGCTGAGAGCAACTTCAAGGACAAGTTTGTTGCACCTACTCCCAATCCGTCCGCTGCTCCTGTCTTGGCTATTGGTCAAGGGAAGGGAAAGAAGAGGAAAGCTTCATCAAAGAACTATCGCAAGGCGAAAGCCCGAGATGGTGCCTCTTCTAGTGGGACCAAAGTTGATCCCGCTAAGCCCTGTTCTAACCCGAAGGAGGCAGAGTGCCACCACTGCCACAAGATAGGACATTGGAAGAGAAGCTGCCCAGATTACCTGCAAGCAATCAAAGAGGGAAAGATCAAGCCATCTTTCGCGGGTATATACACAATCAAATCTAACGATTCTAATCATGCTATTTCTTGGGTTCTTGATACCGGTTGTGGTTATCACATTTGTTCTAATGTGCAGGGACTAAGAAGAAGTAGGGATGTGGAGCAAGGAAGAATCAATCTAATCATGGGGAACAGAAGATCGTCGCCTGTAACCAAGATTGGAGTGTATTCTTTAGTGCTTGAGAATAGTTTGGTTTTAGATTTGAACAATTGTTGCTATTCGCCAGAAATGGCTAGAAACATCATTTCATTTCATGGTTTACATAGACAAGGATTTAGATTTTCTTTTAATAATGAGAATGGTTCTATTTTAGCTTATCTAAATGGTGTCTTTTACTTTGAAGCTATACCATGTAATGGAATATATGAAACCGTTATGATTGTTGATAACTTAGGAAATGATGTTTTGAATATCGATTCTTCCACTAGTAAAGCATCCTTATGGCATTGTCGTCTTGGACATGTCAACAAGAAACGCATAGCCCAACTCCAAAAGGATGGAGTGTTGGAGTCATTCGACCTTAGGGAAGATGACACATGCGAGTCTTGTTTGCTTGGAAAGATGACTAAGTCACCCTTCACGAGTACATGTGAAAGGGGCGAGGGTCTATTGGACCTAATACATACCGATGTATGTGGACCGTTCAGATCAACCACGAAGGATGGGAACCACTTCTATGTGACTTTTACCGATGACTATAGTAGATATGGGTATATCTACTTAATCAAGCAAAAGTCAGACACCTTTGAAAAGTTCAAAGAGTTCAAGAATGAAGTGGAGAATCAATTGGGCAGGAAAATCAAGATACTTCGATCCGATCGAGGAGGAGAGTACCTAAGTCTTGAATTCCACGATTATCTCAAGGAGTGTGGAATAGTTTCACAATTGACGCCTCCTAGGACACCACAGTTGAATGGTGTGGCAGAAAGGCGTAATCTAACCTTATTAGATATGGTTCGCTCTATGATGAGTCGTGCTTCACTACCAATCTCTTTTTGGGGGTATGCCTTAGAGACTGCCGCCCATATCCTTAACCGAGTCCCTACTAAGAAGGTTGCCAAAACACCTCACGAGATGTGGACAGGGAAAGCTCCCTCGTTGGCACATATCAAGGTTTGGGGTTGCGAGGCTTTCGTAAGACGAGATACTCACGACAAGCTTGAACCTCGAAGTGAGCGATGTATTTTCATCGGCTACCCGCAGACATCCTTTGGATATCTCTTCTATAGACCGCAGGACAATGTTGTCTTCGTTGCGAGGAGAGGAGTTTTCCGAGAGCGAGAACTCATAAGCCAAGGAGACAGTGGGAGGCAAATCGAACTTGAAGAAATTCAAGAGTCGATAGATGAAGGAACCTCTACCGCTGGCATTCAACCCGAGGAGGAAACTCCGATTGAACCGATTGTCGAATCCTTACCTCTTAGACGTTCCGATAGAGTTAGAGTTCATCCCCAGTTTTATGGCTTTCATATTACTACCGAAGGGGACACGTATATTAGTGATGGTACACTAGTAAATCTTGATGAACCTAATAGCTATAAGGAAGCCATGGCAGGCCCAGAGTCTGTAAAATGGAAAGAGGCAATGGATAGCGAGATCCAATCCATGTATGATAACCAAGTTTGGAATTTGGTTGATTACGTGCCCGGACGTAAGACCGTTGGGTGCAAATGGATCTTCAAGAAGAAGACCGACATGGATGGGAACGTACACACATATAAAGCGCGATTGGTCGCGAAAGGCTTTACTCAAACTCCCGGAGTTGACTATGATGAGACCTTCTCACCAGTTGCGAAGATTAAATCTATTAGAGTGATGCTAGCAATTGCCGCATTTCATGATTATGAGATTTGGCAAATGGATGTCAAGACCGCTTTCCTTAACGGAAAGTTGGCTGAGGATGTTTACATGGCTCAACCAGAGGGGTTTGTGGATCCGAAGCATCCGAATAGAGTGTGTAAGCTTGAGAAGTCCATTTATGGACTTAAGCAAGCGTCTCGCAGATGGAATCTTTGCTTCGATGAGAAAGTCAAAGAGTTTGGATTTGTACGAAGCGAATACGAATCTTGTGTATATGTCAAAGCCAGTGGGAGTATAGTAAGCTTCCTCGTTCTATATGTCGATGCCATATTACTCATAGGAAACGACATCCCGACTCTGCAGGAAGTTAAGTCCTGGCTCGGGAAGTGCTTCGCTATGAAGGACCTCGGAGAAGCTTCTTACATTTTGGGAATAAGGATAGTAAGAGAAAGAAGTAAGAGACTAATTGGACTTAGTCAGAATACTTACTTAGAGAAGGTACTAAAACGTTTTAGTATGGAAAACTCAAAGAAGGGAGAACTACCGATACAAAGTAATGCCAAATTGAGTAAGACTCAAAGTCCGAGTACCGAAGCTGAGATAGCAAAAATGAGCCGAGTACCATACGCTTCCGCAGTTGGCTCAATCATGTACGCTATGACTTGTACTCGCCCTGATGTAGCCTTCGGTTTGAGCATGGTTAGTAGATATCAAGGGAATCCTGGCAAGGCACATTGGATTGCGGTGAAAAACATCCTTAAGTACCTTCGGAGGACGAAGGAATGGTTCTTAGTCCTCGGAGGGAGTGATGAATTGAAGGTGCGAGGGTATAGTGACGCCAGCTTTCAGACCGACAGGGACAACTACCGTTCGCAGTCGGGCTGGGTCTTTACCCTAAATGGAGGAGCAGTGACATGGAAGAGTTCCAAGCAGGAGACCGTAGTTGATTCAACGTGCGAATCAGAGTACATTGCAGCGAGCAAAGCGTCGAAGGAGGCAATATGGCTAAAGAACTTCATAGGTGATCTTGGAGTTGTACCTGCCATAAAGGAGCCAATGGACATTTTCTGTGATAACGAAGGAGCGGTTTCCTTGACCAAGGAACCGAGGGATCATGGTAGATCAAGACATATCGACAGAAAGTATCACTTCATTAGACATCGTGTAGAAGAAGGACAACTCGTAGTGAAGAGGATATCATCAGAAGATAACCCAGCAGATCCGCTTACGAAGGGACTGAGTAGGGTTAAGCACTTGCAGCATGCTAGGAGTATTAGAAACGTGTAATAGAGAAATGTAATTGACATTTGATGATTAAATAAAGGAGTTTTATCTATGAGTAATGTTACTATCTTATGTTAATTGTTTAGCTATTGTTTCACTTTGCATGTTTTGACTTCCAGAATAATTGAGTTTATTAGGAATAATCGAATTGTTCAAATGGTCCACAATCGTTCATATGTTGGGAGTAGATATAAATGAAGATTGTCATGAATTGGTGTGTAGAATGTCTAAATGGTGTTAGACATAGCAAAGGATTGCTGCAACGTTCATGAGTGCTTATGAACTAGTTTTAAGCATTGGAATAAACCCGCACTTGCTGGAATCACCTTATGGAAGACGATATAAAAGGTGATCGCAAGACGATAATATCATACAGTCTTAAAACCTAGATATATGGTTTATTATTTGTTAATTGATTGTACATTGATAATACGAAAACGCATCAGTAACTTGGTGTTATAAAACGTATTCTTGTGTATAGTTGGTTAATGAATAAGTAAATGCATATAAGTCGAAATTTATCTGTAACTTTTATCTAAGAAGGTCAAAGCGACATCTCGGCCGCTCGATGATTTGATTTGACTTATGTGCCGGGCCCGGTCAGAACTGAATTGATGTGTTCGATTAAGTTCTATGTCAAATAAATCAGAGATCGAGAAACCTAAATGCTTGACTAACCATTCCATAGGATTGTCAGCATGATATCTAACAGAGGACTGTACGTTCCCTTATCTAAAGGACAAGATTGATTAGATCAGAGTTGACAGCGTCTTTGAGAGCTACGATTGCAAACTGAATTGTACTTGTGCATATAGTTACTAGACTTATCCAAGTGGGAGACTGTTGGAATAGTGTCTAAGGCTGCAACTATATTAGGCAAGTATTTGACCCGGTAGTGCATGGTCCTTTTGGGTTGCCTTCACCATAGCAACTTGATAGGATGATTTATTAAGAGAGAGTAAATATTATTAATATATTATGAGAATAATATAATGAATAATATATTTGTTATTTGATTAATATAAGTCATAGAATTAATTAGAATTAATTTGGTGACTTAAAGAGATTAATTAAATAAAGGGGTATAAACTGTCAATTGTTTGATAGTTAAACTTTAGACTATAAATCCTTATTGATATAGGATTGGACGATTTCTAGGGCTAGGATAAGCCAAAATCGTCCAAAGGGGTTATCAAGGAAAGGATATGGATTAACTTAAAGTCTAAGTTATCTAATTAGGGTTTAGGTTGTAACCCTTAAGGAGTCTACAAGTATAAATAGACTCCATGGCATAGGGAATTCGCGACATCTCATAAAGTAAGAGAACCCTGGACGAATTCCTCCCCTCTCCTCTCTCCTAAATCATTCTTCTTGCTATTGGTGTTTGTAAGCCATTAGAGGAGTGACATTTGTAACTCTAGAAGCTCCAAGACCTCAAGATCAACAAGGAACTCAAAGGTATGATTCTAGATCTGTTTCAATGTTGTTATTTAACCTAATTAGTCATTAGAAGACTTGGATTCAAAGCATGTTTATTAGAAAGCCTAGATCCGAGCATTAGGGTTTTGCATGCGCACATAGGAAAGTTCTTATGGCTAAAACCCATCACATTGTTGGGTGTGTTTGGCCTTGGAAAGCTTATTTTGGCAAAGGAGAGGCTAGAAGAAGAAAGAGGAAGTTGTCAAAGAAGGAGTTGAGTGGCTGGAGCTCATAGATCTGGAAAGATATCATCCTTTGGAGCCTATTTGAGGTATAAAGCTTCTTGCTTGTCATTTATATTGCATAGATCTATATGTTGTGAAGTTTTGGCATCATTCTTGTCCCAAAAGTCCTCATCTTGATGCATGTTTTGAGTTGGTCGAGATTATCTGTCCTTTCAGACCTTTGGAGAGGTCTTGAGTGAGAAAAATGAGGTCCCAAGGGCTGTGGTTGTTCCATGTGTGAGAAATGTAGGTCTTAATGGATTAAGAGCTTTATGGACGTCCCAAGTGATAAAGTTTGAGACTTTATGAATCCTAGGCATATTTGGCCTAAGGATCTGAAGTTTGGGCTTAAGAGCTTAAGCCATTAAGAAGTTATGTGGACTTAATGAGCAGCGAAGTTACGCCTTGCGTAACATAGGAGTACG
This sequence comes from Lactuca sativa, assembly GCF_002870075.4. Lineage (NCBI taxonomy): Eukaryota > Viridiplantae > Streptophyta > Magnoliopsida > Asterales > Asteraceae > Lactuca > Lactuca sativa. The sequence goes on from NC_056625.2 coordinate 11,011,749, forward strand.
CCCCGCATAGCGGGTCAGTGCCCCGATCCCCATTTGCGAATCAGCGTGTACGCCCCGCGTACCAAGGAGTGTACGCCCAGCGTACTCCCTCTGTTGGGTTTTTCATTTTGGGCCTTAGGGATTGGGCTGTTATTGGGTTGCTGGATTTTGGGCCGTGACTGGACATTATGGATAGAGTATTCTGGACCCATTAGTTGTTATGGACCATGGGTCTAGGCCAATTTGGTGAGGTGGGCCCAATTTAGTAAATTGGGCCAATAGTGGGCTTTGCTTCGGACTTTTGGTCTTTGGGCCATTAGTGGGCTTGAGAGATTATCCGGTGTTGGGCCGGATTGAGTTAAGGGTAAATTGGTCAATTTATCCTTGGAAGGGTATTGTGCTTAGCCTAATGATTATTTGTGCTATGTTGGCTAGTTCGGGATTTTCGGTGAGTCGGTGATTTGAGAATCTGCTTCTTCAGTTCAGAGTTTCGGCAGTGGCAAGGTGAGTTATCCTCACTATATCAACAGGGTCTAAGGCACCAAGGCCGGCCCTTTATCGGATTGAGATCCGGGTATTTGTTGTTATGTTATTGCTTTGTTATGGTTGCATCCTGGTAGCTAGGATGGTATATGTTAGAGACCTGGTTGAGGTCGGTATCCTGTTATGTATGATGATGCTATGCTAGTGACCGGTTAGGTCGGTATCCTGGTTAGGATGATGATATGTTATGTGATCTGCTAGATCAGCTTGTTGACTGTGAATAGTTATATGATTGTATATTTATGTGCACATGGTTGTTGGACTGGGGTTGGGTTGAGGCGGGTCCTGCTTTGTGATGTAGGCCAAGATACCCCGGGCGGACCGGTTGTTCCGAAGGCCCAGCGAGCGGTCCAGATATGCTGTAGGCCCTAAGAGGGCGGACCAGACGTGCCGAGGCTCAGAGAGTGGACCAGGCCGACTGAAGGCCCGGTGCGGCGGACCAGTCATACTGTAGACTCAGAGAGTGGACTAGATGGATTGAAGGCCTAGAGCGGGCGGACCAATCACACTGCAGACTCGATGTTTATGGCTAGACTCGGAGGGTGGACCAGGTGGACTGTTGGCCGATGCGGCGGACCAGTCACACAGTAGACCCGAAGTGCATGGTTGTTCTGTGATCGGATATGATTTGGCATGTTATGCGTGTATGGTATATGTGGTTGGTATTTTGGGGATATCTCACTAAGCTTTCGGGCTTACAGTTGTGGTTTAATGTTTTTCAGGTTCTTCAGGAGACCGTGGCAAGGCGAAGGCGTGATCGTACCGCTCCTCATGATTATGTTTTATGATGTGATTCTGGGAAGACTCTGATAATAATTGTATTGAAAACCTTTTTGTAATAATATTAAGAAAATGGGTTGTTTTTGAAAAGTTAAAATTGGTTGGAATTTTTCGGTCGTTACAAGTTGGTATCAGAGCCTTGGTTTGAGTGAATTGGAGGAACACTCGTGTGACTCCAGTCTCAAATTGAGGAGGGTTTTCAAAAGAGAATTTAAAATGGTTTTCAAAATGGGTAAAGGAGGACGCGGAGGTACGATGAGCCGGAGCCAGTAAGTAACCCCAAAATACCATACATGATATTTTTTTTTGAGGTTTGATAGAATAGCATGCTAGTGCTAGGCTAGGGATCTTCAGGATTTCATGATAATGTTGCCTGATTTATGATGCCTGTTAGCCTAGGGTTTCCTTGTGGGAGATTTCCAGTGTTCCTCTAGTAGTGAGTGTTGAGCGTTTGTTATGTATGTTTTCACTAGGGTGTTGTGGTAGTACTTCATACAAATATGGGTAGGTGTGGAAGGTAGTATGGGCCCGTACTACTGAAAGCACAAGACCTATACGCATATCAGGGAAACCATGACCTCTAGGGTTGGATTGAGAGTTGGTTCCCGGGATAGTGGGAAGAATCTGAGATCTTGTTGTGTATTCCAGTATGGAGATTTTGAGGCATGCTGGGAGTGGATCCGGGTCAGGATCGGGAGCAGGAGAGGGAGTTCCGGGCGGGTCGCCCGAGGTTGTGGGTCAGATGAGCACATGCGAGTTGGATGCGAGGATTCGTGTGATCCTGGATGTTGAGGTTGCTGCGTTGTTCCGGGCTGAGTTCCCGGAACTGTTTGGTCGATCAAGACCGCCATGCTTGAGTATTTTGATGAGCACTATGTAGCTCTCACAGAGACGGCTGCCGCGGCGGCTACAACGGCTGTAGCAGCGGCAGGGGGAGGAGCTGGTCGGGGTTTTCAGTATCGGCACTTCGATAATACGAAGCCTCCTACCTTTGATGGGGTTCAGGACCCGATTGTTGCTATGAGATGGTTGTCGGACGTGGAGGGGTGTTTCTTCACGTGTTCGTGCCCTACTGATCAGAGGGTGAGGTGTGCTCTGAACCTGTTGAGACTCGGGGCGAAGGATTGGTGGAGATTGACCACGGGGTCATATTCGGATGCGCAGAGGGCTGCGGTTTCATGGGATCAGTTCAGAGAAATGTTTAGCACTCGTTATGTGTCGTGGGTTGAGAGAGAGAGATTGGCTCAGGGTTTCCTGGAGCTAAAGCAGGGTTCGGAGTCGGTGACTGAGATCTCCAGGATGTTCACTGAGAGGGTGATGTTTTTCCCTGAGTTCGCTTCGGAGCAGGCTCAGATGTCCCGATATCTAAGTATGCTCAAGAGAGATATCAGACAGTTTGTGTCTACACGGAGGTGCGAGACTTTGTTGGAGTTGCAGGAGGCCGCCAGGCGGCGTGAGTTGGAGATTGAGCTGCAGTTGCGTGAGCTGAGGCAAGCTCCGGTGCAGTCGCAGCCGGCGTCGAAACGGTCCAAGACCGTTGATTCTAGGGTGGGAGATCAGAGCAGCCATGCTTGTGGGAAGTGTAGGAAGGGTCACACCGGAGTTTGTAGGTCCGGTGGTGCATGCCGCAAGTGCGGAAAGGAGGGGCACTATGCGAGGGATTGTCGGCAGTCAGCGCCAGTTCGGGATTTGAGGATTTGTTATCATTGTCATCTGGTCAGACATTTGAGGGTCAACTGTCCACAGCTTGCTGCAGGACCGGTGCAGGCTCCAGCACCGGCTACTTTGAGGATCACGGGTGGAGGTCAGGGTGGAGCGGAGCCCCCGAGGGCTCAGGGTCGTGCTTTCCAGCTTACAGCATAGGAGGTCAGAGCAGTGCCGGATGCAGCTGTGGGTATGTTTCTTTCTTGATGTCTTGTTATCTTGTGATTATTGTGGAGTATTGTTTATCTGCTAGTCTCATTGTGTGGTTTTCGGTGTGGTATTCGTTGTTCTTTGAGGGTTATGGTATGGTTATGGATTAGTGTTGGGATTTTCGTTGGTTATCATTCATGAGGGTTATTAGTGGAAATCTGGCGTTTGGTCTGAATGCTGGGTAGCATCTGCAGTCTGAGGAGGGGTCAGCTGAAGATCGAGTTTCTCTCGAGCACGAGATAATCAGTGTTGATATGTGATTTTGTGAAGGTTGCTAGCGCTAGTGGGAATCAGTTCGTGGGTTCGTGTTTGTGTTGTGTAGGGTTGTTGAGGGAGGTCGGTGATGGCGACCAGTGGTTGTTAGTCGGTGCTATAAATGGGGAAGGATTGGAAAATTCTCCGGAAGATCGATGAGCATTGGAGGTTGTTTAGCTGCTTGGGATTCAGCAGTGTTTCTGTCGGCCAAGAGCGTAGGCTGGTATGAGTAAGTGGCAGGCTTGCAGGGCGGGATATAGACCAAGGGTATTTGATTGTAGAGGGCCTGGGATCAGGCCGGGATCGAGTATGTATGATGGAGATAGAGTTCGGAACCCCTAGAGGGATAGAACAGTATGCATGGGAGGGTTTCCCGGAGAGATAACTCAGAAGGATGAATGCTAGTTGAGCGGTCCGGGTAGACTGCAGGCCGGTAGGTGTGCCAGTTAGGCCGATGGCTTGGAGAACGGTCCAGCCAGGTTGAAGGCCCTGGAGGGCGGTCCAGATTGGCTGAAGGTTCTGAGAGTGATCCAGATTGGCTGAAGGCCTGGTAAGGCGGTCCAGTCATGCTAAAGACTCTGTGGGTATTGTTGGATCGGTTCGAGGAAATGGATTTGTTTGGGGATATGGATTGAGTATGTCGCGATATGTTAGCATTAGAAGGTCTGGCCCCGGGTATTGATCTCGATTAGTGGAGATAATGCATGGACTCGAGAGTCCTTGCGAGCAGATTCAGAGCATGTGTGTTGCATGGATAGCGGTTATGCTATAAGGGAGTGGTGTAGCGTCGGGCGAGCAGTGACGAGGCGGCCAAGTGGATTCCCTTGGTAGGGAAAGAGAGAGGAATGTAGCTCCGAGAGGGAGCGTATATTCACGAAAGTGAGAGAAGCAATGCAGAGTTATGATTGGAGTGATCCAATTAGGGTCTTTGAGCAGCATGATTGCGGTAGTGGTATGGAATCACATCCGGATGGGATGTATGCTGAGGTTGCGGAAGGATTTCCATGAAGGTAGAGCCAAGAGGCTCGGAAAGGATGAAGGGATGGAGTCTTGGATTCCCAGATTGATTCTTATCGAGGAACTATGTATGTAGTGGTGATTCATCCTGGGGGATGTTTGGAGGTGTCGTTAGTGTGACGGGTTTTCCCATTCCGAGGGTGCTAGAGCTAGTTCAGCATGTGCATGTGATTGCTAGAGGAGAACTCATGGGAGTTGCTCTGAGGCTGAAGAATGTGTCATTTTGTCAGCATGGAGTGGATAGAGTTGGACTCGGATCGGGAACCTGGTGGTTCAGGGTTATATCTAGCTCGTAAGAGTCAAGTAATTGTAGTGATCAGGATTGAGAAAAGTCCCATGGAGTGGTACTCAGTTGATAAGTGAAGAATCTGATAAGTGTGGTTATCAAAGGGTGAAGTCGGTGGCCGGCTTGAGGCGGTGGTCAGAACACCGCAAGAAAAGGGAAAGTTGAGTTTCGGACTTCGAAGGGTATGTCTTAAGGAACCTGGTTTGGTTAATGCCAGGTGGTGCGTTGCGGGAGAAGTTCTGGAGTAGAGTTGCCGCAGGCTTCGAGGGCGAAGCCTAACTTAAGTGGGGGAGAATTGTAACGCCCCGTTCCTAAGAGTACTTAATTGTGAGTCCCCGGGATTTAAGAGGAAGGGTATTTTGGTCATTTAGTGGGAAAAGTGGAAACGAGGGCCAAATATGAAATTTGGGGACACGCCGAGTACGCCCAACGTAAGCTGGGATTACGCCCAACGTAATTGAGTAAGTGGACGCGGGTGCAAGGTTGAGTACACCCAGCGTACTAGAGGTACGCCCAGCGTACTCTCAGAGTTCTAAAACCTTAAAATTAGGGTCAACCACTATATAAGGAACATGTTGGTTCATACCCTAGCCTCCATAAGCTCTCTCTTAACCACAGAAACCAAGATAGCCGTTCCACCTCCATTGTTGGGTGTGTTTGGCCTTGGAAAGCTTATTTTGGCAAAGGAGAGGCTAGAAGAAGAAAGAGGAAGTTGTCAAAGAAGGAGTTGAGTGGCTGGAGCTCATAGATCTGTAAAGATATCATCCTTTGGAGCCTATTTGAGGTATAAAGCTTCTTGCTTGTCATTTATATTGCATAGATCTATATGTTGTGAAGTTTTGGCATCATTCTTGTCCCAAAAGTCCTCATCTTGATGCATGTTTTGAGTTGGTCGAGATTATCTGTCCTTTCAGACCTTTGGAGAGGTCTTGAGTGAGAAAAATGAGGTCCCAAGGGCTGTGGTTGTTCCATGTGTGAGAAATGTAGGTCTTAATGGATTAAGAGCTTTATGGACGTCCCAAGTGATAAAGTTTGAGACTTTATGAATCCTAGGCATATTTGGCCTAAGGATCTGAAGTTTGGGCTTAAGAGCTTAAGCCATTAAGAAGTTATGTGGACTTAATGAGCAGCGAAGTTACGCCTTGCGTAACATAGGAGTACGCCCCGCATAGCGGGTCAGTGCCCCGATCCCCATTTGCGAATCAGCGTGTACGCCCCGCGTACCAAGGAGTGTACGCCCAGCGTACTCCCTCTGTTGGGTTTTTCATTTTGGGCCTTAGGGATTGGGCTGTTATTGGGTTGCTGGATTTTGGGCCGTGACTGGACATTATGGATAGAGTATTCTGGACCCATTAGTTGTTATGGACCATGGGTCTAGGCCAATTTGGTGAGGTGGGCCCAATTTAGTAAATTGGGCCAATAGTGGGCTTTGCTTCGGACTTTTGGTCTTTGGGCCATTAGTGGGCTTGAGAGATTATCCGGTGTTGGGCCGGATTGAGTTAAGGGTAAATTGGTCAATTTATCCTTGGAAGGGTATTGTGCTTAGCCTAATGATTATTTGTGCTATGTTGGCTAGTTCGGGATTTTCGGTGAGTCGGTGATTTGAGAATCTGCTTCTTCAGTTCAGAGTTTCGGCAGTGGCAAGGTGAGTTATCCTCACTATATCAACAGGGTCTAAGGCACCAAGGCCGGCCCTTTATCGGATTGAGATCCGGGTATTTGTTGTTATGTTATTGCTTTGTTATGGTTGCATCCTGGTAGCTAGGATGGTATATGTTAGAGACCTGGTTGAGGTCGGTATCCTGTTATGTATGATGATGCTATGCTAGTGACCGGTTAGGTCGGTATCCTGGTTAGGATGATGATATGTTATGTGATCTGCTAGATCAGCTTGTTGACTGTGAATAGTTATATGATTGTATATTTATGTGCACATGGTTGTTGGACTGGGGTTGGGTTGAGGCGGGTCCTGCTTTGTGATGTAGGCCAAGATACCCCGGGCGGACCGGTTGTTCCGAAGGCCCAGCGAGCGGTCCAGATATGCTGTAGGCCCTAAGAGGGCGGACCAGACGTGCCGAGGCTCAGAGAGTGGACCAGGCCGACTGAAGGCCCGGTGCGGCGGACCAGTCATACTGTAGACTCAGAGAGTGGACTAGATGGATTGAAGGCCTAGAGCGGGCGGACCAATCACACTGCAGACTCGATGTTTATGGCTAGACTCGGAGGGTGGACCAGGTGGACTGTTGGCCGATGCGGCGGACCAGTCACACAGTAGACCCGAAGTGCATGGTTGTTCTGTGATCGGATATGATTTGGCATGTTATGCGTGTATGGTATATGTGGTTGGTATTTTGGGGATATCTCACTAAGCTTTCGGGCTTACAGTTGTGGTTTAATGTTTTTCAGGTTCTTCAGGAGACCGTGGCAAGGCGAAGGCGTGATCGTACCGCTCCTCATGATTATGTTTTATGATGTGATTCTGCGAAGACTCTGATAATAATTGTATTGAAAACCTCTTTGTAATAATATTAAGAAAATGGGTTGTTTTTGAAAAGTTAAAATTGGTTGGAATTTTTCGGTCGTTACACAGTTCATACGCGAGTCTATATCATTTCTCCAGCACCTCTAATAGCATTCAGAATACGAGATGCATCTTCAAGACACAGATCTCCCCATCGTCGAGTTGGTAACCAGAGTCTCTTGTAGGGAGAGCAGGATTGACACTCCCGCACCCTGACTGCTAGCTACAGTCCACGGCCTACCAAGCCAAAGGGTGACAAATGTCATATTTATTCTGATGATTGCAGGGCGTCAAGTACTCTAGTGTCAATCAGTATGGTTACGAGTATCTCCATGTTTACCTTATAATTCATGGCCTTAAGGTAACGAGAATCTAACACTGTATTCTTGAAACAAACCACTTAGGACTTTCCCTTTGTTTTAGACCTTGCTAGCTGTATCTTTCATTTGATACTATTTGGGGTCTATGTTTATCTGTTTTAGACCTTGCTAGTTGTATCTTTCATTTGATACTGTCTGGGGTCTATGTTTATTTGTTTTAGACTTTGCTAGCTGTATTGTTCATTTGATACTGTCTGGGGTCTGTGTTTCTTTGTTTTAGACCTTGCTAGTCGTATCGTACATTTGATACCATCTGGGGTCTGTGTTTCCTGTTGTTAGACTGAGCCAGGCGTATCATTCATTCGATACTCTCCTGGAGTCTATGATTTCTTTTGCCTTAGTCAGCAGTATTTCTGCTGAGGCATATGTTATTTTCCCCTAGTATTCTACTAGTGATATTCTCCTACTCTCTTTAAAGTCAAATACCGTATTTTGGTAATGATAGTGTTTAAGGGAAAATTACTTTTTACAATATAACTCTGTCGAGTCTTGGTAGAAGACTGCTTTTATTTAGAAAATATAGGATTTTCTGGAAAGGACGCTAATACACTGTAGATTCTAAACTACTACTTTTCATAAAGTTATTTTGAATAAAATGTTTACTTACACAAATGACACTAAATACTTATGAACTCGCGAACATTTATAAAAGTGCTGATACTTGCTTTCAAAATAACTTGTATTCTCAGGTCAGCAATAGACAGGTACATCCCGGGAGCTTTTGTGAAGCCAGCCTAGAACCAAGCTGCATTTATATTAGTTTCTGTATTACTTTGATGTTTCTATGCAATGTAAACTATGTAAAATTATTACTATTAATGCAATGGTTGTTGTACTTTGATTACTATACTGCATACGTTGTGATACTTGACATGACGTCATCCACCCCAGAACGTTTCCGTCGTTCCGGTTTTGGGGTGTGACAGAATAAAACCCTAACCCTAGTTGTGTTTTCTCTTTTAGTATCATACCTTGTTTTTCCTTTTAAAAACATGGTACTTTGAGTCATGGTTTGAAGTTGGAATTTTCCTTTTTTACTTAATGACTTTTTTCTACTATTAAGAACTTATTTTCCATCTTGGGAGTTGTTTTTGCTACAGATTAATGGGTTAAGATGTCGATTAACCCTTAAAAGTCAATGTTGGGAAACTGTATGAAAATATATATTATTGTATAACTTCTATAAAAATAAATGGGATTCGGAATGAGGATGTGTAAAATCTCAAAGTTCATATTTTGAGTTTAGTATGTCACTGATTTTTTCATTGACTTGATGTTGGTTATAACTAAGGTGAAAAAGGTCATTTTCATAAACTAGTCCAGAATGAAGAGATGCATGGATATGCAATTTTGTAAAATCCATTATAAATTATAGAAAAATCATATGGGCTTGTGCAAGTAGTCCCTGGAAAGGTATTGACCTAAACGTTGTGAATATAACTTCATAATATGTTTTAGATGGGTTTAGAGGGGGGGGGGAGGTCTTGAACAAACTATTATTTCAGGTTAAAATCTTAAAATTTAACCTAGTAGTTTAATTGTATGTTCAGGGTAAATGGAAGCCACTTTTAATCTTGATTGTTGTTCTTAGAAGTGTTGAAGGTTGAATTGGAATGAGTAGGTACTGGGATGTAGTTGGAGGTTTACTTTGCTACTTGAGGTAAGTTTCTCACTACATAATATAATGTGGTGCAATCTTTGTTGGATTAATGTCTAAGTCCATAACTGTAATTGTTAAGACTTGACCCGACCCGGCATGATCCATTTGGGTTGCATGGCATCATGCATTTGGATAGACTAAAATGAGAGAAATAACGCTTAAGGTTGGTTAATATATTATCAGCTCTAATATATTTATCAGATTATTTAATTAGTATTGATCAAGAATTAATCTAGGATTAATTAAGTGATCAAAAGAAGACTAATTAAATATATGGGTTGATTGTGTAAACCATCCATACTTATATAGTGGGCTAATGCTCCATGGATTGTCAAGTTAGGCTAAAACCCATAAGATGCTCCATGGATGCTCCATGCTGTATTTGTGCCCATCGATCATGGAAATGAAAGGCCATGACAATTAGGGTTTACATGGTGTAACCGTAACTATATAATGATCTTACTCTTGGAGAAAATTGGCGACTATGTGTGAGAAAAAGGGCTAGCCGATTTCATGAAGTGTGAATGTTCTCTAATGTTCTTCCAAGTGTATTTGGTGTTGTGTGAATCATTTGCGGTGTCACAATTGGGGCACTAGGCACTCAAGCTTCATGAAGACATTCTACACCAAAGAGGTATGTAATTCTAACTTAATATATTCATATGAATCAATGTTATTATGCTAGTTAGGATAAATACCTTGGAAAGTTCATATTTGCATGTATATTAGAGAAAACATAGACCCAAGGTATTTAGGGTTGCATGTATACTTAGGAGTGTTAGAATGCTCAAAACCCAATAGTGGTATCAGAGCCTAGGCTTGCTTTCTCTTATACTTGATGAAAATACATTTTTCGAAGCCAAGAAGTTGTCCAGACAGAAAACTCGATGAGTTTCCTCAATAAACTCAACGAGTTCATTGTTTAATGCATGAACTCGATGAGTTCTCTATAGAACTCGACGATTTTTGGCCCCACAAGTTCATTGTTTAATGCATGAACACGACGGGTCAAGTTCTCTATAGAACTCGATGAGTAGTCCTCATTCACGAAGCCGGTCTATAAGGGGGTATAAGGTTACTGCCTATAAAATGGCAGTTTAATGGGTGTCCACTCTCACCCACCGCTTCCTTGACTGGTGGAGGGTCGTTAGCCGAACGGGTAGGACAAGGACTAGAATTCTCCCTTCATTAAAAGTATTAATGATAAATACTAAGTAACTAAACTCTTATTAATACCCAATCTTAGTTACTTAGGAAAATGTGAATAAGGTGCTAATCCATGAAATTACACTTTGCACTTTGTTTAAGCCGTTAGTGGAGCGTGTATGGTTAACCGACACACTAACCTGGACTTAACAAGGTAGGAAAAGGGTAACTTAATATTTATTATAGTATCGGTGGAGCGTGTGTGGTTAACCGGAACATCGATTAAGGGGTAAATATTAAGGGTACCAAGTATATTTGCATGGTTACTTCACACCTTGTTTTGTGATCCTCGGCTAACCAGTCACAAAACCTGAAGGGCACACTCGAGATTGAAACATGTCATTGAACAGTTCAATGAATCTCAAAAGAATCTAGGAGTTTCAAAAACCAATTAAAACCTAATAATACATTTTGTTTATCTTGGTGGAAATTGGTGAATCGTCATTCACCTACCTTCAAATATTTAATAGCTTGGATTATGACATCCCTTTTCCGAGTTATAAAATAGTTTGTAGGGTCCTAGCCTTAATATTTCAGATTGAGTGTTATATTAAGGACTTTTAATCAGCTATCTTGAATATCTCCCAAAATATGTCTAGTTCAGACATCTATGATCTTCCCAAATCTCTTGGAACTTCCCTTCCTCCGCCTCCTCCAGTTATTCTCCCTAACCCACAAGTTTAAGGTCACTCAAGCTCTATTGGCAAGGCAAGGTCTAGGTGTGATCACATCTTGGAGATGAAGTCACATATTGACAAGCCAGGAGAGTTGGGTGTCAAAGTCTTGAGAAAGTTAGTGGATTAACACTTTCAAAGTCACATAGTGAGTTCCTTTGGGACTCCTATGAAACAGACTATGACAGGACCCTTACTGATCTTATCTATTTGCTAAGATCAACTTCCTAAAAATTTATGGACATTGACAATGATGACACTGGAAATCCAGAAAAAGCATTCTCTTCCCAATGGAAAGGGATCAGCCATAGTCAACTCGGTTGACCAAATAGTAAAGAGAAAAGCTAAGTTCGTGATAGTCCCGCGTACCACTACCAAAGGGTCCATATGTTTATACTGGCAAAGGAAGGGGCATTAGCTACGAAGCTGCCAATTTTACCTAAGGATGTTAAAGTCAATAAGTTTGACCCTACTACAGGTAAAGTCCACTATCTAACTCTGCTAAGTTTCTATTCTGAGATTCTTTATACATGATGTGACTGGGTCTCATGTTGATGTTTTTAAGAACCAAAGAAAAGTGAAGAAACTTAAAGAAAGAATATGCTGAATCTGATCGCGTAGAGGGATTTCTATCGCATAGTTTGAAGATCGAATTCTTGAGCTACTTGTTAGGAGTTATGATATATTGCTTAGGAATAGATAACAACAAAGTTTTCATGCGCTTTTGCATTGTAAGGATAGTTTTTCCGCAAAGTTTTTAAAATAAAAGGAAAAAAAATTGATTTTATTTGTTTTAAAATATCCTTTCAATGGCAATTGAGAAAAAAAAATTGTTGCTTATATGATTTCATTAATAGCAAGAGTGGAAATATGAAATTGATTCTTTCATTTGTGGTAATGTCTAAATTTACCAAATAAGGAAAGATTCTCATCACCCAAGTTTCAATTGGACCGAAACTTGGAATCATGCATGTTGTATAGCATGATGAATACGAATTTTTCATCTTTGGAAAATTAAGACTAGTTCCTTGTTCACATGTATATGTGAGTCAAGTGAAGGACTATAGGATCAAGTACACATTCTTGTGCACTGGCCAAAGTCCACCACAAAAGATGGATAAGACTATGTGTCACACCCCAAAACCGATGGCGGAAACGTTCCGGGGCGGAGGTGACGTCATGTATAGCATCACAACCAATGAATAACAGCAAGCATAGTAAACACAACCAAACATTGAATACATGTGTGAAAAAGGTTTACATTGTTTAATACATAGTTTTGTTCTTATCAAAAGTAAAATAGAAATTCACGACACTAACGCTTCGACTTCTCCGAACTCCTGGAAGTACCTGTCTACTAATTTCCTGAGAATACAAGCAGTTTGAAAGTCAGCATAAAGCTGGTGAGTTCATAAGCATTTAGTTTTGGTGGAAAAGTGTTCTTTGAATCCTTTTTGAAAAGTGTTCCTCAAGAAAATCCTATATTTTCTTATGAAAAGTGCGTTTGAAAACCCATTCATTCCATGACTTCTAGGTTCGTACAGAACGTATACAATCCAATGTATCATGGAATGAATACGAATATCCGTTGGTTGAAAAACGATCCGTTTGGAATAGCTGGTTTATCCCGGAAAAATCCTATATTTTCCCTAAAGGTGGTTGGTTGATTATCCATTTTAAACTGAGGTTTGCCAGTATCTACCATACTCGTGTATATATATAAAAGCAGTTTTCTTTTAAAGGTGGTTGGTTGATTACCCGTTTTAATACCCTCTAGTAATCTAATGGTTGTTACTTTGGTGTTAGTTCATTTGATTCATTATTACAAAGTAAATTCCTGGTATCTAGGTTGTGAGATTCGTAACCATAACTGACTGGACATGGCCCGCAACGGCCGATGTCCTTAATGACTTTGTCACCAGAAGACCTGCCGGTCCAACTGTAGCTGGCAGTGAGGTGCGGGATTGTCATTCCCATATAGATCTATACACAACAGTCACGCTCTCCCTACAAGAGATTCTGGTCACGAGGGCTACTCCTCCACTCTATTTATTGTGGTGAGTGTTACCAAGGACGTGTCTCAAACATAGCCTAACAAATTTACAAGTAATAACACCGAAAATCCTGTTAATTGTAACATCCGGATTCCCAGGTATTATTTTTATTCTATTATTTTTGGGTGTTGTGAGGAGACTCGGCGAGTTAGAGTCTAAACTCGCTGAGTAGGGTCGCGGTTTTTGCACGCGGGTTCGCGTTTGGACTCGGCGAGTCCATGCTGTTTAATGAAACCCTAATTCCTCGGGTTTGGGGACTATTTAAAGGGCCTTATGGTCGTCATTTGTGGCTACCAGACCCCAGAGAGGAACCCTAAGTGAGCTAGAGCGTTTGTGAGAGGAAAGGAGTCATTTCTTGATCTTTTGTTGGTGTGTTTGCAAATAGAAGAGGACCAAGACAAGAGGAGGCTGAAGAGGGTGCTAATCCAGTGATTCCAGGTCTCAGAGACTTCATTTTGAGGTATTCATTCGACCCTTCTTCAGTTTATGGTGTAATTTTTAGAGTTAGGGCTTTTTAGTCCCTTTAGAGGATGGTTATATGGAGTAATTGGTCCCTTCTCGTGTTGGTGCTGTAGATCTGGACTTAAAGAGGTCCAGAGGCCCTTTTCCCTTGAGCTATATGGGTGATAATGGAGGTTATGAGCTTAGGATGCCATTTTAGAGGTCATATCTTCAAATAAGGCCTTTGAGCCTTTGCATGAGCACCAAGATGTTAGCTTTACGTGATTATAATGCTTTGGGAAGCTGGATCTATGGTTTAGAGGAGCAGATCTGACCTCAGGAGGTCAGTTCAGCTCGAGCATGGCATGAACTCGCCGAGTCCAATATCCGACTCGACGAGTAGGATGAGGGTTTTCCCGATAATCACACAGTTGGTGACTCACAGAGTTGGGGAAGTGACTCGGTGAGTCAGAGGGAATCTAGAGGATAGGGTGCACGATGATACTCGTCGAGTCAGGAGCTGGACTCGGCGAGTTGGGTCGGGACATTTCACAGATTGTGATCAGTGATGAATTGCAGAGTTGAGGTTGACTCAGTGAGTCGAATGAGGACTAGGAGAGTGAAGAACACGTGTGGACTCGCCGAGTCACAGTTGTGTACTCGGCGAGTTTGGTCAAGGTTGACTGTTGACTTCGTTGACTTTTAGGGTTAGTCAATGTTTGGCCCTTAGAGTCATCGGAAGGGTAGGATAGTCTTTTACCCTTCCTAGAGGATGTATATATAGAGAGAGATTAGCCTAGCCCTGAGGGTTGTATTAATTAGAGTGTTTATTTCATGTGAATAGGTAGGGGCTAGACCAGAGTTTACCGAGTCAGAGATTTACTGAGATATCCGAGGTGAGTCTTCTCACTATAATTTACCTTGAGTAGGTAACAAGAGTTATGTGACAGAGTATTTTGTATGCTTTGTATGTTATGTGTTGTACTGCATTATTTCTATGTGATTTATGTTGTGCATGTTTACAGAGTTAGAACCGGAAGGTTCACAGAGTTAGAACCAGAAGGTTCACAGAGTAGGGTCCACGGACCCACAGAGTTATAGCCTCGAGTGGCTAATATGTGTTATGTGTGGTATTTTGGGGAACTCACTAAGCTTCGTGCTTACAGTGTTTAGTGTTATGTGTTTTAGGTACGAGTAAGGACCGCGGGTAGGCGCCGACTTGATCAGTACACACACGGGATTTTTATGTTATGAGATCTTGGGATTGATATATGTTATGAATTGAGTTTTAAACAATGATGTTTTCATGAATAATGAATGAATTATGTTTTTATAAAATGCGAAAAATTGTTTTGAAAATTATGGTGTTACAAGTTGGTATCAGAGCCTTGGTTTGAGGGATTCGAGTGCACCTTCGGGCGTATTTGAACTCAAACTGAGGAATTGAGAAATATTTTCAAAAGAGAACCAAGTTTTCTAAAAAGAGTAAAAGATTTTGGAAAACGCAGAGCAGAGTTGTGTGTATGATCAGTCAGCGCCCGAATGGTGATTTCCCAAAATACCCTTATGTTATATGCTTATGAGATTGATATGATGTATTCTCATGCTAGAGTGGGCTAGGTATTCCTATTAGGACTAGAGTGGCCTGATTTGTGATGCCTTAGCCTAGGGGAGGGTGAGCTGCTATGAGATGCTTGAGAGTGAGTAGGTAGCAGTAAAGAGCTTATGACAGATCTGTTAGAGAGTGGATTATGCATAATAGAGTACTTGGGACTGGGATCCTAAGAGGAGGACTTGGGGTGTATACTTATACGGTGTGGACGGTAGTATTGGGCCCGTACTACTGAAAACACCGGGGCAGTGTACAGTTCAAGTAAGAATCTTCGGGATGCCAAGGATCAAGGAGGACTGAGTTATCGAGTGCGAGTATGATTGAGTGAGTCTAATATATCGTATGTTGTATTTCAGAGGTAGATCATGGTGAGGACACGTCATACGCCAGAGAGCAGCGAGACTAGTGATGAGGAGATCTGCCGGATCATCCATGAGGAGGTGGCTGCGGCCATCAGGGCAGAGATACCAGAGATGTTCGGGTCTATTAAGACCATGCTGATTGAGAATTTTGACGAGCGTTATGCCGCTCTTTCTGAGGCTGCTGTTGCTGCGGCCACTGCAGCTATAGCTGCGACTAGGCCACAGGGTGGTGATGCGTTGCTGTTCCGAGAGTTCAGCAACACAAAACCACAGGCGTTTGACGGGACCCAGGACCCGATTGCGGCGATGAGATGGATTTCAGACATAGAGGGGTGTTTCTTTACTTGCTCATCTCCATAGCATTTGAGAGTCCGGTTCACGCTGAACCAGCTTCGCTTGGGAGCGAAGGATTGGTGGAAGTTTGTGACGACGCACTATACGCCTGCTGATCTTGTTGCAGTGACCTGGGAGAGGTTCACTGCTATGTTCCGAGATGAGTATGTTCCCCAGGTGGAGAGGGAGAGTTTGGCCCAGGAGTTTCTGACCCTCAAGCAGGGTATTGAGTCTGTTACAGTGATTACGAGGATGTTCCATGAGCGGGCGATGTTCTGCCCAGAGCACGTGTCCTCCGAGTAGGCACATATGAGTGGATATTTGAGCATTTTGAGGAGGTATATACGAGAGTTTGTGGCGAACTCGACGTACCGTACATTTGCCGAGCTTCAGGCAAATGCCCGGAAGAGGGAGATAGAGCTGGAGACCCAGGCTCGGGAGGAGGATGAGTCTCAGGGGAGGGATCGGTGACCGGTGCAGTCTCAGCCGGTAGCTAAGCGGGCCAAGCCCGCTGAGTCGAGATCAGGGAACCAGAGGGGCCGCATTTGTGGCAAGTGTGGCAAGAGCCACGATGGAGTGTGCAGAGCAAGGTCTTGCTACAAATGTGGCAAGGAGGGGCATATGGCCAAGGGCTGCCCCAAGGGGTTTGCAGTATGTTTTAACTGCAACCAGACCGGACTCCGGAAGGCAGAGTGTCTGCAGCTGCGGGGATCAGCACAGGGAGTATCTCAGGGATCTGCCCTTGCTGCCATCAGAGCTACCGAGAGTCGGCCAGTGAAGGCTGAGGCACCGAAGGCACGAGGGAGAGCCTTTCAGTTGACCGCGGAGGAGGTCCGTGCATCGCCTGATGTCGTGGCTGGTATGTATTCTTTCGTGTAATTATTTTGATGTTGAGATATTGTGCTTATATTATGTTATGTGTAGGTACTTTTCTTGTGAATTCTGTACCTGCCTTGGTGTTATTTGACTCGGGTGCGAGTCGGTCTTTTGTATCTTTGGCTTTTAGTCAGCACATCAGTGTTAGTTGTGAGGCGTTGAGTCGACCTCTGCGAGTTTCCATAGCTGATGAGAGGGTGATATACGCCACAGAGGTGATCCGAGGGTGCGTACTCGAGATTTTCGGTGTTGAGTTCCCGATTGATTTAGTTCCTATTGCGATTGGTGATGTTTGTGACATTGTGGGCATGGACAAGTTGAGCAGATTCGGAGCGGTTATTGACTGCGAGCGACAGCTGGTGACCATACGAGACCCTAGTGGGGGAGTTCTTACAGTGTACGGCGAGGGTACACGTTCTGGGTCAGCATTTTGTTCGGCCGCTAGAGTGAGACAATGTCTACAACAGGGCTGTAAGGGCTTTGTAGCATATGTGATGGATACGTGGGTTGATTCAGAGAGGCCGAGGTCAGTTGAGGAGGTTCCGATAGTGCGTGAGTTCCCGGACGTATTTCCAGAGGAGTTGTCGGGCGTGCCCCCCATGAGGCAAGTGGAGTTCAGTATCGATTTGGTTCTGGGGGCCGCGCCTATCGCCAAGGTGCCCTATCGCCTTGTACCTCCAGAGATGCAGGAGTTATCCTCGCAGCTTCAGGAGCTACTGGGAAAGGGGTTTATCTGGCCGAGCAGCTCGCCGTGGGGAGCGCCTATCCTTTTTGTCAAGAAAAAGGATGGTACACACCGGATGTGCATTGATTACCAGGAGTTGAACAAGCTGACGGTCAAGATCTGTTACCCATTGTCGAGGATCGACGATTTTTTCGATCAGTTGCAGGGAGCATCTTGGTTCTCCAAGATCAATTTGAGGTCTGGGTATCATCAGGTAAGGGTGCGAGATGAGGATATCCAGAAGACAGCGTTCAGGACTCATTATGGGCATTACGAGTTTGTGGTGATGCCTTTTGAACTCACCAATGCCCCGACAATATTCATGGACCTCATGAACAGAGTGTGCAGGCCGATGTTGGATCGCTCGGTGATCGTATTCATCGATGACATTTTGGTGTATTCGAGATCTAGAGAGCAGCATGAGGAGCATTTGAGGGAGATCCTCGGAGTTCTGAGATCGGAGAGGCTTTATGCCAAATTCTCCAAGTGTGATTTCTGGTTGTGAGAGGTCCAGTTCCTAGGGCACCTCGTTAACCAGAAAGGGATATTGGTTGACCCGGCCAAAGTTGAGGCAGTGATGAGTTGGGAGGTGCTGAGGTCACCCACCGAGATCAGGAGTTTCTTGGGGCTGGCAGGCTATTACCGGAGATTTATCAGGGATTTCTCCAAGATCGCCGTGCCACTCACCAGGTTCACTCGGAAGGGTGTTGCTTTTTCTTGGGGCCCAGAGCAGCAGGCCTCCTTTGAGACACTTCGCCAGAGACTATGCGAAGCCCCGGTGTTAGCCCTTCCGGAGGGACACGTACCATTTTGATGGAAGAGGCTCATCGATCGAAGTTCTCGATCCATCCTAGGGCCACTAAGATGTATTTGGACCTGAAAAGAGAGTATTGGTGGCCCTGTATGAAGAGGGATGTCGCGTGGTTTATTGAGAGGTGCTTAACCTGTTGAAAGGTTAAGGCCGAGCACTAGAGACCGCATGGTAAGTTGCAGCCGTTGGAGGTTCCCGAGTGGAAGTGGGAACAACTTACCATGGATTTTATCACCAAATTGCCAAGGACTGCTAGGGGAGTCGATGCAATTTGGGTGATCGTGGATAGGTTGACGAAGAGCTCCCACTTCCTTGCTATCAGTGAGAGCTCTTCCGCTGAGAGATTCGCAGAGTTGTATGTGAGAGAGGTGGTATCGCGGCATGGAGTACTGATCTCGATCGTCTCATATCGAGATGTGCGTTTCACTTCCAAATTTTGGAAGAAATTTCATGAGGAATTGGATACGAGGCTGCATTTTAGTACCGCATACCACCCACAGACTGACAGGCAGAGCGAGCGGATGATTCAGACGCTCGAGGACATGCTTCGGGCATGTTTATTGGACTTCGGAGGGAGGTGGGATACGTATTTTCCCTTGGCAGAGTTTCGTTACAACAACAACCATCATTCGAGCATTGGTATGCCACCCTTTGAGCCGTTGTATGGGAGAAGGTGTCGGACCCCCATTTGCTGGGGAGAGGTCGGGCAGCGTGTTATGGGTAGTACCGAGATCATGCTTCAGACGAATGAGCAGATACAGCAGGACAGCAGAGGTTATTGACCGCTCAGAGTCGTCAGAAGAGTTATGTGGACAGGCGCCGGTCCAAGCTCGAGTTCCAGGTCGGCGACTTTGTACTCCTGGAGGTCTCTCCTTGGAAAGGAGTGATTCGATTCAGGAAGAGAGGAAAGTTGGGGCCCCGATATATTGGTCCTTTCAGGGTGGTCGCGAGGGTAGGCAGGGTAGCCTATCGTTTGGAGTTGCCAGCAGAGTTGAGTCAGATTTACGACACTTTCCACTTGTCGCAGTTGCGAAAGTGCATAGCCGATGAGTCGGCAGTAGTGCCACTAGAAGATATTCGGGTGGATGCGAGCCTGAATTATGCTGAGAGACCAGTGGCGATCAGAGATCAAAAGATCAAGGTCCTGAGGAATAAAGAAGTGCCACTTGTGCAGGTCCAGTGGCAGCATCGGAAAGGGTCAGAGTTAACTTGGGAGCCGGAGCGTGAGATGTATGAGCAACATCCAAAGTTATTTGCAGAGTGAGACTTCGAGGGCGAAGTCTGATTCTAGTGGGGGAGAATTGTAACATCCGGATTCCCAGGTATTATTTTTATTCTATTATTTTTGGGTGTTATGAGGAGACTCGGCGAGTTGGATTCTAAACTCGCCGAGTAGGGTCGCGGTTTTTGCACGCGAGTTCGCGTTTGGACTCGGCGAGTCCACACTGTTTAATGAAACCCTAATTCCTCGAGTTTGGGCCGATTTAAGGGGCCTTATGGCCGTCATTTGTGGCTACCAGACCCCAGAGAGGAACCCTAAGTGAGCTAGAGCGTTTGTGAGAGGAAAGGAGTCATTTCTTGATCTTTTGTTGGTGTGTTTGCAAATAGACGAGGACCAAGACAAGAGGAGGCTGAAGAGGGTGCTAATCCAGTGATTCCAGGGCTCAGAGACTTCATTTTGAGGTATTCATTCGACCCTTCTTCAGTTTATGGTGTAATTTTTAGAGTTAGGGCTTTTTAGCCCCTTTAGAGGATGGTTATATGGAGTAATTGGTCCCTTCTCGTGTTGGTGCTGTAGATCTAGACCCAAAGAGGTCCAGAGGCCCTTTTCCCTTGAGCTATATGGGTGATAATGGAGGTTATGAGCTTAGGATGCCATTTTAGAGGTCATATCTTCAAATAAGGCCTTTGAGCCTTTGCATGAGCACCAAGATGTTAGCTTTACGTGATTATAATGCTTTGGGAAGCTGGATCTATGGTTTAGAGGAGCAGATCTGACCTCAGGAGGTCAGTTCAGCTCGAGCATGGCATGAACTCGCCGAGTCCAATATCCGACTCGACGAGTAGGACGAGGGTTTTCCCGATAATCACACAGTTGGTGACTCACTGAGTTGGGGAAGTGCCTCGGTGAGTCGGAAGGAATCTAGAGGACAGGGTGCACGATGGTACTCGTCGAGTCAGGAGCCAGACTCGGCGAGTTGGGTCGGGACATTTCACAGAATGTGATCAGTGACGAATTGCAGAGTTGAGGTTGACTCAGTGAGTCGAATGAGGACTAGGAGAGTGAAGAACACGTGTGGACTCGCCGAGTCACAGTTGTGTACTCGGCAAGTTTGGTCAAGGTTGACCGTTGACTTCGTTGACTTTTAGGGTTAGTCAATGTTTGGACCTTAGAGTCATCGGAAGGGTAGGATAGTCTTTTACCCTTCCTAGAGGATGTGTGTGTATATATATATATATATATATATATATATATATATATATATATATATAGAGAGAGAGAGAGAGAGATATTAGCCTAGCCCTAAGGGTTGTATTAATTAGAGTATTTATTTCATGTGAATAGGCAGGGGCTAGACTAGAGTTTATTGAGTCAGAGATTTACCGAGATATCCGAGGTGAGTCTGCTCACTATACTTTACCTTGAGTAGGTAACTAGAGTTATGTGACAGAGTATTTGTATGATTTGTATGTTATGTGTTGTACTGCATTATTTCTATGTGATTTATGTTGTGCATGTTTACAGAGTTAGAACCGGAAGGTTCACAGAGTATGGTCCACGGACCCACAGAGTTATAGCCTTGAGTGGCTAATATGTGTTATGTGTGGTATTTTGGGGAACTCACTAAGCTTCATGCTTACAGTGTTTAGTGTTATGTGTTTCAGGTACGAGTGAGGACCGCGGGAAGGCGCCGACTTGAAAAGTACACACACAGGATTTTTATGTTATGAGATCTTGGCATTGATATATCTTATGAATTGAGTTTTAAACAATGATGTTTTCACGAATAATGAATGAATTATGTTTTTATAAAATGCGAAAAATTGTTTTGAAAATTACGGTGTTACATTTATGATTTGCATGAATCCTTTAAAAAATAATATGTTTTACTATATGATTCACAAGTTCCTTGTTCTAGTTTTGTTTTTTTTTAAAAAAAAAACTCGTTCTACGAGTTGATTTCTTAATCGTTTGATAAAACTGTTTTTCGTGTCAAAAGCATGTTGAAATATGGTTATTTTAAACAAAATAATATATTTTGAGTACAAGTTTCCTTGTACTTTTTCTTGTATTCCCCCTCTAAAAACATAAAAATAACTCGGAAAAACGTAGGGGTACGAACTCACCGTTGTTTCGTGAAGTTGTTGCGTGTGACACTTAACGAAATCCTATTATAAAATAAATATGTATATGTATCTAAATTAGTGATTTCGATAAATAATGAAACGACCCAAAAATACTACCCAAAAATTTTTCGATTTTTATTATAGAAAAACCATGAAACTGAGTATCACATAATAAAAACCATAAACTGCGTGGTCAAAATCCATAATGAAATACTGTGAGAAAGCTGTATCACAACTGTATCCAAACATATCAAAAACTGAATCAACTCCCAGGACAAAACTAAGCTGTGGTGTGTGCGATGCCATCATCCCGAGCTCTTCCCTTTGCTTGCAGAAGTACCTGAAACCAAAACTGAAACTGTGAGCACGAAGCTTAGTGAGCTCCCCCAAACTACAACATACCATACAATACATATAAAGCACATACTGGGCCTTGCCCACTGCATCGGACCGAAGTCCGGAACTAGCTGCATCGGACCGAAGTCCGGAACTGACTGCATCGGACCGAAGTTCGGAACTGACTGCATCGGACCGAAGTCTGGAACTAGCTGCATCGGACCGAAGTCCGGAACTAACTGCATCGGACCGAAGCCCGGAACTGACTGATCGTAGCATAGCATAACACATATCAACTAATATAAACACATATACTGCATACTGCATCGGACCGAAGTCCGGAACATATAACACACAAACATGCTTGAATCACATAGACCTCAAGCATACTGAACTGCTGCTTCGGACTGAAGTCCGGAACTGCTACTAACTAATCGGGCAGGCATTATGGCCGTAGACCCGTTCCTACTGGAAGGAAACTCACCTCGTGAACTGGCTGCTGTGTGTATGGCTCTGGAAGCTGTCTGCTACTGCTCCGGTATCTCCCCGGCTACAAATCCATAACACACTCAATCAAATGCTAATCACTGCACTGGGGTAAAATGACTCTTTTACCCTTGGTCAAAGTCAACTCTCCTGGTCAAAGTCAACCTACAGTTGACCTGACTCGCCGAGTTGGGCCGCCAACTCACCGAGTCCCTATTCTCACTTCTCAACCCTACTCGTTGAGTATGGCATCAACTCGACGAGTTCCCTTTCGAATCTAAAACTCAGACAATCTGCATCCGACTCGCCGATTCGTATGAACAACTCAACGAGTTGTTCTTCGAGCTAAGAAGATTGCCTTGGACTCGCCGAGTTGTATGAACAACTCGCCGAGTCCCTCCATTACTGAGTCTGACCTCCAACTCGCTGAGTCCACTCTACTACTCACTGGTCCCCACTCGGCATCACTCAAAAAGGGAAAATCGGGGACTCGCGACTCGACTCGCCGAGTTGTTCTTCCGACTCGCCGAGTCGCTTGCATGCAGCAACTCTAAACTCGATTCTGCTTGAATCCATTGTATAAAACTTATAGATCTGGGCTCCCTTAACTCGATTAGCACGTAAAGATTCTATCTTTATGTGCCCATATGCATCCATGAAGATAAAATGGCTCAAAAAGCATAATAAAGGCTATATCTAGAGTTCTCATGCGAAGTATCTTCAAAAAGGCAATAGATCCGGGCTCTACAACTCCTAAATGAACAGATCTAAGGATATCTCGACCTATTAAGGCATCCATACAACTATGGGGTTTGGAAAATACATCAAACTAGCCCTAGAAGTGTTCTAATGAAGGTTTAAAGCATAAAACAGAAGGAAATCCGAAGAATACCTCAATGAACTTTGATTTTGCCCTTGGATCTTTGCTCTACACCTCTTCTCCTTGTTCCTTTCTTCTTCTTCCTCTTCAAGCCAGAGACGGGTCGTTACAAATAAAGTGTCAGAAACACTTGAATTTACTTGATGAATGTTACCGAGACTTGCTTGAATCGAAGGAATGAGTTGACAACCTTAAAACACGAATTTACGGATTCTTAAGGTGAGTTTACGGTTTCTGAAATGAGTTTATGGTTTCAGCAGGTGGCTGAGTTTACGGCCGTAAACTCAAGAACTGGGTTTACGGTCTTTGAAGCTCGGACCGTAAACTTAGAAAACGAGGTTTTGAATGCAGATTTCGATGCGATAAGTGATTCCAAACGCTCCAAAGTGCTCCAAAAAGTGTTCTTCGACGTTTCCCGGAGTCTAAAAGCGTTGTTGTGAGTTTACGGTTGAAGAACTTAGAGAGAAAAGAGGAGAGAATGTGGCCAGAAAAATGTTCTAAGGAGAGTGGGGGTATTGTATTTATAGGGTGAAAACCGGGGTCCACTCGTCACTGATCGTAAACAGGTTTACGGTCGTAAATGAGTTTACAGCCGTAAACTAGTTTACGGTCGTAATCCCATTTTAGACCGAAAATGTAGTTTTCGCGACATATTCGGGTTTCCGCGCGATTTTTGGTTCCGACTCGTTAATAGTTCAATTAAATATAACTAGATTATTTTATTAAACCAAAATTTTGACAGAAAAATTAATGAATTCAAAACTTTATTAACGGAAATCGCGTGACAGAAACGGACAAAGTTTCGGGTTGTCACATCATCCCCCCGTTAGAGGGAATTTCGTCCCAAAATTCGAACATGGAATACAAATCATGGATTTGGAAAGAGATACGGATACTTCTATTTCATCTAATCTTCTTGGTCCCAAGTGAATCCAAGTTCCTGTTTAACATTCCAGCGGACCTTCACTATCGGGATGCGATGTTATTTCTTTTGCTTGACTTCTCGATCCGTGAGTTCAGTTGATTCTCACACAAAGTGTATACTCTCGTCTAACTTGTGGTTTTCGAGGGGAATTCGCAGGTGTCTCATCTGACGGACACTCTTTTTGGTCCGACACGAGGAAGAAGGGATGGTCTTTGCTGAGTTCTCGGGATAACTGGCGTTTGTATGTTTACGGGACCGATCCTGGCAAGGATCTTGGACGGTACAGCGTGTCTTGATTTTTGCTTTCCACGCTTTCCGAAGCGTATCAGGCCTTTCCAGGGTGATACCCGCAAGAGACGCGTCCACCCATCTGGAACTCCAATGGTTTTTGTCTCTCATCAGCGTAGCCCCTCTTGCACGATCTTCTCAGTCGTCCTTTGGATGATTTCAGGACTTGCAAAAGTGCTACCGGGGACTTGACTCTTGACTAGTTGCATGTCACCTACCTCAACCCAACATAGATGGGATCTGTACTTACGACCATAGAGGGCTTCGAAGAGGGATGAATTTTCGAGGTTCGCATTTAATTTGCCGTTACGTGCGACGAGAGTTTTGCGATCGAACGGTTTTAAGACAAAAAGGTTTAATATGACATAGACTCCATCAGACTAAACAGGACGACGTCGTAGGATCGCACGCTAAGTTCGTCCGGAAAGATCGTTTTGTTAGCACATTGATGCCTCCGGGTGCATGTCTCTGGTGTTTGTTGTGTTTGATTCGAAATTAACAGGTACTACTAACACGAGGGTTCTGATGTCTTGAATCTATGAACTTTCATGAAATGGTCCTTACTAGATTTCCCTATGATCGTTTGGTGTATACAAGCCGTGTATAATTACAAATGACCCTAGCGTATTCACTAAGTTATCATAATTTGTTCATTAGGGTTTTTAAATCTTATAGGAATGTCGCAATTGAATTTGGACGAGAAATTAATCACAACTATGAACAATTGTAGGGGTTTTCGAAAACGTACCAAAACATAGCAGGGTTCTTTGATGCTTCCTCATTCTCTGAGGTCAGACTCCTCCTGTTTCCCCATTGTTCTTTTCTGTTGGGCAGTCTCTTTTGAAATGTCCTAAACTTCCACAGAGGTAACAGGTTGGACTTGTCCCAACATTGGTAGTTGGAGTGATGAACTTGACTAGGGTTCTACAACCGCGGGAGGTGTGTCCCTTCTTATTGCATCTAGTGCAATGCAACACTCGGCAGACCCCATGATGATGGTAGTTGCATTTATTGCAGTGCGAGAGATTTCCACAGTAGGGTATGGTTGGTGTGGGAATAGCAGGGCTGACTGGGGTACTAGTTGTCCCAATTCGTTGCCTCTCAGTAGATCTTTGGGTTGAACAACTCCCGTTTAACTTTCGTTTTAGGATGTTAGGTTGGAGATTAGGTGTGTCCTTTCTAGAAGGCACTTGGTTAACACCAAGATTCGGATTGCCATTCACACTTCCACGCACATTCGTGTTGTTAGCGTTAAGAACAGCTAGGGCGGCTGTTACAGCTGCTGTGACGGTAGCTTGGAACGTAGCTGAGTCCATCTGGAGGATTGGTATCTTACTGGTGGGTTGGTTACGTTTCTTCGGAGGCATGATCTACTACATATCAAGAAAAGAAGATTGTGAGCAACAATGGTTGCCCCCGGATATATCCTAAATGTTTATCTATGCGTTGAGATTTCCCGTTAAGCTATCGGACTCTCAGTGATTCGACCCACATCCTCATGATGTGGTCTTGGCTATGATAGAAAAGATCTGAACACACAAAGTTCGCATATAATAAGTTTACGAACTCCTGGTTGCTCAGCTCATCGGACTGGCTGAGTAACTCTCACATTTTTGTCGACTTTTGACGATGTGGAGATTTGGCTATAAGGGTAGTTTCGAGGATCAAGTCGATACGGGATTCAACTTGGCACTCGAAATAAATCCCTGGAATCTCTCTGGGGAAGACATCGGGAAAGTTGCAGACTTCAAAGATGCTTTCGAGGTCTTCAACTTCTTGTGTCTCATTGTTAACATGAGCCGGGAATGCATACCATTCCTTCCGTAGATGCTCCTAGACTTGACGCAGGAAATGATACGAAGGTTCGAAAAATCTTATCACTGAGACCAGTGAGGATTTTGTTGAAGGGACGAATCGCTTTACTTGAAGCAAGGGATATCAGCATGATTTAAGGTTTAACTATTTCGTGCCAATTAGGATATCGAAGCTGTCACACCCCAAAACCGAGAACGGCGGAATACGTTCTGGGGTGGAGGACGTCATGTACAGTATCATAACAATTACATAATAGTAAAAACAAGCGACAACAACCATTTTATTAATATAGTAATTTTAAATACAAGCGTGTTATGTATAGTTTTGATAGACACCAAACGTATAAACAAAAATAAAAGATGGGTCTTGTATACGCTCCATCTTCCCAAAAGCTGCACCAGTACCTGTCTATCTTTGACCTGAGGATACAAGTTATTTTGAAAACGAGTATCAGCATAAAGCTGGTGAGTTCATAAGAATTTAGTGTCGTTGTTTGTATAAAAGTGTTTACAATCATGTAATATAAAAGCTGTAATTACTGTTTGAGAATAGAAGAAATCCCTAGAAAATCCTATATTTTCCAAAATTGAGCATTTGTAAGTTAAATCCTTCGAGTGCGTAAAAGTATTTCCATTGAAACTTTTAGTTATAAAAATAAGGTAATAAATTTCATTCAAGTAACATAGATGAGGAAAAGTATTGTTGGTTGGCTGTAGTAGTGTTGCAAACTTCAATATATATATTTATTTACTTCGGGAAGTTAGCTTAGACTTTAAGTCTTAGGGTGTTAATTTGGATATGGATGTGATCTCTCATGTAACCAAACTAAGTGACCATAGAGGGTCCGATGACCTTCCCGGTCATACGTAGTGTAGCGATGTAGTGCCACCCCTGGGCCTAGTCGGCTTAGACTGTAGTTAACAGTCGGGATGTAATAGCGTCCGTCCTGTATAGATCTATACATGTAGTGTTGCTTTCCTTCCGGGAAGCCTTGGTTACATGGTATTTGCACAGTAGAGGGCCGTATAGAGGGATAATGTGTTATATTCTGGATTAGTGTATTCTCTTGTATTATAGTATAGTAAAATTTTAGTATAGTATATAGAGTGTTCTCTTTAATGTGCATTAACTTGTAATAGTAGTAATTATAGTGAGTATTATAGTAATAGAGGTAACGAGTAGTAGTCTTAACTATACCTATTATAGTTAAATAGACTGTGGGACTGCAAGCCTTTGATTTACAAAGGTATTGAATAAGATGAAGACTTTCATATCTAACACAAATATATATGATATATAACTAAGAATTCAATGACAGTCGGATGGATAACAGTATACCCTAAGACCACAATCAAACAAGAACAGGAAATAAGGTGAGTTATCGGTACTAAGTCTTTCAAGTCTTACTTATATAAATATATTGGTGTAGATATAGTTTAAAAGAAAAGTAATATAAAAGCAGTTTGAAAATAATTTAATGACAATTTAACATAGAAAATGCGTTTGATAATTATCTAAAATAGTTTTATTGACAAGTAGCTAAAAGTATAGAAAATCCTTTTTGGTTGCAAGTTATAAATCACATATGATTTGATACTAAAACTTGTTGCATTTCACTTGTATCCCCCCCTAAAACATGTAAAAACATTTGAAAAGGTTAATTAAGTGGTATGAACTCACCTGTAGCGAGTAGATCGGGTGGAAGTGTCGGATGAGCGTTTGGTGTCAAGTAAAGACTTGAACACACTCTATGACCCTAGTAACATATGAAGACATATGTTTACAAGTAATTAGTGATTAAGACACTAATTAAACACATATAGACATCCTAATGCGAAGAAAACACTTTGGTCAAGTGCTAGGAGGCTATTGGGTTGCAAGGAAGGAGTGTTAGGCCTCACTATGGAGTTTACTCCTCAAATACTCACCTTGGGTGAGTTTACGGCTGAGGGACCACTTCCCACATGAGTTTATGGCCGTAAACTCAAGGGAGGAGTGTATTTGTGTGCTTTCAAGTCTTGCATCACTAGGAAGGGTTCCAAGGTAAATTCCAAGGCTTGAAGGGTGTTGAGGGTTCAAAAGGGGCACTCCCTTGGAGTTTGCGGCCCTAGGACCACTCCTTGGGAGTTTACGGTCGTGGACCCCATAGTTTATGGCCGTAAACCCTTGAACACACCTTATACTTCGTTTTTTAGGTCCTTAGCTCACTCCTACATGTTTCTAGGTGAAGGTATAAGGCTAAATAGGGGGTTTAGGGCTTGATTTGCATAGTTTGAGGGGGTTTACGGCCTAAGAGTGTTCTTGGGCCGTAAACTCCTTATTATTGGACTTCTTGGGTGATTTTCAAGCTACAAAGATATGTAATGAGTTTTAGAACAATCTAGGGTAAGAGAACTTACAGTTTGGGAGCTAAAACTTGCGGATTTTGGAAGAATCAAGCCTTGAAGAGAGGGAGTAGAGAGAGAGAGAGAGTGACTAGAGTGGTAAAAAGTTACATTTAGTGCCCACTCAACCCTTATATAGGGGTTGGGTTTGTGGCCAGGTGGGAATCTACCCGATACCGACGTTAAACGGGGCTTATGGCCTACCCGATTAAATTGTCGTAATTTAATGTTTTTGTAACTAAAAACTTTTTTAGAAGAATATTGAGGGTGTTTCCATGTTTCTAATTTATTCCGATCCTTATGGAGTCATAATAAAAGTCCAAATTTTAATTTGTCTGATCCCAATGTTACGGAAAAGTTTAATAAGAATGAGTTTTATTAACGGAAAACAAGTTACGGTGACGGAATAAATTTTAGGCTGTCACAGAAGTTGACAAGAAATTGATGGGGAAAGGAATAATCGTCTAAGTACATCTTATGATTCACATTTTGAGGATAAAACGGTGATGGGACCTTGATAAAGTTGCTTACTTTTCATGCTATCAATCTAAGGTATATTTTGACAATGAAAATCTTTAACTGAAATATGATAGTTGCCACCATTATCGACATCAAGATTACACATAGTTTGAAGAATTTGACCTAGGGGTAGGTCTACCACATACCAACAGAGGAACAATTTGACAACATAAAGAACTAGCAAATCGGTACTTGCAAAGCAAGAATGTCTACAGAGAAAGGAGCTACTTGGAACATAAATAGGGAAGCTATTCTTTAGACCAAAAGGAAAGACAAGTAGAATATTTCCTACTGGCGACGAGCACTTCTCGGGCGGAACCTTAGGTTAGTCAAGTGCCGCTCCATTTCAAGCAGGCGACTCTCGTATACTGATTGACGTGCTCGGAGCTCCACGACTTCAGCTCGAGTTGCAGCTAGTTCTCGCTGTTGGGCTTCATTTTCTCTCAAAATCCTCCCATAAGAAACCTTGAGACTGCGAATACGGTTTGTGTTGGCATCCGAGTCTGCCTCGAGTTCCACAATTCATTGAATGGCCGCCACGTTCATCTCGACATTGCGGGCTACTCGGCGGATTATGATTGGAAGGGATCTATCTGCGGAGCCTCCTCCGTCCACATTGTAGAAGCGACGATCCCCATTATACGGGCGGGGTTGGCCTTGTTCGTGACTCCACCTATCTAGGCTTCCGACCCACATGGGCGTTGGACCTTCGAGTACAAGCTGAGGGTTAGGATTTGGTATTGGGACCACTGGGGGTAAGTTCTCGACTTCTGGTTCCGAGTCAGTCTCTTCAGGAAATGGTTCAGTAATGCCATCATCAAAAGGGATTTCATGGTTTCCTTCTAGCTCTGGTTTGATCCATCCATCATCTCCTTGGTTAGGAAAGTATGGGTCGCCAGGAAGATGGAATCCAGCCATGCTATCTACGCGAGGCGAAGGTAAAGGAATAGTTAATAGGCATCGAATCTATAATACTCCCAATGTATTATAGTTACATGATTGATTCTCCTGGGTAAAACTCTGGTTCGGTCATTATAGCACCCTAAAATACTCCTACAATATTTTAATCCTTATGCTTGGTTCTAGAACTCTTCTGGTATCTAGGTAAGTTTTAGACTTGTTGCAATGCCATAGTTACTCCCAAGCACATGTTGGTCATGTCTCGAATGAATATAGTTGATCAGGCTATATTGACCCTAGACATGATTACATAACTGCCCAGGTTTAACCGCAGTGTCCAACATCCAAATACTTTTGTTTTGTTCTACTCACGACACAGATTCTGATACTCGGGTATACTTACATACTTTTATAAAAATACTTGTATTTTCGAAAGTATACTTTTTAGTTTAGAGCACTTAGGCCGCTTAATGTTTATAGTTGTATACCATGTAAGGTTCGGTATACTTAGTTTGCTATAAACAAGGGCTCTAATACCAATCTGTCACACCTCGAAACCGATGGCGGAAACGTTCTGGGGCGGAGGTGACGTCATGTATAGCATCACAACCAATGAATAACAGCGCATAGTAAACACAACCAAACATTGAATACATGTGTGAAAAAGGTTTACATTGTTTAATACATAGTTTTGTTCTTATCAAAAGTAAAATAGAAATTCACGACACTAATGCTTCGACTTCTCCGAACTCCTGGAAGTACATGTCTACTAATTTCCTGAGAATACAAGCAGTTTGAAAGTCAGCATAAAGCTGGTGAGTTCATAAGCATTTAGTTTTGGTGGAAAAGTGTTCTTTGAATCCTTTTTTAAAAGTGTTCCTCAAGAAAATCCTATATTTTCTTATGAAAAGTGCTTTTGAAAACCCATTCATTCCATGACTTCCAGGTTTGTACAGAACTTGTACAATCCAATGTGTCATGGAATGAATATGAATATCCGTTGGTTGAAAAACGATCCGTTTGGAATAGCCGGTTTATCCCGGGAAAATCCTATATTTTCCCTAAAGGTGGTTGGTTGATTATCCGTTTTAAACTGAGGTTTGCAAGTATCTACCATACTCGTGTATATATATAAAGGCAGTTTTCTTTTAAAGGCCCTGGTTACACCCAGAGATATATTAGTCTTAAAAGCTAAGTAAAAGAAAACGTGATGAACTAAGTCCTGAAGGTATTATTAATACCCTCTAGTAATCTAACGGTTGTTATTTTGGGGTTAGTTCATTTGATACATTATTACAAAGTAAATTTATGTTATCTAGGTTGTGAGTTTCGTAACCATAACTGACTGGACATGGCCCGCAACGGCCGATATCCTTAATGACTTTGTCACCCGCAGACCTACCGGTCCAACTGTAGCTAGCAGTGAGGTGCGGGATTGTCAGTCCCATATAGATCTATACACAACAGTCACGCTCTCCCTACAAGAGATTCTGGTCACGAGGGCTAGTCCTCCATTCAATTTATTGTGGTGAGTGTTACCAAGGACGTGTCTCAAACATAGCCTAACAAATTTACAAGTAATAACACCGAAAATCCTGTTGATGATTTGCATGAATCCTTTATAAAATAATACGTTTTACTATATGATTCACAAGTTCCTTGTTCTAGTTTTAAAAAAAACTGTTTCTATGAGTTGATTTCTTAATCGTTTGATAAAACTGTTTTTCGTGTCAAAAGCATGTTGAAATATGGTTATTTTAAACAAAATAATATATTTAGAGTACAAGTTTCCTTGTACTTTTGCTTGTATCCCCCCTCTAAAAACATAAAAATAACTCGGAAAAACGTAGGGGTACGAACTCACCGTTGTTTCGTGGAGTTGTTGACTGAAATGAAGATTCCTGAGTTGTTGCGCGTGACACTTAACGAAATCCTATTATCAAATAAATATGTATATGTATCTAAATTAGCGACTTCGATAAATAAAGTGTCGGAAACACTTGAATTTAGTTGATGAATGTTACCGAGACTTGCTTGAATCGAAGGAATGAGTTGACAACCTTAAAACACGAATTTACGGATTCTAAAGGTCAGTTTACGGTTTCTGAAATGAGTTTACGGTTTCTGAAATGAGTTTACGGTTTCAGCAGGTGGCTGAGTTTACGGCTGTAAACTTAAGAACTGAGTTTACGGTCTTTGAAGCTCGGGCCGTAAACTCGGAAAATGAGGTTTTGAATGCAGATTTCGATGCGAGAAGTGATTTCAGACACTCCAAAGTGCTCCAAAAGGTGTTCTTCGACGTTTCCCGAAGTCTAAAAGCGTTGTTGTGAGTTTACGGTTGAAGAACTTAAAGAGAAAAGAGGAGAGAATGTGGCCAGAAAAATGTTCTAAGGAGAGTGGGGGTATCGTATTTATAGGGTGAAAAATGGGGTCCACTCGTCACTGGCCGTAAACAGATTTACGGTCGTAAACAAGTTTACGGCCGTAAACGAGTTTACGGTCGTAATCCCATTTTAGATCGAAAATGTAGTTTTCTCGAGATATTCGGGTTTCCGCGCGATTTTTGGTTCCGACTCGTTAATAGTTCAATTTAATATAACTAGATTATTTTATTAAACCAAAATTTTGACGAAAAAATTAATGAATCCGAAACTTTATTAACGGAAATCGCGTGACAGAAACGGACAAAGTTTCGGGTTGTCACACTATTCGTCCTGATTTACTAAGTCTAGTAAATATGGTTATACTTACAGGCCTAAGTATAATTCTGAAGCATTGAAAAGATTTCAGTGTATGGCAGAACGAATGAGAAGAATCAAATTAGGTAGAAGGATAAAAAAGTTTCTCAAATCTGAAAAGATGGGAGAGTACTTTAGTATCATGTTTTAAGATCATCTTAATGATTTTGAGACCTTATCACAATTCATCCTCTAAGTGCATTCTAATAGTTAAGAAGAGGAGTTATGAATTGTTGAAGTGGTCAAATCAAGAAGATGAGTCATACTTCGTCCCAAAACTAGTCTTAGAGTCATCCTCCAAGATTGTAAGTTGAGTGATATATCTTAAAGAAAGGTTTAAAACACTTGTCAAATGTAAGAGTAAAAGTGTCCTACTCTTGTACATTTGAAATTGGTAAGTTGTGATGTTTTGGATAAAACAAAGACCAACTAAGGCCAATTGTGTGAAGTGTTTGTCTTGATAAAGAATCTAAACTATCTCTTGAATATTTGACAAGATAGTATATGTCAAGAGGACAGTGGGAGTCTTAAAGGTCTTGAAAGTCTTAAGAACTAATCAAGAATAAAACCTGAAGTTCTTCACTAACACACGACTTGAGGTTTATAACCTATCGTGTTGACATATTATGTGCCCATTCCAGTTAAAGTTGGCTTCGCATATGAGTTCTTAGAGTTCTCAATTGGTTGCATAACAACTTGGAAGTAATGACAGGCCCTTGAGCTGCCAGGTGGCAAGAAATTAATATTGAGTTCAGTCCATATGAGTTTGGATCTGTCATTATCCTTGTCTTGTGACTATGGTTTTGAAAATTCACATGGATAAGAACACATACACCATTAAATCTAAGTGTCATAAGGTCTCTCTCTGATTCATGAAAATGATGGTGAGGAAACAATTTCACTAAGTAGATTTTAGCTAGATAGAAATTGTGATATTTGCATTATCAAAGTCGTTAGTGGAGCGTGTGTGGTTAATCGGCACACTAACATGGACTTGTGAGAAGTGGCAAAGGTCTAAACAATCGAGACTATGATTACAGCATCCCTGTTCATAGCTCTTAAAATTGTTTAGACACACCTGTGAGCTATCTAAGATAAGGTGTATGATATTGATCAAGTTTTATCCAAGCAATCTAGTATCAAAAATCTGAACTTTGGTAAGAAAGTCAATAAAGTATGATACTTATGAGTACATGTCAAAGCTAGTGGGAGCATAAGTGTTATGCTAATAATCATCATGTTAGTAGGAGCGAATGTTAATTATGATAAAGGTTGAAAGTTAGCAATTTTAATTATTGTTGGGTCAAAATATGGTTTATACTTTGCTTTTCTAGGCAATTATATTTTTGTGTAATATTTTATGAGCTTAC
The DNA here is from genome assembly GCF_002870075.4 of Lactuca sativa. Lineage (NCBI taxonomy): Eukaryota > Viridiplantae > Streptophyta > Magnoliopsida > Asterales > Asteraceae > Lactuca > Lactuca sativa. The sequence continues at coordinate 11,046,166 of NC_056625.2, forward strand.
AGTCTAGTTTACGGTCAGGCCATGTTTACGGTTGAGTTTACGGCCGTAAATACCTTACGACCGTAAACCCATTTACGACCCATGTTCTCCACCCCATATCAAACATGTATATATATAGGTGTTAGAGTGAGGAGTAGTGATTGATGAACCTTAGAGATTGTACGGTCAAGAGAGAGAGGAAGAGATAGCATATTGTGTGAAAGAATCTATTGTAAGGAATTTCATTCTTATCATCAATACATCAAGATTCTTAATATTCTTCTTCTCCTTCTCTTCTTATTGTGATCTGACATCATCCGTTTGATTGGGATTCCGCACCATCAAACGGATCTGATTGATACACAGGCAAATTAGGGACTTACAATTAGTATCAAAGCCAAGTTGTATCAGTCAATTTTGTCAGATTTGGAGCATTATTTGATCTTATTTTCGAAATATTCTTGCGTTTTTGGATAGATCTTGCAAAAATAAGGGGGGTTTGTTCTTCACGTTTTTCATAAAAACGGGTTTTTGATCGAGTTTTGGAGCAAAAAGGGCACAAAACGGTGTTTTTAGTCGTATCCAGCGAGGGGGTGGCGGCGGCAGCTAGGGTTTCCGAGGAGCTTACGGCCGAAATCGGAGTATATGGCCGGAGTTTGAGGTCTTCGGTTTGCGGCCAGCGCGCACGTGTACGGCTCAGCAACCTCGCACCTCGGCTTCGCAGCAACATCCTCGCACGTGAAGACCTCGTCCTAGCCTCGCATCTAAGCATCAGACTTCGTCCTCGCACATTACAAAAAATTAGGGGAGTAATTGGGGGTGCCAAGGTTCGAACCCGGGCCTCTTGCTTCTTCTTTCCCCTTGCGCCTTACCAGTTGACCAACCAAGCATCTTGTTCCATTCCATCCGATTTTATTTAAAAAACGCTCATTTTCAAACTCAGTTTCACAAATTTGTCATTTTTAGCCCAAAATTCAATTCCTTTTAATTTTAAATTCCTTTTTCATCCAAAATAAAAAAAATTAATTAAAAAAATAATAATAATAAATAAATAAAAATAAATTAAATTAAAATTAATAAATAAAATTATATTTTAATTTTTGACATTTATTTTTTAACTTTTGACCTTAAATTTTGACTTTTAAAGTTTGACCTTTGACTTTAAACTTTGACTTTTTTGTTTAACTTTTAAAATTTAAAATTTAGCTTTTCGGTTTGACTTTTAAGTTTGACTTATGAGTTTGATTTTTTTTAATTTGACTTTTAAGGTTGACTTTTGAGGTTTATAGTCAAAGGGCGTTTTTAAATTTAAGTTTGACTTCTAGTTGTGCTTTACGAGGGAATTGAAAAACATGAAAGAGAGTCGTCAGGAGATGTTAAGACAAAATTTCAACATATTCGATTATGTCCCTGGAGAAACCCTGGAAGCTCAGTTGCAGCGATTTACCACACTCACTACTGAGATGAATATAGCTGGGATCTTTTTGACCAAATCTGAGATAAACAAAAAGCTGCTGAATTCACTTATGAAATCATGGGATATGGACGTGGCTGACATCAAGAAGACAAAAGATCTCAATCGTCTTAGTCTGGCTGATATAATTGAAGAACTTAACGCTTTGAATTGTCGAAAAACAATGAGTTCAGCAAACCTTCCGGTCAATGAAGTGTCGTGTTCTCATTCATGTGAAGTTTCATGTTCTCAATCATGTGAAGATACGATTAAATTTCTTTGGGAACAAATTGATTTATTAAAAAGGGAAGTTGAGGACCTGAGATATAAAGGATATCAACTCAGGAAAGGACGGAAACCCCTGAAGGCTGAATTAGAAGCAAAAACCAAGGACTTTAGGAAACTTCAGGAAGAGTATAGCAACAATTGTGAAAATTATGATTATATTAAGAGACAACTGTTGGATTAGTGTCTAAGTCCATAAATATTTTGGTATGTACTTGACCCGATGGTGCATGATCCTTTTGGGTTGCCTTCACCAAAGCAACTTGATAGGATGAATTATGGAGAGAAAGGATTAAATATGATTTATTAATATATTATGAGAATAATATATTAAAGGAGAAATCATATTGTTTAATTAATATTAGTCAATAATTAATTGGTAATTAGTTTTGTGATTAAAAAAGATTAATTAAACTAAAGGGACTGGAATTGTAATTATAAGATAATTGCAATTTGGGCCATGGATTGCCTTATATTAAGGAGTGGACGAATTCTATGAGAAAGCCTATAAGGAAATCGTCCAAGCCCTTAAGGAAAGTAATCCATGGGTTGCTTAGGACTTAAGCATCCAAATTAGGGTCTCCTTGTTAGATAACCCTAATAGCCTCACTATATATAGAACCCTTAAGGCTCAAAAACGTGGGGAACTTCTCTTCTAGGGTTAGAACACGTTTTAGGCAGCCTCCATCCTCTCTCCTCTTCATCCTCTTGCTTATGGTGTTTGTGAACCATTAGAGGAGTGACATTTGTGACTCTAAGCTTTCTAAAGTCAATACAAGGAGATTTGGGATTGTTATTGCTACATAACAATCAAGGTAATATCTTAAACCCATTCTTATGTTAATATGATTACTTGTATGCTAGAATTAGGGTTTATAGTCTTGGATAACTTGCATGTACAATAGAGAAACCTAGATCCAAGCATTAGGGTTTGTATGAGCACATAAGATGTTCTTATGACAAAAACCCATCAGTGGTATCAGTGCCTTGATTGGTTTCTATTGTATTGATGCCTTGTTAATTTGTTCATGCTTGAAAAAATCATTTTTTTGCCTCCTGCTTGATGTACTCGGCGAGTCCCATTGTGGACTCGGCGAGTCCCATTGTGGACTCGGCGAGTAAGCCCTTACTCGGCGAGTCCATAAGGGGACTCGGCGAGTTTAGCTGTCTGACAGGCGGATTTTCGGGATTTTTACCTATTTTCACTTAAGATAATTGCCATAATTGTTTAAACTTAATAAAATTCGAATTTTGTTAATCCCTTATGATTATCCTTGTCAAAATAAAAGATTTTGGTCATCTAATTAGATAATTGTTACCTTATTTGATATATGTTAAGTTATGGAAATTATTTGATCATTATCTTGCAAGAATTTGAACTAGATCTAATTAGATAACCACCAATTATAGTTAATTGCCTTATTTGAATTATGTAATCTAGAATATTCTTGACAAAGTTTGGAATAGTTTCAAATTAATCCCTTTAGGTTTTATAGTTTAAATTTAAACTCAAAAGTTTAGTTTTGAAATTTAAATAGTTGAAACCCTAATGTTTTGAAAAGGTTTCAAAACTTGTCCTCAAGTTTTGGAATTTAAATTTTGATTAAAAGTTTAATTTTGATGTATATTTAAATTCTAAACCCTAAGTTTTTGAAATGTTTCAAAACTTGCCCTCAAGTTTTGGAATTTAAAAGTTGATTAAAAGTTTAATTTAGGAATGTTAAATTCTAAAACCCTAGTATTGTTTTTTAAAAGTTCATATCATACCCTTATAGTTTTATTAATTAATTAAGGTGTATAATTAAAAGAGATTTAATAAATCCATAAAAGTTTTGGTTTACATTTAATTGAATTAAAAGTATAATCGTTAAATTTGACCACCTAGTATTTTAAAAGTGTAAAATACACCCTATACTATATATATAACATTAAAAGTCTAACATTATATATATATATATATATATATATATATATATATATATATATATATATATATGTATGAGTAAAAGTATATATATATATATATATATATATATGTATGTATGAGTAAAAGTCAGTCTTACCGTTAGTAGGCCTCATTCACGAAGCTGGTCTATAAGGGGTGTTTAAGTAAATTGCCTATAAAATGGCGATTGAATAGGTATCCACTCTTACCCACCGCACACTTGACTAGTGGAGGGTCGTTAGCCGAACGGGTAGGATAGGATAAAACCTTCTATTATAAGTATAAAGAAGTACAAAAGTAACTAAATGTTTTACAAATTCCCAATTTTAGTTACTTAGGCAAAAGTGAATTGATGCAATTCCATGAAATTATACTTTGTGCCCTTGCGAAGACGTTAGTGGAGCGTGTGCGGTTTACCGGCACACTAAATGGTTCTAAGCAAAGGTAGCAAAGGGTGACTCAATGTTTGTCATAGTTCGGTGGAGCGTGTGTGGTTTACCAGCACATCGAATAGGTGACTGTAACATGTGAGGGCACCATGTAAGTTTGCATGGTTATTCACACCCGCTTTGTGATCCTCGGCATCCCAATCACAAACAAGAGGGGCATATCGAGATTTAAACATGCCATTGAAATGTTTAATGAATCTCATAGGATCTAGAAGTTTTCATAGATTTAAAACTTAAATTTCTTTTTCGTTTTTCGTGGTGGAAATTAGTGAATCGTCATTCACTTACCTTCAAATATTTTGCAATTAGGGTTACGGCATCCCTCTCCCGATTTATGGAATATTGTGTTGGGTCCTAGCCTTAGTATTTCATTTGGGTGATTTACTAAGGACTCAATCAATCAACTAACTTGAATTCGTTTTCTCCCGTTTTGTAGATGTCAAAGTTCGACAACTATGGTCTTCCAAAATCCTGTGGAACAAGCTTTCCACATGAAGATGATATTCCGCGATTCGATCGAGGAACAAGAAATCATGCTTCACTTCCTCCACCTCCTCCAATTATTCTCCCTAACCCCAAGTTCAAAGGCTTGAAAACTTCAACCTCACTTAAGCCCTTTTGGCAAGTAAACATAAAGAAGGAAAGTCAGTGTGTGCACACGTCCTAGGGATGAAGTCACACATTGATAGGTTAAGAATGTTGGGATCCGTTGTCTGTGAGGAGATGGCTATTGATTGGGTTCTTCAGTCACTTCCTAACTCGTATAGTGAGTTCATAAGAGAGTACTATATGATGAACTGCGACGTGACCCTTATAGATCTCACCTATATGCTTATTGTTGCTGAATCAGCAATGGTTTGGCGCAATAAAAAAGCAAAGTTGATTGGTGAATCTGCCTTCAAGACCTCTATGGATATAGACAATGGCAACGAAAGACATGTTATGATCAAAAAGTCTGATCATAAGAGAAAGGCAATGTCTGAAGTAGTTCCATGTCCTGTTCCAAAAGAGTCAATTTGCTTTTATTGCCAAGAGAAGGGGCATTGGAGACGAAGCTGCCCTATTTACCTAAGAGATCTAAGAGATGGGAGAGTCAAAACGTATGGCTTTGCTTTAGGTAAAATCCATTGACTAACTCTTTTAAGCTTCATTCTAGATTCTTAATACATAATGTGATAAGATTACAATTGATGTTTTGTAGGATCGAAGAAAAGAAAGGAAGCTTAAGGGAAGAAGTGAGCAAAATCTAACCATGAAGAAATGGATTTCGATCGCATTACTTGAAGATTAGATTCTTGAGCTGCTACTTAGAGTTAGAATTAGATTGCTAAGAAATATGTATTAGCATAGTTTTTCAATGAATTGCGTTGTAAGGACAAATTTTTCCGCAATAAAATAAATTTTGACTTTATATTATTTATTTATTGTCACACCCCCAAACCAGAACGGCGGAATCGTTCGGGGGCGGAGGACGTCATATTCAGTATCATAACAGTTCATAGAAAGGAAAGTACACACCACCATAATATAAATATGTTTGAAAAGTTTACATGATTGTAGATGTTACATGTTTGCAAAAGAAATCAAATATAAAATGGTGATCCAAAATATGTTACTAACGCCAGTGCATTAGTCTTCAGAAGTAGTTGCTACCTGGCTAGCGGTTTCCTGTGAATACAAGTTATTTCAAAGAAAAAGTGTCAACATTTAAGTTGGTGAGTTCATAAGTGGTGTTTTGAGAAGATGTATGCCATTCGAAAGTGTTTGCATGTTTTCCAGAAAAACCCTTATTTTCCTATAAAAGTATGAAATGCATATGAATGTTCGTGATGTAAATTGCAACTAATTGTACCGAGAAAATCCCTTATTTTCCTATTAGTTGTTTGGTTTGTATACAGGAAAAACCCTTATTTTCCTGACATAACTGGCAGTCTTTAAGACCGAAAATCGCAAGCAAGCGACGTGCTTGTAAGTCGTGTCATAGTTTTACATAGTAAAGCTATACGAAAATCGCACTTATTAGATGAAGAATAGTTTTAATGACTACTTGTTCATAAAAGCATAATACCATAATAATTGTATATCCGATGAGTTTTATAACCATACTAAACATAATATGCCTGTAGCGACGTTCTTCAGGCGTCGTAGCGTTATGACAACTGTCACCCCAAAAGACGGACTGTAGCTAACAGTCAGGGCGCGGGATCATGACTTCCCGTATAGATCTATACACATTTGACACGTTCTCCGAACGGGAGACTCTGGTTATAGACAGGACTTGTAGCATTATTTTCTAATAAAGAAAGTAACGTTTGAAGATATACACGACTCATGGATTCTCAACTAAGTCTGTAATAAGGTAGTAGTTTGTATGCAAAGTTTAACCTCTTTCACAATGTTTGACAAAGCATAAATCATAAGTTCTTTGAATGCATGAAATGACTTAGTAAAGAATGTTACCCTTGATATGATGTGTTTGTATGTAAACGTATAAATAAAACATATTTCTATTTATAAACATATTATATCCCAAGAGGGTAAAGCTGTGTTGTGGGGGGTTTTGTATCATAATAACTTCACAAGATAGTTAAAACAACAGTATGAAAAGTATATCAAAAGGTTAATGTTTCACACGATTTTAGTCATGTGTTAACTTGTATTCCTCCCCAAAAAGAGTATAAAACGTTTAAAATGTATTTAAAGAGTGTTCGAAGGGGATATGAACTCACTTGATAGTTTGAAGATTGCGAGATGGAAAACCGGGCAGAGTTTCGTCTCGGGAAACTGATTTTTCTCGGGATTCTCGGGAATCTCGGGAGTAGAATCGACCCTCGGGATTTGAGCAAAAAGACCAGAGCTTCGGGTTTGAGCGGACACGTAAAACGAGGCAAGGTTGTGAGAGAGAGAGAGAAGAAATGAGCCCTTTTCTTGGAAACCCTCGCATCCTATTTATAGCAAGGCTGGTCTGCCTCGGTACGCGGGGCGTACGCTCGTACGCGCTGCGTACGCGTACGTCATGCATGACCGAAGCCTCGACTGCCTCGGTTCGGATGGGACGGGTTGTTGGGTTCTCGGGTCGGATGGGACGGGTTGCTGGGGAGGTGGGTCGGATGGGACGCCGGGTCGGATGGGACGTCGGATCGGACGGGCCGGATGGATCGGATTCCTCGGATATGGCGACGTGGACGATCCGAGGCCAATCCTCTCGGTTACGCGGGGCGTACAGGAGTACGCAGCGCGTACTTCGGAGAAGGATGCTGACTCCCCTTCGGATAATATCCGAATTTTGAATTAAATAAATAATTAATTTATTTAATAAACTTCAAAAATCCATATCTTCTTCATACGAACTCCGCTTTCGATGGTCTTTATATCCACGCGTAGGTGAGACTACGATCTACAACTTTCGTTTAGACTCCGTTGGCAAATTCCAAAATTATTTTTATTATTTATTTTATAACTAATCGTTTTTAAGGAATTTCTTTGAAAAATCATAACTTCCTCATGCGAAGTCAGATTTGGACGTTCTTTTTGTGTACGCTCACGGTTTAATGTTATCTATGACTTTCATTTAGATACCTAAGGCTAAATGTTATCGTATTGAAACTTTGCATTTTCCGTTTGATCGGTGTTGTCGGTTTTGACATAAATCTTAGAATGGTCATAGCTTCTTCGCCATAACTCAGATTTTAGTGTTCTTTATATATTTGGAACCTTTAAGACGATATCTACGACATAGCGTACTCCAAATCAGAGCTTTTGAATAATTCATTTATCGATGATATTCCCATTACATTCAAAAGGGGTTACAAGACTCGGTTTATAATGCCCGGAAATAACGGGTTGTTACATCATCCCCCCGTTAGAGGGAATTTCGTCCCGAAATTTAATACAAGGTAAGAGTTTTAGGGGCTGAGGAAGAGATGCGGATACTTCTGTAGCATTTGGTCTTCCCGTTCCCATGTGAATTCGGGTCCTCTCTTAGCATTCCATCGAACTTTTACTATTGGAATGCGACTCTGCTTGGTCCTTTTAACTTCCCTATCCATGATCTCGACGGGTTCTTCCACAAAGTTAAGATTTTCGTTTAACGCGATTTCATCGAGTGGAATTACAAGTGTTTCGTCGGACAAACACTTTTTCAGGTTCGACACGTGGAATACTGGATGCACTTTGTTAAGCTCGATTGGAAGTTGGAGTTTGTAAGCCACTGGACCAACTCTCGAAATGATTTCGAAGGGTCCAATGTACCTGGGATTTAGCTTTCCACGCTTCCCAAAGCGTATCACGCCCTTCCAGGGTGAGACCTTCAGTAGCACACGGTCGCCAATCTGGAATTCCAAGGGTTTACGTCTCCTGTCGGCATAGCTCTTTTGCCTATCCCTTGAGGACTTCAGTCGTTCTCGTATTTGCACGATCTTTTCGGTAGTTTCTCTGATGATCTCTGGACCAGTAAGGGTGCTTTTAGTGACTAGACCTTTTGCCAATTGGGTGTCACCCACTTCCGTCCAGCACAGGGGTGATCTGCACTTACGGCCGTAAAGGGCTTCGAATGGAGCGGTCTTGATACTAGTATGATAACTATTGTTATAAGAGAACTCGACCAAAGGCAAGTGAATATCCCATGCCTTGCCAAAGTCGATTACACATGCTCGCAACATGTCTTCCAAGGTTTGGATCATCCTCTCACTCTGTCCGTCAGTTTGAGGGTGGTATGCTGTACTCATGTCCAACCTTGTTCCCATGGATTTTTGCAATGATTGCCAAAATCTGGAAGTGAACCTGCTGTCTCTATCTGAGATGATGGACATTGGTACTTCATGAAGTCGTACGATCTCCCGGATGTATGTTCTTGATAGTTTTTCCATCCTATCGGTTTCCTTGATAGGTAAGAAATGGGCTGACTTGGTTAATCTGTCGACGATTACCCAAATAGTATCTTGGCCACTCTGAGTTTTGGGCAGTTTGGTTATGAAGTCCATGGAAATCTGCTCCCATTTCCACTCAGGTATTTCAGGTTGTTGGAGTAGGCCTGAGGGTTTTTGGTGTTCTATTTTTATTTTGGCGCAAGTTAAACACTTGCTCACATACGTAGCGATCTCCGCTTTCATGTTTGGCCACCAGTAGAGTTGCTTGAGATCTAGATACATCTTGTCTGACCCTGGGTGTACGGAGTATGGGGTCCTGTGTGCCTCGCTCATAACTACCTCTCTGAATCCCCCAAACTTTGGTGTCCAGATCCGGGTCATGAGGTAGCGTGCTCCGTCACTCTTGATTTCTAAGTTCTTGTCCATTCCCCTAAGGGCCTCACCTGCCACGTTTTCGGGTTTCAAGGCCTCTAATTGAGCTTCCTTGACTTGCGTTGATAGGTGCGAATGGATCGACATAGCTAATGACTTGACTTTGCGACCAGAATATTCCTTCCGACTTAGGGCGTCTGCTACTACGTTGGCTTTACCCGGATGATAACGAATATCGCATTCGTAATCACTGAGTAGCTCGACCCATCGCCGTTGTCTCATGTTGAGCTCCTTCTGATCGAAAATGTGTTGTAAGCTCTTGTGGTTGGTAAAGATAGTGCTCTTCGTTCCATACAAGTAATGTCTCCAGATCTTCAGAGCAAACACTACTGCTCCTAGCTCAAGATCGTGGGTCGTGTAGTTAACCTCATGTGTTTTCAACTGTCTCGAGGCGTAGGCGATGACCTTACCTCGCTGCATCAGAACACATCCGAGTCCTTGGTTTGATGCATCGCAATAAACTACGAAGTCTTCTATTCCTTCGGGAAGGGATAGTATTGGTGCGGTGCACAAGGCTCGTTTGAGCGTTTGGAACGCTCTTTCTTGTTTCTCTTCCCAGTCAAAGGCCACACCTTTATGGGTTAGGGTTGTAAGAGGCTTCGCTATTCGTGAGAAGTTCTGAATGAACCTGCGGTAGTAGCCAGCGAGGCCTAGAAATTGACGAATTTCTGTAGGAGTCTTCGGTGCTGACCAGTTCTCAATGGCCTTAATTTTGGCTGGGTCCACGTGGATTCCCTCTTCGCTTACCACGTGTCCTAAGAATTCGACTCTTCGGATCCAAAATTCACATTTCGAGAACTTCGCATAAAGTTTCTCTTTTCGTAATGTCCCTAGAACTTGTCGCAGATGATCGCCATGTTCTTTCTTACTTCGGGAGTAGATCAGGATGTCGTCAATGAAAACGATGACGAACTGATCCAAGTAAGGTCGGCATACTCTATTCATCAGATCCATGAAGACTGCGGGCGCATTGGTCAATCCGAATGGCATCACCACGAACTCGTAATGTCCGTAACGAGTTCGGAAGGCGGTCTTCGGCACATCCTCCTCTAGCACTCGTAACTGGTGATACCCGGATCTCAGATCAATCTTAGAAAAATAGTTCGCCCCTTGCAGTTGGTCGAATAGATCATCTATGCGTGGTAGAGGATAACGATTCTTGACCGTCAGTTTGTTGAGTTCTCTGTAGTCGATGCACATCCTGAACGATCCATCTTTCTTTTTCACGAACAACACGGGTGCTCCCCAAGGTGAGAAGCTCGGTCTGATGAATCCTTTTCCCAGTAGTTCATTCAGTTGACTGGATAGCTCCTGCATCTCTGCCGGGGCTAATCGATAGGGTGCTTTGGCTACCGGGGTAGCTCCGGGAATCAGATCGATTCTGAATTCGACTTGTCTTACGGGTGGTATCCCTGGAAGGTCCTCGGGAAACACATCGGGAAAATCGCATACGTCGGGCACATCCTTGATGTCCCGGACTTCGCGTTTCACGTCTACAACATGTGCAAGAAATGCGTGACACTCCTTTCGTAAGTGCTTCTGAGCTTGGATACTTGAGATGATTCTAAGAGTGGTACTAGGTTTGTCGCCCAAGACAAGGAAGGTTTCGCCGGTTGGCAGATTAAGGCGAACGGCCTTATCGTAACATAGAATGTCCGCACGATGTGAACTCAGCCAATCCATGCCAATGATGACATCGAAACTCTTAATCGAGACTGGCATGAGGTTGATTTGAAAGAGATTATCGTTTAGAGTTAGGGTGCAGTTTAAGTATATCTCTTTAGTGCCTTCGGTTTTCCCGTTGGCCATTTCTACTATGAACGGTTCACTTAATGATTGTGGTATTGGTTTTAGCATGCTTTTAAAGTCGTGACTCACAAAACTCCTTTACGCTCCACTATCAAACAAAATGCATGCATACGAGTTATCGAGAAGAAACGTACCCGTAACAACAGTAGGGTCCGCAATGGCTTCAACTTGTCCCATTGCGAAAACTCGGCCTCTTCCGCCGGTATTCTTGTTGTTTGCCTTCGGTCAGTCCTTGCGGTAGTGCCCTGTGCTCCCGCACTCAAAGCAAGCGCGGCTTACTCCGGTATTAGCAGTGGGGGCGGATTGTTGGGTTGGCTCCTTGCAATAGCGGGCTGTATGACCCTTCATATTGCACCTGGTGCATTGAAGGCCATGACAGTGACCGCGGTGGTGGAAGTTGCACTGGTTACATTTCGGTAGCTTTCCATTGTATGAACTTGTGGGGGCAGAGTTGGTAGGTACAGTAATAGCGTGGGTCGCTATCACTTGTTGTTTCTTGGGGTTCTCCTGGAGGGTTTGTCCCCTTCTCTTGTTCCAAGGCCTACTCTGTCCCTGAGCCTCCCTAGGTGGATTTGCGGCTGTTGTGATGGTACTCTGTTTCGCTCCGTGATCGATGAGTCGTTGCGCCAGGCGTTTAGCGCTGTTGTAGGTGATAGGGTTGGAGGCTAGGACATGCCCTTGAATCTGGGGTGACAACCCCCAAATGTACCTTTCGACCTTCTTTGATTCTGGGTTGACCATGGTAGGGCACAAAGCAGCGAGATCGTTGAACCTAGCTGTGTAAGCGACTAGGTCAGACCCGACCATTTTCAAATTCCAGAGCTCCTGCTCAAGCTTTTGCACTTTACCCCTTGGGCAGTATTCTTCCAGTAGTAGTACCTTCAGTTCTTCCCAACTCATGGCGTTAGCGACAGTGAGCGTCACTGAGTTCACATGGCTTTTCCACCAAGTGAGGGCTCGATCTATGAAGGTGCAAGCAGCGAACTTAACCTTGCTTGTTTCTTGGCACGAGCAGATCTCGAAGACCGTTTCGGTCTTTTCGAACCATTGCATTAGTGCAACGACTCCGCCACTGCCATTAAAAGTCTTTGGCTTCGAGTTGGCGAACTCCTTGTAAGTACACTCTCTAACATGGCCCTGGCCGGTGCCACGATTTGGATGATTCGTGCTGCTTCCTATACCTCCATTGGCATTGGAGTTTATTTGAGAGAGGGCTGCTGCTACTGTTGCTGTGATAGCAGCCTGGACCATTGCCGGATCATAAGTTAGTGGTGGAGGTGGTGGTGGGGTTGCGTTGGTACGTGCTGATCTACGAGGAGGCATTGCTCTGTCAAAAGAAAAAAAAATGAGATATTATGAGTTTTGGTGGTTGTGAGTTGAATGATATTGAGTTAACTGCCTTAAATAGATTAAGAATTTGGTTTGATCAACAATGGGTTTTGAGCTTGATTTATTAATAACGTTTGAATGGATGCACTTATGAGTTGAACGGAATACACATATTTAAAACCAGAAAAGGGGGGGGGGGTATGCCCTATATATATAAAACATATAGTTGTGTTACATCCGAGTTTAGACAAAACTTTTTGACCTTTCTAAAGGTCTCTGATTACAGAAAGTTTTAACGAAAAGAACATTCTTATCCGAAGTCCTAATTTATAACAAAATTTGAAATCCTGGCAGGCACTATTTGCGACGTAGGTTGCGCTTGGAGCTTGACTCCGCATCTGATTGCTTCGATTCCATTAGGCGCCGATCAAAAGCGGCTTGTTGCTCCCTTAACTCGGCTAGGGCTGCAATTATCTGTGCCTGAAATGCCTCAGACTGGAGTTGAACATTATCTTGTATCTTGTCCAGCCTACGGATATCAGAAGTGTGAACCTGCACTTCCATGTTGATATCCCGGAGTTGGCTTGCTTGTACTCCGGACTGATAGGACTGATTGGCTAACTTACCCACCATTACCGGGAGTGCTCGATCAGCCGAACTTCCACCGCGGACATCATAGAAGTCCCGACACATGCCGTAGGGAGGGCGTATGCCTTGTTGTTGGCTCCAATGATGTAGGTGACTTCCCCAGACGGGAGTGGGTCCTTGGAAGTTCCTCACATGGACAGGAGGTTGAATGGGTGGTGGATCGATCACTTCAGGCTCTGAGTCAGTACCGGAGTCATCACCCAATTCTATGGGTTCCTCATCCTCTTCGGGATCATCTTCGATCCATCCTCCGTTGCCTTGGTTGGGAAAGTAGGGGTCATTGGGGTGGTGAAATCCAGCCATTTGACTGTACGAGAAATAGGGTCATAAGAATTGAATAAAGTCGTAACATGCAAGACATGTAAATTAGTTTAGATAGCAAATACTCCTATAGTATTTAAATTATTGTGTTTGATTCTAATAACGGTTTGGTAAGTTTTTAAAATTTGTTGTCCACTGCAGACACCCCTCGGCACACGTTAGTCGGCTCTCGGACAAATATAGTTGATCAGGCTATATCCTTCCCAGTTCCGATTACGTGTCCCAAGGCGTACCTGTACTGCACAACTTATTAATAATACCTCTAATATGGTACGATGTGGAACTGTTATTATTACTAAATGAATGCATGCTTACTTTACAAAAACTAAATAGATTTAATTTCAAAAGTATGACTCTTCTCAGAGTGTTTTTGCCCAGTTGAGTTTATAGTTGTATAAAAAAAATGGTTTTGATATACTTAATTCACTATAAACGATGCTTTGATACCAATCTGTCACACCCCCAAACCAGAACGGCGGAATCGTTCGGGGGCGGAGGACGTCATATTCAGTATCATAACAGTTCATAGAAAGGAAAGTACACACCACCATAATATAAATATGTTTGAAAAGTTTACATGATTGTAGATGTTACATGTTTGCAAAAGAAATCAAATATAAAATGGTGATCCAAAATATGTTACTAACGCCAGTGCATTAGTCTTCAGAAGTAGTTGCTACCTGGCTAGCGGTTTCCTGTGAATACAAGTTATTTCAAAGAAAAAGTGTCAACATTTAAGTTGGTGAGTTCATAAGTGGTGTTTTGAGAAGATGTATGCCATTCGAAAGTGTTTGCATGTTTTCCAGAAAAACCCTTATTTTCCTATAAAAGTATGAAATGCATATGAATGTTCGTGATGTAAATTGCAACTAATTGTACCGAGAAAATCCCTTATTTTCCTATTAGTTGTTTGGTTTGTATACAGGAAAAACCCTTATTTTCCTGACATAACTGGCAGTCTTTAAGACCGAAAATCGCAAGCAAGCGACGTGCTTGTAAGTCGTGTCATAGTTTTACATAGTAAAGCTATACGAAAATCGCACTTATTAGATGAAGAATAGTTTTAATGACTACTTGTTCATAAAAGCATAATACCATAATAATTGTATATCCGATGAGTTTTATAACCATACTAAACATAATATGCCTGTAGCGACGTTCTTCAGGCGTCGTAGCGTTATGACAACTGTCACCCCAAAAGACGGACTGTAGCTAACAGTCAGGGCGCGGGATCATGACTTCCCGTATAGATCTATACACATTTGACACGTTCTCCGAACGGGAGACTCTGGTTATAGACAGGACTTGTAGCATTATTTTCTAATAAAGAAAGTAACGTTTGAAGATATACACGACTCATGGATTCTCAACTAAGTCTGTAATAAGGTAGTAGTTTGTATGCAAAGTTTAACCTCTTTCACAATGTTTGACAAAGCATAAATCATAAGTTCTTTGAATGCATGAAATGACTTAGTAAAGAATGTTACCCTTGATATGATGTGTTTGTATGTAAACGTATAAATAAAACATATTTCTATTTATAAACATATTATATCCTAAGAGGGTAAAGCTGTGTTGTGGGGGGTTTTGTATCATAATAACTTCACAAGATAGTTAAAACAACAGTATGAAAAGTATATCAAAAGGTTAATGTTTCACACGATTTTAGTAATGTGTTAACTTGTATTCCTCCCCAAAAAGAGTATAAAACGTTTAAAATGTATTTAAAGAGTGTTCGAAGGGGATATGAACTCACTTGATAGTTTGAAGATTGCGAGATGGAAAACCGGGCAGAGTTTCGTCTCGGGAAACTGATTTTTCTCGGGATTCTCGGGAATCTCGGGAGTAGAATCGACCCTCGGGATTTGAGCAAAAAGACCAGAGCTTCGGGTTTGAGCGGACACGTAAAACGAGGCAAGGCTGTGAGAGAGAGAGAAGAAATGAGCCCTTTTCTTGGAAACCCTCGCATCCTATTTATAGCAAGGCTGGTCTGCCTCGGTACGCGGGGCGTACGCTCGTACGCGCTGCGTACGTGTACGTTATGCATGACCGAAGCCTCGACTGCCTCGGTTCGGATGGGACGGGTTGTTGGGTTCTCGGGTCGGATGGGACGGGTTGCTGGGGAGGTGGGTCGGATGGGACGCCGGGTCGGATGGGACGTCGGATCGGACGGGTCGGACGGGCCGGATGGATCGGATTCCTCGGATATGGCGACGTGGACGATCCGAGGCCAATCCTCTCGGTTACGCGGGGCGTACAGGAGTACGCAGCGCGTACTTCGGAGAAGGATGCTGACTCCCCTTCGGATAATATCCGAATTTTGAATTAAATAAATAATTAATTTATTTAATAAACTTCAAAAATCCATATCTTCTTCATACGAACTCCGTTTTCGATGGTCTTTATATCCACGCGTAGGTGAGACTACGATCTACAACTTTCGTTTAGACTCCGTTGGCAAATTCCAAAATTATTTTTATTATTTATTTTATAACTAATCGTTTTTAAGGAATTTCTTTGAAAAATCATAACTTCCTCATGCGAAGTCAGATTTGGACGTTCTTTTTGTGTACGCTCACGGTTTAATGTTATCTATGACTTTCATTTAGATACCTAAGGCTAAATGTTATCGTATTGAAACTTTGCATTTTCCGTTTGATCGGTGTTGTCGGTTTTGACAGAAATCTTAGAATGGTCATAGCTTCTTCCCCATAACTCAGATTTTAGTGTTCTTTATATATTTGGAACCTTTAAGACGATATCTACGACATAGCGTACTCCAAATCAGAGCTTTTGAATAATTCATTTATCGATGATATTCCCATTACATTCAAAAGGGGTTACAAGACTCGGTTTATAATGCCCGGAAATAACGGGTTGTTACATTTATCCTTGCAATGGCGTGTATGAAAAATTGATGTTTGAATGTTTCTAATATTAGCAATAATGGATTTGATTCCTAGTTATGTTGTTTATGGAAATGTCGAAAATTTACCAAATAGGGAGAGTTTCTCATCGCCCAAGTTTCAATTGGACAGAAACTTGGAATCATGCAACTTGGTTGCACGATGAATGAGAAATTTCATATTTGGAAATTAAACTAATTCATTGACAAAGTGTCAAGTGAAGGACTAGGAGATCGAGTACACAAAGTTGTGTATTGATCAAAGTCCACCATTAGAGTAACAAAGATATTCATCATGATTTACTAAAGGTTTAGTAAATATGATTATACTTATAAGATTAAGTGTAATTCTGAATTGATTGAAAAAGTTTAAATCAATAGCAGAACGAATAAGAAGAATCAAGTAGGCAGAAAGATAAAAGTTTCTCCATTCTAAGAAGGGAGAGTACCTTTTATGCTTTATGATAGGTCTTAATGATTAAGAACCATATCTCAGTTGATCCTCTAAGTGAGTCTTAGTACAATTGTATGTCTAAGAAGAGGAGTCAAAAATTGAAGAAATGGTTAAATCAAGAAGTCAATCATACTTCATTCCAAAACAAGTCTTAGAATTAAGATTGTGAAATTAAGTGATAAGTATTAAGAAGGTTTATAACATTCATCAAATGTCGAAAGTTGTGATGTCTTGGATAGGACAAAGACCAACTAGGACCAATTTATGAAGTGTTTTAAACTACACTAACTCTT
The DNA here is from genome assembly GCF_002870075.4 of Lactuca sativa. Lineage (NCBI taxonomy): Eukaryota > Viridiplantae > Streptophyta > Magnoliopsida > Asterales > Asteraceae > Lactuca > Lactuca sativa. The sequence goes on from NC_056625.2 coordinate 11,063,336, forward strand.
GTATGTCAAGGAGTCAGTGGGAGTCTAAATGGTCTTGAAAGGTTTCAAGAGCAAATCAAATAAACCTTATAGATCATCACTAGCACACGAGTTGAGGTTTACAACCTATCGTGTTGACATTATTTTGTTTCTGTTCTATTCCAATTGAGTTAATTATGCATGTGAGTTCTATGAGTTCCCATTTTGAACGCATAAAAGGCAAAGCACCTTAATCAATGAAAGGTACATTGATTGGAAAAGGTGAGCTGCTTAACTACTTGGAAGACATGGTGGGCAGCTGTGCTACCATAAGGCAAGAAATCAAGATTAAGGAAGTTCGGTCCATATGAGTTTGAATTTGTCGTAAACTTTGGTTTTAACAAATTCACATGGATAGGAACACATACACTGTTTAAATATAAGTGTCATAAGATTTCCTCCTTCATGAAAATGATTGTGAGGAAATGCTTTCACTAAGAAAGATTTTAAGAAGATAGTGATTGTAAAATTGCATTCTCGAATTCAATTATGGTTACGGTATCCCTTTCCATGATTTGAATTGTGAGGTTTGGAAATTAGTCTTAATTGTTTAGACACACATATGAACTATCTAAGGCAAAGGTGTATAGGTTCAATAAGCCTTGATAAAAGATTATCAAAGCACTAAGTATTAGAAACATGAACTTAAGAAATTCAATAAGTATTGTTTTTCTAAAAGTTAAGATGTTTATGAATACATGTCGAAGCTAGTGGGAGCATAAGTGTTATGTTTTATAATAATCATCATGATAGTGGGAGCATAAATGTTATGATTGTATGATTATTAAGGCACGTATTGCAAGTTGGCAATATTAATTATAGAAAACAAGAGTTATATCTTGCAAAGTAGTAAGGGTTGTAAAGTTGTTTTGCTATAATTAAGGGAGAGAATATTATGCTTCATTTCAAATCTAAAGGCTTAGGTTGAGAAATGTTAATAAATTTAGTCAAAGGTACATAGTGTGTTCTTAAAATTTCGATTATGATTACGACATTCCTCTTCACAATTGGAATTTTGAGAACATAGCAAATAAAACATTATGTGTCGTGTCCCATACGCTTCGGGTATATGATCGATTGCAAATGCTTTAATGTTTGACCATTCTAAATTTTTTCCAAATGTATAGCGCATTTAGAGGGAAAAGGGACTAGAATTGGTTTTGACTAAAATAATTAAACAACTATCAAAGGACAATCCAAAGTTCGACGAGGATTGGTTGCTTGTGAGTAGTTGGAAGCATGGTATTGAATGGACCATATCGACATTATTATGAATAGAAAAGATTATATTAAGAATGAGTTGTCATATGGAAAATGTGGAAATGTTTCCATATTGGATGGACCATATCGACATCATTACGAATAGATAAGATTCTATTAAGAATGAGTTGTCATATGGAAAATATGGAAGCGTGTCCATATTGGGAATTGAATATGGAAAATCTATGTCTAGATTAGAAACTTTTATGCAAAAGGATGTTCAAAGGAATGTACTTTGAGTGAGAGACATCATATCTAAGGAATTGTCTTGTAACAATCTCCGATAGAGGACTTTGTAATATCATTGGCAATAGTCTTTGTGACTTTGGTGCAGTGACATTACGAAAGGATAGTTGCATAGAATGTTAGAATCTAGCATATTCTATAAGTAGCAAGAATTTGATATTCTTTCACTTATGAAAAAGGATTTGGAGTTGTGAAATGAGAATGATTGGAAATGTGTTCAATTTGATCTATTTCACAAAGTAAGAACCATAGGTAAACATTGTGTGCATGCTAGGAGCATGGGACAAGTGTAATAATTCAAGCAAGAAGTTGATTACCCGAAACGACAAATAATGAGTAATCAATATGGTGATAAATAAAAGGTGTTTAATTTATACTCAAAGGTTTGAGGCCATATGGGATTAGTATTATTCTTGTGTTTCACATTTGCATGTTTTGACTTCCTGAATAATTTAATTGGTTAAGAACAGTTAAATTATTCGAACGGGCCACAGTCGTTCATATGCTGGAAGTAGGTATGAATGAAGACTGTCGTGAATTGGTGTGTGGATTGTCTAAAGAGCATTAGACATAAGAAAATGTTTGTTGCAACGTTCATGAGTGCTTATGAATATGATTTGAGCATTAGATTAAACCCACGCTCACTTGGATCACTTCATGAATTGTATCACGAGTGATTGGTGAGACGATAACATCTTATATTCTTGAAACCGAGATGTGTAAGTTGTATCTTGTAAATCGGTTGCACATTGATAATATGTAAACAAACCAGTAACTTGGTGTCATAAAACATATTGTTGTCTGTGATTTGGTGAGTGAGTGCAAGCGAGCATTGAATCAAAGTTTATCCGTTCCTTTTATCCAAAGTAGGATAAAAGCGATATCTTTGGACCCTCGATGATTTAGTGATGACAAACGTAAATGCTCGACCGGGCTAGGGCTAATTTGATTTGTTCAATTAGTCAGTCGTCATAAATCGAAAGTAGAGATATAGTACAAAGAGAATGATTTGAAATCATGTCTCATATGATATCTAGAATTGAGGAATATATGATCCCTTATCTAAGGACACGTGTATCTGATAGGATCAGAGTTGACAGCGACTTTGGAAAGCTACGATTGCAGATCAGGATCTGAAGTCATACGCATAATAGTCATTAGACTTATCCAAGTGGGAGACTGTTGGATTAGTGTCTAAGTCCATAACTATTTTGGTATGTACTTGACCCAATGGTGCATGGTCCTTTTGGGTTGCCTTCACCAAAGCAACTTGATAGGATGAATTATGGAGAGAAAGGATTAAATACGATTTATTAATATATTATGAGAATAATATATTAAAGGAGAAATCATATTGTTTAATTAATATTAATCAATGATTAATTGGTAACTAGTTTTGTGATTAAAAGAGATTAATTAAACTAAAGGGACTGGAATTGTAATTATAAGATAATTGCAATTTGGGCCATGGATTGCCTTATATTAACGAGTGGACGAATTCTATGAGAAAGCCCATAAGGAAATCGTCCAAGCCCTTAAGGAAAGTAATCTATGGGTTTCTTAGGGATTAAACATCCAAATTAGGGTCTCCTTGTTAGATAACCCTAATAGCCTCACTATATATAGAACCCTTAAGGCTCAAAAACGTGGGGAACTTCTCTTCTAGGGTTAGAACACGTTTTGGGCAGCCTCCATCCTCTCTCCTCTTCATCCTTTTGCTTATGGTGTTTGCGAACCATTAGAGGAGTGACATTTGTGACTCTAAGCTTTCTAAAGTCAATACAAGGAGATTTTGGGGTTGTTATTGCTACATAACAATCAAGGTAATATCTTAAACCCATTCTTATGTTAATATGATTACTTGTACGCTAGAATTAGGGTTTATAGTCTTGGATAACTTGCATGTACAATAGAGAAACCTAGATCCAAGCATTAGGGTTTGTATGAGCACATAAGATGTTCTTATGACAAAAACCCAACAACAACTTGCTGCTGTAACTGAAGAGCTTAACGCTTTAAAAATCAAGTGTGGAAAAACAGATGTTAGTTTCAAAAATTATACTGCGTCAAGTCAGACATTCGAGTCCTTATATGAAACCCAATTAAAATTCAAAGATAATCAAAACAAGGGTCTAGGGTATGATAGTGTACCTCCTCCTTATAATCATAACTACACATCCATCCCTATGACACAGGACGAAACTGACAGGGAGTCACATCTTCGATATGGCAAACGAGTTGGATTTGTGCCAGGAGGAGTTATTAATGTTGAAAATACTAATGTTTCTACTTCATGTACAGGTAAAGTAGCAGAAGATGAGAACAAGGAGAGCACTAATGAACAAACAAATGTCTCTTTGAGCTCTAAGTCTGTTGCTTCGAACTCAGCTGCTTCTGATAAACCTGCCGTTGGAAATATAGGCCTCCAATTCCAGCGCAACAGAGTGCCTGTCGCAAGTGTGCATGTGGGAACAACAAGAAACGAGGCAAGGATACGCCACCAGGGGCAGGAAGAAACAATTTCCTAGTGAAGAAAAGGACTTGTTTTCACTGTGGAACACCTAGACACATTGCCAGAAACTGTCCAAATCGCACATATGTTCCTTACTATGCACAAGGCTGGCAGAACGCACCAAGAGGGAGATACTCCAAAAGAAACCCCACAAGGTCACGTTCAAACCATGATGACTGGAATGCGCACAAGGCCAAACATCCAACTCCCAAGGCCAAGCATCCAACTCCCAAGGCCAAGCATCCAACTCCCAAGAACAAGAAGGGAATGCTGGCCCAGAAGTCTAGTTTAAGAGATGCTCCTGTGAAACCAAGACCGGTTAGGTCAAAGTCATCTAGGCAGACGGCTTCAAGTTCCAAAGCAAGTGCCGATGCACCCATCGGATCGAACAAGAAATGGGTTAAACCCAAATATAGATAGGTACCAAAGGTGAAAACTCCCAAATCTCCTAATGATTCTAACGTTTCTACATCTTCTGTTTGTGATAAGCAGGATATGTCATGGGAGAGAATACCTTGCATTGATGACAAAGGTCGACCCAGTTTCAAAATGGACTGGGTTCCAAAGACCAACTGATCCCGCTCTGTGCTGGAGCAGCTATGGAGGCATATCATCAAACTTCGGTTTGTTGGTAGTGGCTGCTCCTGGAATTTGATTGGGGACATCTCTCAACTGTACAACACTCAGAACATTATTTGAGAGTATGTGTCCTTTGCGAGAAGGGAAGAAAGGAAGGGATCACTCATGGGGTTAGTGCTTAATGACGTAAAGAATTTTCGGATCTGTTCTGAGATTATGCGTGCTGTTCTCAGACCTTCTGGATGCAAATTCAATCGGTGACTTACGGTTTGCGTTTTCTTCTCTATACTCCTGATTTTATCTTATTCCGATTCGCTTCAAAGACAAATTTTTGTTTTAGGATAGTTAAATTTGCGCATTTACTTTCGTTTCTCTCCTATGCACAAATTTAGGGGGAGAAATAAAAACAAAACAAAAATTAAAATCTAAAAAAAAATCCAAAAACATTAGAAAATCAGAAAATCAAAAATATGGTGTTAATGGAATGTGCTTGCAGGAGATGTTTTGGGAAGTGATATTATCAAGTGATAACATGCAACCTGAGTCTACGTAACGTACCCGAAGTTGAAGGGTCTATGCTCTGGTTTGATGCGTCGGTAGGCACGAAAGATTCTAAATGGACTTGACTAGGCAGAGTTGAACTTAGGAAATTTATAGACTTGAGAAACTTTGACCTAGTTAGATCTGTTCAACCTGACAATACGACGCTCGGATAGGTTGAGCAGGGAGATATATATGGGAATCCACTCGTCACATTAAATGAACCCGTACTTGGAACTGTGGTTTAACTTTTCCTCGATGTGCGGATTCTGTCCTTAATTCCGATTGGATGAGGCGACTGGTAAATTCCGATAAATTAGGTCTGTAGAATATCATTTTCTTTCTTTCCGTCTGTTAGTCATATGTTGTCTCATTTGCGTGACTTCCAATCCGACCTGGTACGCAACATATGCAACTCTATTTCTTTGCAGGTTATATATGTGAAATACTTCTTATCGGTTAGCCATATGTTGTATCCTTTGCGTGACTTCTAATCCGACCTGGTACACAGCATATGCAACCTTCTTCTTCTCAACCCCTCTAAAGTAGTTAGTAATAGAATTCTAAATCTATCCTCTCTCTGAATGGTTGTCTGCTCACCCGGTGTAAGGAGTACTCTAGAAGTTCTTGATGGCTGGAGCATATCAGGAAGCGGGAAACACGTTCCAGTACACTTAAAATTGAACTCATACAGATTGTCTGTAGATCTCGCTGCTCAATTTAGGTGGACAACAATATCTCTGGTCGTCGTCAGATGAATGGTCCTTAAGATATTGTATCTAAGAAATTAGGATCAGATATAACTTTTTTTAGGAACTTAAGTTCACCTTGTCTTATAACAAATAGTATGTCCTAAATTTGTCATAATTTTTCGTGTTTAAGTGGACAACAATATCGGCGATCGACCAGACAAAGATGTGAATATGAAAGGTACCGACAAGTGGATTAAGGCTGTCTAACAACTTTGATTCCAAATCACTCTTAAAGTTAGATATCATTTTATTTTTGGTTAAATTTGTTCATAGTTTCTTCTAATTTAAATATTAGGGGAGAATTAAAAAAATTAAAAATAATGAAAATAAAAAAAAATAGAAAAATTCAAAAATCAAAGAAAAATCAGAAAAATTAAAAATCCAAAAATAGTGTTATTTCTGTTTTATTTCTTGTTCAGAAAAATCAAAAATTCAAAAATATTTTTTCTGTTTTAATTTGTGTGCTAAGTTTTCTTTTAGTTTTGTTTTGTCTTGAAAAATGATTTCAGGTATAGATAAGACTCGTGGAGTTTGTGTTGAAGATTTCTGAGCCAAAGCCTCGTCCGTGAGCATAGAAGAATTCGCATTCGAAGGAGCAAGAAATGAAGATTATTCTCTCAACATTCAATCTTCAACCCCAGAAGAAAGGTGAAGCTGCAATTGAAGATTATGTGACGGATTGCATTGAAGCCTCCTCAATCAGTATGTTGCTATCTTTGTACCTGCTGAAGTGATCCAGAAGATTTGTTCTCTCTGATGTTCTCTCTGAAGATTCTCAAGCTGAAAGCGCTATCTTTCAAGAATCAGTACATCAAGCATCCTCACCCAATGTGCGTTCAATGCCAAATTCTGAAGAAAACCTTAAGTGCTCAAGATGAAGTCATTAATAGAAGATTCATATGTTCATCCTGATGCTGTGAAGAAATCGAAGGTTATAGCTGAAGCCGAGCTCCCATTGAAGATTGACAAGAAGAGTCAGCTACTTTTTAGGGGGAGCTTGTTGGGTCATTAAGAAAAGAAAGCTATAAACCAAGGGGGAGATTGTTGGGTGAAAATATGGTTTATACTTTGCTTTTCTGGGTAATTATATTTTTGTGTAATATTTTATGAGCTTACAGTCTAGTTTACGGTCAGGCCATGTTTACGGTTGAGTTTACGGCCGTAAACACCTTACGACCGTAAACCCATTTACAGCCCATGTTCTCCACCCCATATCCAACATGTATATATAGGTGTTAGGGTGAGGAGTAGTGATTGATGAACCCTATAGATTGTACGACCAAGAGAGAGAGGAAGAGATATCATATTGTGTGAAAGAATCTATTGTAAGGAATTTCATTCATATCATCAATACATCAAGATTCTTAATATTCTTCTTCTCCTTCTCTTCTTATTGTGATATGGCATCATCCGTTTGATTGGGATTCCGCACCATCAAACGGATCTGATCGATACACAGGCAAATTAGGGACTTACAATTATAGAAAACAAAAGGTTTCAATTGGGAAAAAGTTGTTTTGCTATAATTAAGGGAGAGGAAATTATACTTCATCTCAAATCTATAAGCTTAGATCGTGAGATTTTAATCAAATTTAGTCAAGTATATATATGAATGATATGTTGGAATGGCTCAACATAAGAAAATTCTATATACTGGCCCATTATTTGCGTTCTAAAATTCGATTATGATTACGACATCCCTTTTCAAAATCTAAATTATGAGAACTTGGCAAATTGAAATGGAAATATTATAGCAAAAGACTGGTTTAGTCTTTATGTGAGACATCATGAATCCTGTCCCAAATGCTTCGGATATAGGATCGATTACATGTGCTATATTCGTCCTTTCTAAAATTTTCCAAATGCCTGGGGCATTAAGAAAGGAAAAGGTCTAGAACTGGATATGACTAAAAGGATTAAGCAATTGTCAAGGACAATCTAAGGTTTTACCGAGGATTGGTTGCTCAAGGACAGTTGGAAGTATAGTGTTAACTTTGGAAGGACCATATTGACCGAATCTGAAAAGAGGCAATTCTTGTTCAGAAGGGGTAGTCAAAATGGGAATATGGAGTGTCTCCATGGGTGGAAGTTATCTGTGTAAGATTAGGAAACTTAATGCAATAAGAATGTTCAAAGGCAATGAACTTTGAATATGAGACTTCAGTTCCATGGAGATGATCTCCATTGGAATACTCTGTAATGTTATTGACAAGTCTTTGTGACTTTGTGCGTAATCGTTACAAGAGGACCATTGCATATAAGTTTAGAATTGAACAGATTTCGGTAAAAGGCATGAGTTTTGAATTCTTGCATTGCCGCAAGGACTTGGGACTGTGAAATAAGAATCATTGGAGTTATATTCAATCGATCTATTTCACAAGGTAAAGATCATAGAAAAACTTGGTATGCATGCTTGGAGTATGGCATAACTAATGTTTAGACAAACATAGAGTGCATACTTGGTGTATGGCAAAGCTATTGTTTAGAAAAATATAGTGTACATGCTCGGAGCGTAGGACAACTAGTGTTTTAATTCAAGAATAAAGTTGATAGCTGAAACGGTATGCAATGAATAATGTGTAATCATATGGTGATAAATAAAAGGTGTTTTATTTATATTCATAAGTTTTGAGACCATATTTGATTCAATTATTCTTGTGTTTCATTTTGCATGTTTTGACTTCCAGAATAACTAGCTTATTCTTCCGGAATGACTAAGTTATTCAAATCATCCACAGTCGGTCATATATTGGAAGTAGATATGAATCAAGACTGTTATGGGTTGGGCTTGTAGAGGTCTAAGATGTTGGACAAGGTGGTGCTACAACACTCATGAGTACTCATAAGTTCTGCGTATTGGATTCAACCCGCGCTCATTAGAATCACTTCATGGATTTTATCACGAGTGATCATGAGACGATAATATCTTATATTCTTCAAACCTAGAGATATGAGTTGTTACTATGAGTTAGTTGTACATTGATTGCACGAAAACGCATTGGTAACTCGATGTTATAAAACGTGCCTTTGTGTATGATTCAACAAGTAGTAGAACAAGTCATATGAGTCGAAGTTTATCCATTCCTTTTACCTTCGGGATAAAAAGCGATATATGTGGTCCCCTCGATGATTTAACGATGATACATGTGAGTTCTTGGCCAAGCTTGGACTGATTTGATTTGTTCAGTCAGTCAGTCATCATGAATCGGAAATCGGGAAACAACAGATGGACAGAGAGAATGATTATAATCCATGTCTCAGTCCATATGATATCTAGAATGGAGGAATATATGATCACTTATCTAATGGAAAAGTCATTGACAAAGGTCAGAGATCATCGGCAAGGTCAGAGTTCGACAGAAGCTTTTGAGAACTACGATTGCCAGTCGGTTCTTGAAGTCATACATAATAATAGTTTTAGACTTATCCAAGTGGGAGACTGTTGGATTAATGTCTAAGTACATAACTGTAATTGGTAAGACTTGACCTGACCCGACATGGTTCATTTGGGTTGCATGGCATCATGCATTTGGATAGACTAAAATGAGAGAAATAACACTTAAGGTTGGTTAATACATTATACGTTCTAATATATTGATAAGATTATTTAATTAGTATTGATCAAGAATTAATCTAGGATTAATTAAGTGATCAAAAGAAGACTAATTAAATATATGGGTTGATTGTGTAAATCATCCATACTTATATAGTGGGCTAATGCTCCATGGATTGTCAAGTTGGGCTAAAACCCATAAGATGCTCCATTGATGCTCCAGGGTGTATTTGTGCCCATGGATCATGGAAATGAAAGGCAATGACAATTAGGGTTTACATGGTGTAACCCTAACTATATAATGATCTTATTCTTGGAGAAAATTGGCGACTATGTGTGAGAAAAAGGGCTAGCCGATTTCATGAAGTGTGTATGTTCTCTCAAACTCATTCCAAGTTTATTTGGTGTTGTGTGAACCATTTGAGGTGTCACACTTGGGGCACTAGGCACTCAAGCTTCATGAAGACATTCTACACTAAAGAGGTATGTAATTCTAACTTGATATATTCATATGAATCAATGTTATTATGCTAGTTAGGATGAATACCTTAGAAAGTTCATATTTGCATGTATATTAGAGAAAACATAGATCCAAACATTTAACTTTCATTGTAAATTATCAAAATTTAGTATTAATTACAGAAAAACCATATTATCTTGCAAGAATTTGAGTATAAATAAAATTAAATCTTCATGATAAGAATTGAATATCTCATTTATAATCGAGAGAAGGTATAATAAATTAAACATTATGTAAACATAAACAATGAAAGTATTTAATATGTTCTAGTAAAGTTTTGAATAAATCCAATGAAACCTTAATAAACCGAATTGTATTCAATACATAATAAATACAGAACAGAAAGAATATTTTTTACAAGATATTTTAACTATATTTGAACTGCTTTTAACAAAAGAAGAATACAAAAGAGAAATGTCTGAAATTGTGAAAAAAAATTGTCTAAAGTTATGTCTAAATATAGGATTGACTTGTTTATTTTATAGGTAAAGACAATATACTAAGAAACAAAAGGGATTACTTGAGTTATAATTGCGCATCTTTATGCTATGGATAAGTATTCTAGTGCTTATCTACCTAGAATAAGTATTTCTTGTCAAGGAGGATGATCATTCGGCAAAAATAATCACGCATCTAACAGTTAAATATCGATATAAATTCATGTTCCTAAAAGTATGATTTTTATTTTTTGTTAAGTTCGAAAAGACGTCAGGACTTGGTGTTTCTAAATTATTCTTATATTTTAAAGTAATTTGGCAAATATAATCACTCATCTCGAAATAAATATAAATATAAAATCGATGTCATATATATATATATATATATATATATATATATATATATATATATATATATATATATATATATATATATATATATATATAGAGGAATTAATTCTATGGAAAACAAATAAGTAGGGCAACATATGCTGGAACCAATGATTAAGTGACACGTGTCCATTTCTTTATTCATAAGCAATCTACTATGGAAGTTATTTATGTAGCTATTCCAAAGTGATGTGTTGTCATGCTTTCATTTGTTCCAACATGTGTTGCCCTAATTGTTTATTTTCCATATAACTCTTCCCTATATATATATATATATATATATATATATATATATAGGGTTGAGATCGGTTAAGAACTCATAATTTTCCGAAAACCCGAGAACTAAAAGTGGACCGTTAGATCAAAACTAATTTATTAAGGGCATGATCGTAATCTTATCGATTTCATTTGATGTTTAATTTTTTTTTTGTGTTATTCTACATATTAATAGAAATATCTAAAAAATTACATAATAAATCAAATTTTCGGATTTTTTTTAAAAATATTATTTTTTTCATTTTTTTTAAAGTACAGATTTTTAAATTTTTTTAAGAAAACATGAATTTTCGAAAAAAAATTTAGTTTTTGCAGATTTTTAAAAAAATAGTATTTTTCAGTTTTTTTAAAAGTGCAGATTTTTTAGTTTTTTTATAGAAAACATGAACTTTTGAAAAAAATATATTTAAAAAAAAACTGCATTATTTTAAAAACATTTAAAAATCAATAAAAAAAAACTGGAATAGTTAAAAATACTATAATTAACATTTTTGTTACATTTACACATTTTTTTACAAATGCATATATGCATATTTCATATACTATAATATTTGTAAGAAAATAATTAGAAAACTCATTTTATTTATTAATCTATAAACACAATACAATAAGTATTTTATTCGATACAATATAAAATATAAAAAACAAAAAAATGCTACAAAATTTCAAAGCATTTTCATGTCTTCGTGTTAATATTTCTATATTTTCTTCAATTTATCATGTTTCACCTCTTCAATATTCACCACAATTTCTTCCAAATCTACAAGAAAATTAAAAAGAATCTGATTGATGCAAAAACACTCACAAAATACATATGTGATTTACATGTGAATCACATGTAATTCATATGTGAGTCACATATAATTCATATGTGAATCACATATAATTAATATGTGAATAACATATAATTCATATGTGATTTACATGTGAATCACATGTAATTTATATGTGAATTTCATATAAATCACATGTAATTCATATGTGATTTACATGTGAATCGCAGGTAATTCTTATGTGAATTATATGTGAATCACATGTAATTCATATGTGATGTACATGTGATTCATATGTGAATTACATGTGATTCACATGCAATTCATATGTGATTTACATGTGAATCACATGTCTTTCATATGTGATTTACATGTGAATCACATGTAATTCATATGTGATTTACATGTGAATCACATGTAATTCATATGTGAATCTCAAGTGAATCACCAAGTTAGTATGTGAAAAAATATGTACATGTATATATACCAAGTTAGTAAACAACTATGTGAAAAAAAATATGTACATATATAGATACCAAGTTAGTACCTATTTACCTGCACATTTTGATCTCTAGTCACCGAATGGATCAGTATCATTATCTGAAGTATCCTTTTTGTTTGATTCTTCATACAAGGAGGATTCTTCTGTTTGATCACTTTCCAACTCCATAATGTTGTTCCAATGCAAAATGGTTTGATATTAGATTACATTCAGAACATGACAGTTGATGCAATAAAGATGAGAATTCAAATCCCAGATAAAAACTTTTATGGCAACCAACAAACTAACCTTCTATCTATCTTTTTCTTTTAACATACTTTAACATCTTCCGGTGATTTTGGGAAAGGCAACTCTTCCAACTATATAAAAAGTAGAAAACAATTCAATTGGAATATAAAAAACTCTAAAACTGATAAATTGTGATAGAAATATGTGTGAAAAACAATTCAAAGATACTTAAATTTATGAAAATAATATAGTATCTTTTGTTATTGAACTCAATCATTCTTCTAAATCAACAAAATCAAGTGGTGGTGATTGTAACTGGATTCAACTGATCATGGTATTACATTCCACCAGTAACATGAAGTTCTAAACAAGTTGAAACTTAATTGTTGCAACTATGTTTGTAACATAGGTGGGGGTAGTGGGTATTTCTAATGATTTCAAAAGAGGAGTTGTAGGAGTGTACCATTGCTGAATTGGAAGAAAGCAACAAGAACTTATATGTCCTGAAATCAGAGACAGATGCTGCAAAAGGAGCAATTTTCCCTGTAATTCTTGGAAATAAACATGTTTCTAATGATAGGGCAAGAGAAAAAGAAAAGGATCTACATGATATGGTGTCTTTATTAAAAGAATTATTGGTAGTTTAATAGTGTTCATTTTTCTTTTTTGCTTTATAATCCGGTTGCACGGTAAAGTAATACTAATAAATAGTGGTTTAACATTATGAACAAGATCAAGCCTCTTCGAGACAACAAGAACTTAATCATTTACATGAAGAAAGAGTGGAAATATTGATATAATTAATGGAAATCTTTTAAGAAAAATATGACAGAAATATGTATTAATGATATTTACGAGTCTGACCTTTCGTGCAACATGAAGATCATGACTCAATCTATGTAGCAACCATCATCAACACCTAAAATACACAAACAAAGATGTCAAAAGAAGCTACATGCACTTAATCACATGAAAATATTTATATTAAATAAAAAGTTTGATTTGATAAAATAAAATCTATAAAACTATTAAAATCTAAAGCTTACCTCCCCAACTATTGAAGTTCCAATCAATACCAGCAACATTATGTCCTAAACTTGATTTCCCCTCACTTACAACAAACTATAGAGTAAAAAAAAGGATTATAAAATAAGAAATTAAGATGTAATACAGAGAGTTCATCAAAAGAAAGGTGAAATGGAAGAAGAACTTAACAGTTGGACCACTGTCACGAGACCAAATTCAAAATATGACACTGTTTGAAACATAAATCGAATGTAGAGAGTCAATCAACATGCAAAAAACCTAGATCCACTATGATTTGGATGTGAATTTTCAAGTTGAGCATTGCAAATTGAAGAACCAACATCAGATAGTTTGATAATCAGTTAATTTATATGAGGTTACGTATCTGAATAATCAGTTTTCATAATCTTCATACCAAACATTCAAATGAAAAAACCTAGTTCTTAAATTATTCTCCACGTATGTTAATTCGACCACAATTGTAAGATTTCTTCTAAGCGTGAATTTGAAGATTAATCACATCAGGATAACAAAACATAATCCTCTTTCAATTTCGTTGTAAATCGGAGTTAGTGAATTGTTTTAGTAATTGGATACCTTTTGTGAAGAACGTGTTCCAATATACACTCAATATTTGAAATTGATGAACCATCGCCGCCCTAGAACTCATCAACAAATCGTGTAGTTGATCAGTAGTCATATGGATCCCATTATTGGAGTATTTTCCAAGTGATTCTTTTAATCAGAGGGTGAATCGATTCAGTCAAGATAAATTGAGGTGAACCTAAAATGTGATCGGAAGGTCATTTCCATATCTATCAGATCGATAGAGCAACCACGATGAAATTTGATTCAATCACAGAGAGGGTCGGCTATTGGAAGGCGGAGGGAGGTCGACGATAGGGAGAGTTAGTTTAGAATACGAGAGAAGTGGATTTGAATGAAGCGAAGGCAGCAACGACGACATTTGACAGAACGATCTGCTGGAGGTGGAGGCGGCGACAATGCATCTGACGGAGTTGAAGGTCACATCATCCGCTCTCTTGGTTCGTGGAAGAAGGATCTGATCGATTTATTCCTGAGTCATTTTCTATTATCCCTAAAATAGCCTCAGTGACATTTTATTACTATACCCCCGCCCTTTTACTATTTTATTTATTTACAAAAATGCCACAATACATCTTGACCATCATTTTTTTTGATCTAATGCTCCTCTTTTAGTTCTCGGGTTTTTGGGAAAGTATAGGTTCTCAAATGATCCGTTCTCTCTCTCTCTCTCTCTCTCTCTATATATATATATATATATATATATATATATATATATATATATAAAGACCTGAACCTATCTCTCTCTCTCTCTCTCTCTATATATATATATATATATATATATATATATATATATATATAGAGAGAGAGAGAGAGAGAGAGAGAGAGAGATAGGTTCGGGTCTTTAAAGTAATTATTGTGTTATTGTATATATAAATGTGGACTAATCAAAATTAAACAAAAATTTAAATAATTAAATAAATAAACAAGGGTATTTTAGTAATTTGATAAATATCTTCCTCAAATAGTCCCTATAATCATGATAGAATTAAATTTTAACCTAATTTAGTTTCTTATATACACAGCCGCCGATCAATACCATCACCCAGCACGAAGCTACCATCGCCCCCATATGACCGACTAAAGTAGGAACGAGAGAATGAACGACATAAAAGAAGACTTTGGTCAACACCACCAGATTCTTAGGGATTGATGTTGTGATTTTGGCAATCATTTTTCACTCCTTCGCCGACAGCGTAATGTCGGGAGAGTTAATTGACGATTGGTTCCCGATAATTGGTCATAGAGGTAAATCGGCAAAACCTAACACCGCAATACGATTACAGATCAAATTCATATCTTGTGATGATCGGAACAAGGAAAAATCAATTGCTACTGATGAGTTATTTGGCCTGAAGGATAGTTATTTTCTGGTGAGACACGGGGGGAATGTGACACTGTATTAGGACGTGCACCTCTAGGAGGGGCAATTACCGGAGATCGAATTGGACGGAGAGAATCAAAACGGTATGAATTTCATCTCAAATCCTTTGTTTAACATTTGTTTTTAATTCATCTTCATTGTTTCTCTTTTATCTAGACTTCTAAATGCTACCATTCCCAAACTCTAAAGATTTCTGAAAGTTCCAAAATGATATACACAGGTGGTTGGGACCCTTTACACCCATCATCAAAAACGTGTTATAGTGGACACACAAGCCCATGGAAATTACGAAAAGATCTATGCTTTTATTGGTGGTTTGGACCTCTGTGTGGATGTTATGACACACTAGAACAACGTTTATTTCGTGATCTTGATACAGTGTTTGAAAATGCGAAATGCGAAACCGATCTTTGTGCGAAGCGGCTCGAACTATGCTAAGCTTCGCTTCCTTGCCTTTATATTTCTGGGATGATGCTATTGCTGCTGCATGTTACACTCAAAATAGATCATATCTAAACAAGCGATTCTCTATCACTCCTTACGATATCTTGAACAACCACAAGCCTAATGTGAAGTTCTTTCACGTGTTCGGTTCAAGATGCTTCGTCTTCAACTCAAAGGAGAATCGAAACAAGTTTGATGTTAAGGCCGATGAAGGGATCTTTTTGGGCTACTCCTTGCACTCTAAGGCATATAGAGTTCTGAATAAACGCTCAAAAAAGATTGAAGAGACATACTATGTCACTTTCGATGACAGTTATGTCAAGAAGTTGAAGACACCTGAAGGTGCTATGCAGGAAATCTTTCCAAAGACTAGTCAAGTCACTGTGCCTATCTCAAATCTTTTTGAGCAATATATGCTTCTCTTCGATGAACCTGAAAAAGCTATTGATGCTAAATCCAAGGATGAAGATAACAAAGTCGACAATTTGAAGCAAATTATTGACGATGCTGCGCATAAGATGGCAACTGAACAACCAAAGGCAACCAAAAGGCCTGACTCAAGCGAACCTTCTGGTGACTGTTCTTCTATCCAGGGGGAGGGTTCGTCTCTACCAAATGATCAAGGTTCTTCATTTTAGGGGGATAATTCATCGTCGCAATCATCTAGCTCAACCGTAAGTCCAAACGAAGGGGAGCGTTCTGATCCAGAAATTGAACACGTGTCATCATTCGAGGGGGAGAATACGAATGTCAATAATGATGACACACAATCAGAACTGGAAGAAGAAGTCAATGGAGAACTGGATCCCTCTTATGATCCAAATTACCCGCCTCTCATTAAATGGACCAAATACCATCCTCAAACTCAAATCATTGGGGAATCTTCAAAAAAGGTATTAACTTGATTACCGATCAAAGCGAAACAAGCTGCACTATTTTCTCAAGTAGAATTTTGCATGTTCAACTTTTTCGTCTCCAAAGTTGAACCGAAGACCGTGAATTCAGCTCTTGACCATTCTGATTGGGTTTAAGCCATGCAAGACGAGCTAAACGAATTTGAAAGAAAAAAAGTATGGTGTCTAATTCCAACTCCAAAGGATGCTTCGCTTGTCGGACTCAAATGGGTATTCATAAATTAGATGGATAAGGAGGAGAATGTGATTCGTAACAAGGCCCGGTTGGTCGTGAAAGGATACTACCAAGAGGAAGGTATAGATTAAGAAGAGACCTTCGCTCCAGTTGCAAGATTAGAGTCGGTTCGAATCTTTCTTGCTTATGCTGCACACAAAAACTTTGAAGTCTATCAAATGGATGTAAAATGTGCCTTTCTCAACGGAGAACTTGAAGAAACTATGTACATTGGGTAACCGCCAGGCTTCGTGAACGAGAAGCATCCTGATCACCGCTACATTCTAGACAAAGCAGTATATGGCCTGAAGCAGGCTCCCAGAGCATGGGACCCGAAGGCATTTTTATCAATCAGGAGGTATATACAAAGACATTGCTTGCCAAGTTTGGCATGATAGGAGACTCCAAAGTGAAAGTCCCTATGGCTTTTGGAACTAAGCTTACACCATCTTTGGAAAAGCCAGCTGCTGACATGACGCTTTATCGTCAGATGATTGGTTCACTGATGTATCTCACAGCCAGCAGGCCAGATATCATGTTCTCAGTCTGCTATTGTGCCCGATTCCAATCTAACCCACACGAACCTCACATGCTAGCCGTGAAAAACATCTTTTGCTATCTGAATCGAACCTCCTCTCTCGGTCTATGGTATCCAGCCAACTCAAGTTTCTTTGTCCAAGCATTCTCAGATGCTGACTTAGGGGGTTGTGGATTGGATTGTAAACCACTACTGGAGGATGCTAATTTCTTGATGGTAAATTGGTTAGCTGGCAATCAAAGAAACAAACCTGTGTTTCTCTCTCCACGACTGAAGCTGAATACATAGCCGCCGCCTCATGCACATCTCAGGTTGTTTGGATACAGAGTCAGCTTAGGGACTATGGGCTAAACATGAAGAAAATCCCACTATATTGCGACTCTGAAAGTGAAATTAGGATTTGTCATAACCCAGTGCAACACTCGAAGACAAAGCACGTAGCACCGCGGTATCACTTCATCAAAGATCATGTGGAAGATGGTAACGTAGAAATTCATTTCGTTAGAACCACTGATCAACTAGTAGATATATTCACTAAGGCTTTACCTGTAGCAAGTTTCAACAAGATCTTACAAGGCCTAGGAATGATGGAAGCATAATCAGTACAAAAATATCCTTCGCTTTACTAAAGGTAAGAATCGAAACAGAGTGAACGCTCGGTCTATTTCGGGTTCGATTCACCCGAGAACCGAAATGAACCGAACGCTCGGTCTATTTCGGGTTCGCTCCTTCTGAACTCGTTCGCTTCTTTTTCATTAAAAGGTATTTTGGTTGTATTCTTTTGTATACTCTTTTCCATACTCATTTTTTTTTTTCATTTTTTTATTATTTTCATAAAATCCAAAAAAAATCCTTTTGTTTTATTAATTTTTTTTCACAAAATACAAAAATATCTTTCCTTTTATTTCATTTTTCTCATGCTTTTCTTTGTATAAATGCTACTCTCGATGGTGATGCTCACGCAGGTATAAATTCTTTTCTATAAATTAGTTAAGTGTCCCTAGATGCATGCTGCTGCATGTCGACGAAAGCCTCAACAGATTTTGAGTGAAGCCTTAGTAATGTGATGTATACAAATCATGTTTTCCCAAACTAGGCTGCTACATTCACTCTAATCGTGAGCTACCTTACTCTTCTCATATTGAGTTTAGAGTTTTCTGCTTGGTCCTTCTTTTATAACAGAGGTACATTCGCTTCTTAAACCACCTCCATCATATTTCTTTATTTACACTTCATCTCACTAATGTAACCCTTGAGACTCTCAGCACTTACCACTGAGGTTTATGGTTATACAAAAATCTGTGTTTATGATCTTAGTCTCGTGTCACTACGTACTAAGTGAAACCCATAATTCAATACCCTTAATGCATTGACGGTGAACAATTATTATGTTCTAGCTTTCACCAATGAAATCTCTTTTTATTTATTTTGAGAGATCCTTTTGAAAATGTCTATAACCAAGACTTTTCTTACCCAAGGATCCAGTTATATATTTTTTTTTGAGATTTCTCAGTTTCAACACGTTACTAAATACATATCAAACCTACTTGTTCAATAGGCCACATTGGTCTCACAAGTACTTCATTCTCTTTTGGTCTTATATTAAGTACCGAAACTTGAATTGAAGCGAAAGCCACCCTTACAAGCCTTATATCTAAAAGACGCCTTTCATTGCCTCTTAACAGGCACTTGATTGTATTCTAACGGGAAACCACCCAGACACTTTGAAGTCTCTCTTGACTTGAAAGGAAGAGATTTGTACCCGGGATCTACTGTTTCATGTCTTATTCGACATCACAATATCCCACAAACTTTGATTTATTTCTTTATCATTCACACTCTATGCACGAAAATCTTTGATTTTCCAAACGTCTGGTTCTATTTAATATGAGCTAATTTTTACAGCTTAGGTTCTAAACGTATTATGGTGATCGATAAGATAAAGGTGACGACGGTTCATGTAAATTTTATGGGTGACGTTTCAGATAAAGCACGAAGGATGAGTTAGCATTATCCACTCATTTCGTCGATTTGAAAAAGGTACTTTCCATGGAAAGGCACGTAAAAAGTGAAACGTCTTTTCTCTCTCCCGCGTCATCATCGAGGTTGCCAACTGTCCACTCCCCATCGAATCAGGAACGGTTTCACAAAAGGATGAGATTTCAGCCGGATATTTCTCTCTCCTACTCTCACGTATAAAAGGGTTTCTCACGCTCCACTCTACTCTTTTATCACTCACAAATCCTCTAAACGAAAAAGACGATCTCTCTCACTGTTCATCATCTTCTTCTTAAGCTTCATCAATGCCGGAATCGTCTTCTGTTCAAGATACCTCTACTCACTCCAACCTTCTCACCATTAAGCCACAACAAAACTTTCATCATTGACCTTACACCCTTCGTCTATGAACCCTACACGATGTACGTCGTTGAATGCCTCAAATACTCTCCACTTGTTGATGTTGTTACGAAGGTGGAAGTGGTTCCCATGACTTGCCTCTCTCACATCTATTCAATCGCTTATTATGTCAAGGTTGCTGAGAGGATTCACTTTGACATTCATAACGAGAATACCTCGATTTCCAAGAATCGCTTCTGTGCCCTAATTGGTCTTGCTCATGAACCCACTCTGGTAAACCCCGACTCCATTACTATTGGTCAGCTGTTCTCAATGTTCTACCAAATGGGTTACACTGAAACCCTAACCACTGTCACCAAAGTTAAGAAGTCTTGCCTCCCCCCACAATGGAACGACCTCTTTACTCTTCTTTTCAAGGGACTCTCAGAGTGTAGCGCTGGATCAGATGGAGCAAACAAGTCCTTTATGACCATGCTTTATGTGTTGTACAATGGTGTTACTCTGGACTTTGGGGCAGTCATATGGCAACAACTTGTTCAGAGTTTATACTCTTCTTCTCGACATTCTGAGATTTCATGTGGTAGGTACTGGTCTATTATCACAAAGTGGGCAATGGATCGTCTCCACATTCCAATCATGGCAGACTCCCTTCTTTCATCTATCGCAACGTTTCACACAACAAAGATCATTGTCATAGATCCTTTTAAGTTTTTCTTCATTGGATTGATTCCATAAGTTGGAGAATCAGGCCAGGGAGGAGGTCGAGTATCAGAGGATGGATCGGCGGCTGGCTCAATCTCAGCCGGCAGCCAAGCGGACTAAGTCCGCTGATTCGAGGACTGGAGGCCAGAAGGGTCGCACTTGCGGGAAGTGCGGCAAGGGACATGAGGGAGCCTGTCGATCGGGTTCTTGCTATAAATGTGGCAAGGAGGGGCATATCGCCAAGGATTCCCCCAAGGGATTTATGGTTTGCTTTCATTGCAACCAGACTGGCCATCAGAAGGCCGAGTGTCCTCAGTTGCATCAGGGTCAGCACAGGGATCTGCCTGCTGCTAGTGTTACCGAGGTTCGACCAGTGAAGGTCGAGGCTCCGAAGGCTTGTAGGAGAGCTTTCCAGTTGACTGCGGAGGAGGTCCGCGCAGCGCCCGATGTTGTGGCTGGTATGTATTCTGTATTTATCTTTTTTTGAGCTGAGATATTGTGCTTATATGATGATATGTGTAGGTACTTTTCTTGTGAGTTATGTACCTGCTTTGGTGTTATTTGAATCGGGTGCAAGTCGGTCATTTGTTTCCTTGGCATTTAGTCAGCACATTAGTATCCGTCGAGAGGCGTTGAGTCGACCTCTGTGAGTTTCCATAGCTGACGAGCGAGCGTTGTATGCTACAGATATGATTCGAGGATGTATCCTTGAGATCTTCGATGTGGAGTTCCCGATAGATCCGCTCCCGATTGCGATGGGGGACGTGTGTGTTATAGTGGGCATGGATTGGTTGAGCCGATTTGGAGCTATCATAGACTGCGAGCGTCAGTTGGTGACGATACGAGACCCTAGTGGGGGAGTACTTACGGTGTACGGAAAGGGAACCCGATGTGGGTCAGCGTTTTGTTCGGCTGCCAGGGCGAGGCAAAGTTTGTAGTAGTGCTGCAGCGGATTCGTACCCTATGTGATCGACACGCGAGTGGCCGCTGGGAGGCTAAGTTCGATTGATGAGGTTCCGATAGTGTGCGAGTTCCCGGATGTTTTTCCCAAGGAATTTTCAGGAGTGCCTCCCGAGAGGCAAGTGAAGTTCCGTATCGATTTGGTTCCGGGAGCAGCACCTATCGCCAAGGCGCCTTATCGCCTCGCAGCTTCAGGAGCTGCTGGGGAAGGGGTTTATTCGACCGAGTAGCTCGCCTTGGGGAGAGTCAATCCTTTTTGTCAAGAAAAAGGATGGTTCATACCGGATGTGCCTTGATTACCAGGAGCTGAACAAGTTGACGGTCAAGAACCGTTATCTGTTACCGAGGATCGATGATCTGTTCGATCAATTGCAGGGGGGGTCTTGATTCTCCAAGATAGACTTGAGGTCGGGTTATCACCAGATGAGGGTTCGGGATGAAGATATCCAGAAGACGGCGTTCAGAACTCGTTATGGGCATTACGAGTTCGTGGTGATGCCTTTTGGGCTCACCAATGCACCAGTAGCGTTAATGGATCTCCTGAACAGGGTGTGCAGACCGATGCTGGATCGGTCGGTGATCATATTCATTGTTGATATTTTGGTGTATTCGAGATCTAGAGAACAGCATGAGGAGCATTTTAGGGAGATCCTTGGAGTTCTGAGATCAGAGAGGCTTTATGCCAAATTCTCCAAGTGTGAGTTCTGGTTACGAGAGGTCCAGTTCTTGGGACATCTTGTCAACCAGAATGGGATATTGGTTGATCCGGCCAAGATTGAGGCGGTCATGAGGTGGGAGGTGCCGAGATCGCCCACCGAGATCAAGAGCTTTCTAGGATTGGTCGGCTATTATCGGAGATTTATCAGGGATTTCTCCGAGATCGTTGTGCCACTCACCAAGTTGATCTGGAAGGGTGTCTCTTTTTCCTGGGGTCCGGAGCAGCATACCTCATTTGAGACACTTCACCAGAAGTTGTGTGAAGCCCCGGTGCTCGCACTCCCGGAAGGGATGGAGGATTTTGTGGTGTACTGTGATGCATTGATATCCGGGTTGGGAGCAGTGCTTATGCAGAGGGAGCATGTCATATCATATGCATCGAGGCAACTAAAGCCTCATGAGTCGAGGTATCCCACCCACGACTTGGAGCTGGGGGCTGTGGTGTTCGCCCTCAAGATCTCGCGTCACTATCTGTATGGGGTTCGGTGTACCATATACATGGACCACAAGATCTTGAAGTACCTGATGGATCAGCCCAACCTGAATATGCGGCTGAGAAGATGGTTGGATGTGGTAAAGGATTATGATTGTGAGATCCTGTACCACCCGGGCAAGGCTAATGTTGTAGCCGATGCCTTGAGCCGTAGGGCGGAGAGTGCCCTGATACGAGATGTTTGCATGAGATTGACAGTGATGACTCTGGTGTTGGACACCATTCGAGGGGCCTAGGCGGAGGCCATGAGACCGGAGAACCGCAAAAGGGAGCAGGTGATCGGGCAGGTATCAGAGTTCGTTACCGGTAGTCGAGGACTTATGACCTTTCAGGGTCGGATTTGGGTACCATTTGTGGGTGGAACACGTACCATCTTGATGGAGGAGGCTCATAGATCGAGGTTCTCGATCCATCCCGGGGCCACTAAGATGTTTTTGGACCTGAAAAGGGAATATTGGTGGCCCTATATGAAGAGAGATGTCGCATGGTTCGTGGAGAGGTGCTTGACCTGTCGCAAGGTTAAGGTCGAGCACCAGTGTCCACATGGTAAGTTGCAGCCATTGGAGATTCCCGAGTGGAAGTGGGAACAGATTACCATGGATTTTATCACCAAATTGCCAAGGACTGCAAGAGGTGTCGATGCGATTTGGGTGATTGTGGACAGGTTGACGAAGACCACTCACTTTCTTGCTATCAGTGAGAGTTCTTCTACTAAGAGGCTGGCAGAGTTGTATGTGAGGGAGGTGGTATCATGGCATGGAGTACCGACCTCGATTGTTTCAGACCGAGATGTGCGTTTTACTTCCAGATTTTGGAAGAAGTTTCACGAGGAGTTGGGTACGAGGCTGCATTTTAGTACCGCATACCACCCACAGACGGACGGACAGAGTGAGTGGACGATTCGGACGCTCAAGGACATGCTTCGGGCATGTGTATTGGATTTCGGAGGGAGTTAGGACACATATTTGCCCTTGTCTGAGTTTTCCTATAACAACATCCATCACTCGAGCATTGGTATGTCACCCTTTGAGCTATTGTATGGGAGGAGGTGTCAGACTCCCATTTACTGGGCTAAGGTAGGGAAACGTGTGATGGGTAGTACGGAGATAGTGCTTCAGACGATAGAGCAGATACAGCAGGTTAGATAGAGGTTTTCGACCGCTCAAAGTCGCCAGAAAAGTTATGCAGACAGGCGACGATCCGAGCTCGAGTTTCAGGTTGGGAATTTTGTACTCCTGAAGGTGTCTCCTTGGTGAGTCTTCTCACTATACTGTACCTGGAAGGGTACCTATGTGTGACCGGAAGGTCTGGTATGCTATGAGATATATGCATTGTATGCTATGAGTTGCATGCATTGTATGCATTATGTATGTGATATGTATGCTATGCTTGATATGGGCCGAAAGGCATTATGATGTGGACCGGAAGGTCAGGGAGTTATGCACCGGAAGGTCGACACGGGTAGGACCGGAAGGTTTACTGGGTAGGGACGGAAGTCCCCTGAGACACATGGACCGGAAGGTCGTGTAGAGTATGGCCTAGAAAGGTGTATGTGTGTAAGTGGTATATTGGGGAACTCACTAAGCTTCTTGCTTACAATGTTTATGTGTAATGTGTTTCAGGTACTAGTGAGGACCGTGGGAAGGCGCCGACGTGACTCGTATACACATAGGCGAATTTGGATATGTTTGATCTTGGGATTTGATATGTTTTGCATAATAACCATGTTACATTGGATTTTATGGTTTTGTCTTGAATAAAATTATGTTTTAAAGAATTGAAAAAAATTGTTTTGGAAATTTACGTCGTTACATGTTTTGTGCTTAACTGTGTGAGTTAATTTAATTAAGAATAAAAATAAGCGTCAAAATGAAATATTAGATAAAGCTGGTATCTATGGATAATGTTGTACTAGTTGAAACGAGGTTTCCTAAAATATAAAGAATGCCGAAATCCGAGTTATAACGAAGAAGTTATGATCTGTCGAAGTTTCACGACAGAACCGGAACGACGCTGAATGACGTAAAATACGAAATTAAGATACAGCGATATTTAGCCCTAGTGATCTAAACGAATGTAGTAGAATTCGTTAAACCGAGAGCGTGCATAAATAGAATGCCCAAATCTGACTTCATATGAGGAAGTTATGATTTTTCTAAGTTTCAGCTTAGCAGTATGCAGCCCGAATACTCGATTCGAGATCGAGTGATTGTTGGTCGTAACAATCTAAACGAGAATCAAAGATCTCGTCGATAGTAATCCAACGATAAAAAGACAAACGAAAACGGAGTTCAGATGAAGGAGTTATGAATTTCGATTGGAGTTTTCCTGTCCCGGCCTATTAAAAACAATATATTAATAATATATTAAAATTAAATTCAAAATTAGCCAACGGAGTCTAAACGAGAGTTGTAGAGCATAATCTCACCTACGCGTGGATATAAAGAACGTCAAAACGGAGTTCGTATGCGAAAGTTATGAATTTCTGAAGTTCGGGGCGTGAACCCCAAGGCTGTGTCAGAGCTCACGAGGTGAGCATATGTGGCTCACGAGGTGAGCCAGTTCATGAGGTGAATATTAGAAACTCACGAGGTGAACAGATGATGGACGTCTTCCAGGGCAAGTGGCCATGACGAACGTAATGACGTATCGAGCTCACGAGGTGAATATTAGAAACTCACGAGGGGAGCCAGTTCATGAGGTGAATATTAGAAACTCACGAGGTGAACCTAGAAAATTCACCCTATAAATAGAAATCAAGGGTCAGCCGAGTTTGGTTGCTCATCTCTTACTCTCCCACTCCCGATACTCTCTTTAAGCCCTATTTTAACCCCCCGAAGCCCCAATATCATTCCCGAGACCCGAAGCGAGTCCCAAAGCCCGAAGATCCCGAGAAGAAAAGAGTTTCTGAGCTGAAGCTCTGCCCGCAAGAAGCCCGACGTGTGGAGTGATCCCGGTTTCACCGAAGAATACTACTCTTAGAGCCGTAATGTTATCTGAGCATCTTCTGATCAAGTGAGTGCGTAGTTACTTTCTTCTAACGCATAATTATGAAGTATTTTATACAAAATACGTGTTATGTGTATATTTTGTTGTTATATGTGTGAATGTATATTCACTTTCTTTTATCTCATAGATACGTTTTATTCTCTATGAAATACGTGTTATGTGTATATGTCTCATTTGTTGTTTGGAATATGTGTTGAATGAGAATGCTATACAGGTTTTAAACTATGTATAAAATATATATTTTTTTATCTACTAATATGTTGGGTAGAACATGGGTAGATAGTTGATGTGTGATAAACAGATGAGAGGCCTCGATGTTGTTGTTGTTGATCTACTTATTCAGCGGAGTATGGATAACGACCACAAACTCTTTCTAGACAGTCCTGTGGAACGCTAGCAGGCTCATAACCTGTAGGTGTTGTGAACGATGTGTTCACCGGTGTACTCTATCCCCCTCATGGTTGCCTTTAGGTATCTACTATTGAGGAAACCCCTTTGCAGTAATGTCCGCCCCGATGAAAATCCTAGATTAGGTCCCTTGAGATAGATGTTGTTTTAGGGACGTAAAGTGAGGATAACGGGAATGGGTAATCGGTTTATTGTTGGTTGGTGGAATTAAATATAATTATTTATTGCGGGTTGAAAACCCTATATGCTCACCAGGCTCCCAAGCCTGACCCACTCAGTTTTGTTGTATTACAGGTAGTGGCGCGAGAGCAAAAGTTGGATGACTTATCAAAATCTTTTGATATTAGACCAGTTGTTATATGTAACTGTTGTATGGTCTGTCTTTTGTTGTTTATGCTTTTGGTCTGTTTATCGAAACATGACATTCCGAATATTCTTATATAATGAAAATGCATCTCTTGATGAAATGCTTTGATAAACTTTATTTTATGATATTTTATTTTGGGAACAAATTCCGCAACTCTTTTAATCATAGGATTACTCCTAAATTGTTTTAAAAGCATAAATTAAACCGGTCTTTTCTGCCGTGATTTTGGGGATGTCACAAAGTTTCTATATCCACGCTCAGAAAGGAAAAAAGCAAAAAAAATAATAACAAACTTATGCAACCAAAATAATTACAGAAATTCACATTGCACATAGATCAGAAGTGCTAAAACTTGAAGGGTGGAGAAATTGTACCAGAACTGGGAACATCTTGAAGCCATCTGCGGAATGTAGACTCTGCAATCTCTATCTCAACAGAGTAGTGAATGGGTCTTAGAGACTGCAAGACTTTCATAGACTCTAGAATCTAAGTGATGTGAATATGAGTTTTCCCCTTTCATGCTACTCCAAATAGCTAAAACACCAGGTGAATGGAGCTGAAAAGAAAGAAAATAATAAAATTATGTATTCATTTATTTCCATATTTAATACTTTAAGTGAAAAAAAGGACCCAGACCTGGGAAAAGAAGGTAGCAACTTAACATGTATCTACCACAATTAATAGTTACTGAATCTAAAACATGAACACATAAAGTCACCAATCTACAACCAACGACAAAAGAGATAACATAACACTCAAATGGGTATTTCTATACTAGGCTTTTCTTTTATTTGTTTGACTGCATCAGCCAAATCATGACTCTGAAGTTCATGAGAATCTTGAAATTCTAGAAACTCATCTCCTGCATGTCCTATCATATATAACAATATATGGCTTCCTTCATCACTAAAAACACGTTTGGATCAACAGAAAGAATCTTGAAATTTCATAGTGGCCTGTTAAAAGGTTCTCAACAGTCACTTCATAACCTCGATAGTCTACCTGACATAGCAGTGAACTAAAATCAACACGTCTTCTCTAAATACAATATGTGAATAAGCAAAGGGTTGTAAATTAATTGGACACTAAAGTTGCCCTCTACATTATCTCCATACAAGTTAAGCCTATGATTTTCATTGTTAAAACTTGTGCAGGGAATTTGTTTCGGGAATTGCAAGCCATGTCATCCGCTAACATAAGAATGATCCTCTCATCTGGTATCCCTAGTCGTTTCACAATCCTATACAAGAAGATTAAGAGAAAGAATGACAAAGAAATGTCAATAGGGTGTGAACTATAAATAAGTATACACAAATATAATATTATGATGAAACACCACATACCTATACAAGGATATGTTGGAATAGTGTCTAAGGCTGCAACTATATTAGGCAAGTATTTGACCCGGTTGTGCATGGTCCTTTTGGGTTGCCTTCACCATAGCAACTTGATAGGATGATTTATTAAGAGAGAGTAAATATTATTTATATATTATGGGAATAATATAAAGAATAATATATTGTTATTTGATTAATATAAGTCATAGAATTAATTAGAATTAATTTGGTGACTTAAAGAGATTAATTAAATAAAGGGGTATAAACTGTCAGTTGTTTGATAGTTAAGCTTTAGACTGTAAATCCTTGTAGATATACAAGGGACGAATTCTAGAAGCTAAAAGGATAGCTAATTCGTCCAAGGCTTATCTATGGAAAGGATTTGGATAGCCTTAAGAGAAGATTATCCAATTAGGGTTTAGGTTGTAACCCTTAAGGAGTCTACAAGTATAAATGGACCCCATGGCATAAGGAAATCGACACCTCTCCTAAAGCAAGAGAACCCTGGCCGATTTCCTCCCCTCTCATCTCTCCTAAATCATCTTCCTTGCTATTGGTGTTTGTAAGCCATTAGAGGAGTGACATTTGTGACTCTAGAAGCTCCAAGACCTCAAGATCAACAAGGAACTCAATGGTATGGTTCTAGATCTGTTTCAATGTTGTTATTTAACCTTATTAGTCATTAGAAGTCTTGGATTCAAAACATGCTTATTAGAAAGCCTAGATCCAAGCATTAGGGTTTTGCATGCGCACATAGGAAAGTTCTTATGGCTAAAACCCATCAGTGGTATCAGAGCCTAGCTTGGTTTTCTTTAAATTGTTGCTTGATTAACTGAAACAAACTTGCAAAATTCGATTTTTTGGTTTCTGAGTCATGGACTCGGCGAGTTCCAAAGTGGACTCGGCGATTAGGCCTGACTCGGCGAATCCCTTTGTGCACTCGGCGAGTCCAGGCGTCAGGAATGGCCAGATTCGGGATTTTTTCATAATTATCTTATGGAAACTTACCTTAATCATAATAGATCAATCTAAATCCGATTTTTTTGATATATATGACTATTATCTTGATCTAGTTAAAGGTATTTATCAACTAATAAAATATTAAATTTCCTTATATGATAATTAATTAATTATTTTAATTATTTTGGTAATTATCTTTCAAAGAAATCTTGAATAAAATCAAATATAGATAATTAGGATATTAATTGTTAATTGGAATTATTTGTTATTTGATCCTCCATGTTTTAAAATGTTTAAAACTCACCCACAAGTTTTGAAATTTATATTTGTGATTAAAAGTTTTTATTTAGACAACTTAAATTTCAAACCCTAGATTTTAAAAGTTTTAAAATACAACCCTATACTAATATGATATTACTAGAATAATATATATATATGTATAACTAAATGCTAGTCTTACCGTTAGTAGGCCTCAGTCACGAAGCTGATCTATAAGGTGGGTATAAGGTTGCGGCTTATAAAATGGCGCTTAATGGGTGTACACTCACACCCACCGCTTGCTTGATCGGTGGAGGGTCGTTAGCCGAACGGGTAGGATAGGGAAACCTCATCCTCTCATTAAAAGTATAATAAGAAATATAAAGTAACTACATATTTTTAAAATTTCCCAATCTTAGTTACTTTAGGAAAAGTGAATTGATGCAATCCCATGAAATTACACTTTGCACCCTTGCTAAGAAGTTAGTAGAGCGTGTGTGGTTTACTAGCACACTAATTGGTTCTAAGCAAAGGTGGCAAAGGGTGATTCATTGTTTATCATAGTTCAATGGAGCGTGTGTGGTTTACCGGCACATCGAATAGGTGATCGTTACAATGAAGGCACCATGTGAATTTGCATGGAAATTCACACCCGCTTTGTGATCCTCGGTATCCCAGTCACAAACAAGAGGGGCATATCGAGATTTAAACATGCCATTGAATAGTTTCAATGAATCTCATCCGAACCTAGGAATTCTCAATACACTTAGGAATAATAGTTTAAGTTTTTGTGATGGAGAATTAGTGAATCGTCATTCACTTACCTTCAATTTATTTGCATGTTAGATTACGACATCCCTTTTCTAGTATGTAAATGTTATTGTTGGATCCTAGCCCTAATTTTTCTTATTGGGTGATAATTAGGGATTCTTATTCTAATCTATCTTTGTCCTTTTCCTTTGTAGATGTCGAACGCAAACAACGCTGCTGCTAGTTCTTTCACGTTGATGAGCCTTTGCCAAAAGGTCACCTTCGATGGAACGAACTTTAGTGAATGGATAAGATACATTCGCACCATTGCTCGCTACGAGGATAATGAGTATGTCCTCGATGAGAAGCTCGAGAAAATCAACCCCGAAATCGCTAATCCGGCCGAAATCACCGCTTTTGAGACTCATGAGCGAGATGCAACGAATGTACATTGCATCATGATTGCCACCATGAACTCCGAATTCCAAAAGTCGTACGAGGACATGTACCCGTACGAGATGCACCAAGACTTATTGGAGAGATACCACCAAAACGCGAGACAAGAGCGTTATGAGATTTTCACCAACATGATTTCCGCAAATATGGGTCATGGAGAATCTCTTACCGTGCACCTGCAAAAGATGCAAAGGTATGTCGACCGCCTACGCAAGTTAAATGTTGACTTCGGTGAAGACTTGGCGATCGACATGGTGCTTCACTCTTTGCCTCCAATGTACAACCAATTTAGGATGACCTACCACATGAACAAAGAAGAGGTCACCCTAAGCAAACTCCAAGGTCTCTTGAGGGTCGCTGAGAGCAACTTCAAAGACAAGTCTGTTGCACCTACTCCCAATCCGCCTTCTGCTCCTGTCTTGGCTATTGGTCAAGGAAAGGGAAAGAAGAGGAAGGCTTCATCGAAGAACTATTGCAAGGTCAAAGCCCGAGATGGTGCCTCTTCTAGTGGGACCAAAGTTGATCCCGCTAAGCCCTGTCCTAACCCGAAGGAGGCAGAGTGCCACCATTGCCACAAGATAGGACATTGGAAGAGAAGCTGCCCAGAGTACCTGCAAGCAATCAAAGAAGGAAAGATCAAGCCATCTGATGTGCACAAAAGTACCCACTAATTTTAATATTTATAACCTAACAAACTTAGACTATCTATGCACTTATAGGCAGTGTACCTAGTCAGATTACAGTATACCTTAGGTAAGTCGGGTGTCGATCACAGGGAACGGTGGATTAATTTAATATATTTGATTATAGGTTACAGGTCACACGAAAAATAATAAATAAAATGGTTTAATAAATCTCAAACTAACAATTAACAACTCTCGATAAACTAACAGGAAAACAAATCTCTTCAGGTACTTTGGTTTAGATAAATTATACTTTAAAAACATAGACAATTGCATACACAAATTCATTTATTCAATGTTCACCGATTCCTAAAATGATTACATTCATGTTCACTATAACTAATCCTTTAGCAAACAAGTCAATTCAAACAGTGATCAGTTGATTAAACTAACATGTTTCCTAGTGTTCAGTTCGTATCAAGCAAGACTTGTAAATATAGTTAATCAATGTAGACATTTAATCAACCTCTTGTTGATGGTCATCAAACAAGGCTCACACATTAACTTACTTATTCTCAAATTAATTCTAGTTTCACATTCGTTATTTCTAGTCTTATAATCTTGATGGTCATCAAAAATCATAAGAGACAAGCAAATCAAGCAGATGTCCAAGCAACTCAATTCACTTAACAATTAACAGAAAATAATCATCATTAACACATGAGGATCTTTTAACAAGCTTGGCAAGATAAATTAAACACAAATAAACTATTTAATATAGCAATTAGTCTAATAATCAAAGCTTCATTCAATCATAAACACAAAGTAAAAGGTTTTTACACCTAAATCAGAAACTAAATACAGGAAAGTACCACAATGGAATGCTAAACATGGTCACGTCAGCAAACCATATGATAATCGACATGTATCCGCTCTCCAATCCTTCCGATCTCTGCTCTCGTTAGCTTAACGGCCTTCCGGCCGCCTTCTAGACCCTCAAAACGGCTTAACAGAAGTTAATTGTCGACTAAATTAGGTTAGAAGTCGAACCCCCCTCCCTGGTTAGCTAAAAATCGACATTTATAGTTTTGTGGCCGACCTGAGTACGCTGGGCGTACTTAGGATTACGCAGCGCGTACTCAAGATAATCACGCGATCAAGTCTATCCGGTACAAAGGTGTACGCTGCGCGTACCATTTCATTACGCGGGGCGTAAGTCGCTACCTCAGCATTCTTTTCTTTCTTTTAGCTTCTAAGCCCGGTTCCCGATTCAGTCTTTTCTTTTGTGCTTTATCGACAACAAATAGCTGCAAAACATAATTCAAAGTATTATGAGTACTTTTTAGTTCTAAAATAGAATAAATAAGGCCAAAATATTAAGAAAAAGTGTATAAAAATATATATAAAAATACACATATCAAAATACCCCACACTTAGCCTTAGCTTGCCCCCAAGCAAATTTACTTTTATTTTACCAATATCGCACTAAACAATCCATTTAAAACTCAACCATTATGCCAAGACCTCAACGCGTACATTTGTGTCTAATATTTTCCTAAAGTACCCCCCTCCCCATATTTTAAATACTCACAATTTTCATAAACACTCGCCCACTTTTTCCGAACAATGCTCATTTTAGGCAACCCTCCGAATCCATCCGCAGAAAACCTCCTAACCTCAAGGTATTTTTAGTTGAGCAACCTAAGCATACATATTCTAGAAAATTACAACTTTTCGATACCACTATGGAATTCTTTGAATTTTTCACTTCTTTGAACATTTCGATCTTTGATTTCTTTGAATTCACACCTTATTTGAATTGATTTCTGGTATCTTCAACTTTTGAATTTCTTGGAATTTTGATCTTTTGATCTTCACTCTATTTGCTCCAAAATTCTTCAAACTTTTTTCATAATTCTCTTCTTTTTTTTTCTCATATACCTCACTTTTTTTTTCACTCAAAACCTACATGCTTAAGCAGAGGCGCTCAACCTCAACCTTTATTGGTTAATGATAATAATTTTCCTGGATACATTTCAGGTTTAGGCTGCTAAACATATTGCATCCCTCAAACCAAGCGGGGTTATGTTTTTGTTCCATGATTTCACTAAAATAAGGGAGGCCACAAATGCACTATAACGTGTATTGGCTCAACTAAACATTTGAGTTCTCATCGGATCATCTCATACAATATTAGCAAAATTTAAATTATCACTAGATTTTCTAAATTAAACTATTATTTCAAGTTTTTTTTTAAAATTTTTAAATTTTCCAAATTCTAGCAATTTCATTTTTCTCTTAATTTTAATTTACTTTTACCGATCCCCTACCCCACACTTATTTCATACAATGTCCTCATTGTATGCTAAAACAAATTAAGAACATAAAAAGGGAAAAAAAAGGAACAGACTCCCCTGGGTAGTTGTGGCGAGATCGAATGGGGCTGCTACAAGTTGCTTCAAATGTCGCCGAAAGACTGAAAACTGGAACTGCTGCCTCTGAATAAAATCAAGACCGCCATCTTCGAAAATGTGGTGCAAAATATTGCAAATAAATGCAAAGCATAGTAATCATGACGTGGGAAAGTGTCGACCACGTCGTTTCGTCAAGAATGACATCCTCTAATTGCGATGAAAAATCCCCCATAACATAGGAAAGTGTCAACCATGTCATGGCAGTCAGGACGATACTTCTTCCTCGCGTCGAAATAAAACTCTATAGTATGGGAACTGCTCATCCATATCATAAGAGTCAAAACATCGAAACAATGCCAATCTTCAAAACGATCGCTCACGAAATAAATATGCACCCCACACTTATGACAAATCGTGGGTCTTGACTATAATCTTCAACTCTCATACCGCTCTCTCTAGCAACAGTCGGACCTAGCTGCTAAACTTACTGCCAGCTTCCTAAGGGCGAAAATTCTGCAGAAATCTAAACAACCAAAGAGCATCAACATGGAAAACAAACTAAATCAAACTAAATCAAAGTTTAATTACATACCAAATACTAAAAAAAACTAAACTAAACTAAAAATAACACAAAATAAAAAGGATCACTCGTCATCTCCATCAACATGTGGCTGTGTCCCAGAAGTACCGGCCTCATCAAAGCGTGACTGGAATGGTGGTGGAAAGGGAACCGAATACTAAAACCCCTGGTGGGCAAAGAATGCGTTCAACGCATTCCCATACCACTGCTGTTGCATATCCACATGTGCAACATACTCGCTAAGGTTCTGGACCCTCATGTCAAGCCGGTCAATACCCTGAGCCAGATAGCGCATATCAATCTCCCGCTCAGGTCCATGCTGCACTCCCCGAGGAGCAGGTCGACGCCGCTGGACCCGTCTCGGCTGTGGCTCGGCAGCACCCTCTTCTTCTGCCACATCATCTGCTCGAACTCTCAAAACACCATCACCACCCCGCTCTAATACGCGCATC
Source organism: Lactuca sativa (assembly GCF_002870075.4). Lineage (NCBI taxonomy): Eukaryota > Viridiplantae > Streptophyta > Magnoliopsida > Asterales > Asteraceae > Lactuca > Lactuca sativa. The sequence goes on from NC_056625.2 coordinate 11,097,892, forward strand.
GACTCCAATAGCTGAAGACTCATCGGCCTCATGTCGTGAAACACCATCGATCTCGTGATCTCACGTGTCATCAACTGGTATGATCGAGCTAACCGTGTGATAAAATGCCCTCCGCATATCGGGCTATCTCCCCGAAGTCCCCTGGCCCTCCGTCCCAAGTATGCAGCTAAAGCAACTGGAAGGTTCAGGTGCCTCCCTGGAGTAACTAGTGCCCATAGGAAATACAGGTCCGTCGAAGGCACTCTCTCACTATTCTTGTGATGCGTGAGAGACATAGAAATCAACCGATGCAACATTCGGTATGTAGTGGACCGAATCATCCCCCCTCGAGCGGTAGATGGTGTATAGACTCCTCCCGTAATCTCGGCCCAAAAGGTGTTCTCATTATAGTCCGCTGGCCGTTCCGTGAGACAGTCAGCAAGGAATGCCGAGAAGTGGACACTCCTCGTCTCGTCGGCTCTGTAAATACCCACCCGAGTCGCAAGCTCTATCATGCTGCATTCCCGGCTCACTCCTCCCAGTCTGAAAGCAAAGGTTGTCCTGTCATCGAGTGGCTTCCTAGGATCATAGGAAACTGTAGCGTAGAACTCCAGCAAAAACTCCCGATACACAGGCTCCTGGATCCTGAACAAACGCTCCCATCCCTGACACACAAACAATTCCACACCACTCGCGTCCGAGTGTGTGTATTGCAAAAATTCATGGATCAATGCAGCAAGTCCAGTCCTGGTAGCCAACTCCCAGTCAAATGAGGGTGCAATATCAATCTCCTTTGTGAGAAGCAAGCTCAAGTTGGTGACATAACGCGCCCGGGTAGCATCGTTCAGCGTTTGCGGAAATTGTAAAAAACGATGATCGGTCACATCCTCGGGAGGGTTGGTTCTTTGCGCCCTTCGAGCCATAATCTGCACATATTAACACAAAAACACAAAACCAACAAAATATGGCAGTATTAATAGATTTTTAAACCAAAAAAATTGAAGCTGGATAGGGACATTACGCTGGGCGTACATCCAGCGTACGCTGGGCGTACGTCCAGATGCACGAATCTGTGTTGGTTCCTTTTACTTGTGCAAAAATCATAACCCACATTCAAACAAACACAGCAGGGCATGCAAACTGTTAACATTTCGTGGTCCAAAGGCATAAAAAAAAAACGAAACTACCCAAATAATAAACCACACTCCTGTTCGTTCCTTATCCATTCAAGATTAGCTAACAATTAACAAGGAAACTTCATAGGGGTAGTTAATCGGAGTTTTCAGGACATACGCATGGCGTACGTCCCCAAGCTTCAATCGATGGGTGTGGGACGGGATTAAGATGAAATTAGGTCCAAGGGTTTAGTGTATTAACCGAAATCGGTCCATTCAAGCCCTAATCAACACATACATTTGCGAAATCAGTCCTAATTCAAGAACCCCATAAACCCTAGATTTCGAACCAAGGCTAAATGCAGCTTATTTCTTCAAATTAAACACAAATCCATAACATAGAGTAACCGAAATACTTACTTGTGTGTTGGATTTGACAAGAAACGATAAAGAATCGAGATTATTGGAAGGGAGTTGCCGTCACAGCGTATGCGAGAAAGGAGATGGGTTTGAAAATAACAGCGAAGTCAAAGGGTCAAGATATATTTACCTGGTCGCTTATGTACGCGGGGCGTAACACAAGGGTACGCGGGGCGTACCTCAACCCCCTGAAATGTTCATGCGCGATCAGATGTTGAATTACGTTGGGCGTAATGTAACTTACGCGGGGCGTACGTTTAATTTTCTTCCTTCCTTTTTTTTTTTTAAATTTAACTTCCTTTTCTTTTAATTATTTAATTAAGGGACTAAAAACTTATTTATTATTTTTTTTTTCATTTTAATTTCTTTAGCTAATGATGACTTCACGATGAGTGATAAAAAAAAAACGGAGATGTCATAATCACTTATCTTTGTCAAGATCAAACAACAATGGTTGATCAAAAACCTTTGCATGCAAGAATTGGTTTGCGAAAACACCCACTTTCGGGACCCGTTAGAATATTTCCTTTGTTTTCCTTGCACCTTTAGCTAAAAGCGGAACAAGAAGTGACCTAACTAGTCAAGAACAACAAGAGCTCGGTCTTCCACTTAACCACCACAATACGCCTTGCTATACTACGCCTCATGGATTGAGTTGGGCAAATCAACAAAGTAGTAGGCTAAGCAGGTCAAGAATTCCCTAGTCGCTTTCATTCCCAAAACCCATGCAAAAAGTAAAGTCAAGCAATGTATACAATCCCAAATTCCTGCAAAATAAAAACAAGAACCTTCCCGACAAGTGAAATGATATCATCGAAAATCAAACTAAAAATAAAAACTAACTAAAAACAAATAACGAATAATCAAATAAAATAAATTAATTAATGACAAGCCGTTCCCCGGCAACGGCGCCAAAAACTTGATGTGCACAAAAGTACCCACTAATTTTAATATTTATAACCTAACAAACTTAGACTATCTATGCACTTATAGGCAGTGTACCTAGTCAGATTACAGTATACCTTAGGTAAGTCGGGTGTCGATCACAGGGAACGGTGGATTAATTTAATATATTTGATTATAGGTTACAGGTCACACGAAAAATAATAAATAAAATGGTTTAATAAATCTCAAACTAACAATTAACAACTCTCGATAAACTAACAGGAAAACAAATCTCTTCAGGTACTTTGGTTTAGATAAATTATACTTTAAAAACATAGACAATTGCATACACAAATTCATTTATTCAATGTTCACCGATTCCTAAAATGATTACATTCATGTTCACTATAACTAATCCTTTAGCAAACAAGTCAATTCAAACAGTGATCAGTTGATTAAACTAACATGTTTCCTAGTGTTCAGTTCGTATCAAGCAAGACTTGTAAATATAGTTAATCAATGTAGACATTTAATCAACCTCTTGTTGATGGTCATCAAACAAGGCTCACACATTAACTTACTTATTCTCAAATTAATTCTAGTTTCACATTCGTTATTTCTAGTCTTATAATCTTGATGGTCATCAAAAATCATAAGAGACAAGCAAATCAAGCAGATGTCCAAGCAACTCAATTCACTTAACAATTAACAGAAAATAATCATCATTAACACATGAGGATCTTTTAACAAGCTTGGCAAGATAAATTAAACACAAATAAACTATTTAATATAGCAATTAGTCTAATAATCAAAGCTTCATTCAATCATAAACACAAAGTAAAAGGTTTTTACACCTAAATCAGAAACTAAATACAGGAAAGTACCACAATGGAATGCTAAACATGGTCACGTCAGCAAACCATATGATAATCGACATGTATCCGCTCTCCAATCCTTCCGATCTCTGCTCCCGTTAGCTTAACGGCCTTCCGGCCGCCTTCTAGACCCTCAAAACGGCTTAACAGAAGTTAATTGTCGACTAAATTAGGTTAGAAGTCGAACCCCCCTCCCTGGTTAGCTAAAAATCGACATTTATAGTTTTGTGGCCGACCTGAGTACGCTGGGCGTACTTAGGATTACGCAGCGCGTACTCAAGATAATCACGCGATCAAGTCTATCCGGTACAAAGGTGTACGCTGCGCGTACCATTTCATTACGCGGGGCGTAAGTCGCTACCTCAGCATTCTTTTCTTTCTTTTAGCTTCTAAGCCCGGTTCCCGATTCAGTCTTTTCTTTTGTGCTTTATCGACAACAAATAGCTGCAAAACATAATTCAAAGTATTATGAGTACTTTTTAGTTCTAAAATAGAATAAATAAGGCCAAAATATTAAGAAAAAGTGTATAAAAATATATATAAAAATACACATATCAAAATACCCCACACTTAGCCTTAGCTTGCCCCCAAGCAAATTTACTTTTATTTTACCAATATCGCACTAAACAATCCATTTAAAACTCAACCATTATGCCAAGACCTCAACGCGTACATTTGTGTCTAATATTTTCCTAAAGTACCCCCCTCCCCATATTTTAAATACTCACAATCTTCATAAACACTCGCCCACTTTTTCCGAACAATGCTCATTTTAGGCAACCCTCCGAATCCATCCGCAGAAAACCTCCTAACCTCAAGGTATTTTTAGTTGAGCAACCTAAGCATACATATTCTAGAAAATTACAACTTTTCGATACCACTATGGAATTCTTTGAATTTTTCACTTCTTTGAACATTTCGATCTTTGATTTCTTTGAATTCACACCTTATTTGAATTGATTTCTGGTATCTTCAACTTTTGAATTTCTTGGAATTTTGATCTTTTGATCTTCACTCTATTTGCTCCAAAATTCTTCAAACTTTTTTCATAATTCTCTTCTTTTTTTTTCTCATATACCTCACTTTTTTTTTCACTCAAAACCTACATGCTTAAGCAGAGGCGCTCAACCTCAACCTTTATTGGTTAATGATAATAATTTTCCTGGATACATTTCAGGTTTAGGCTGCTAAACATATTGCATCCCTCAAACCAAGCGGGGTTATGTTTTTGTTCCATGATTTCACTAAAATAAGGGAGGCCACAAATGCACTATAACGTGTATTGGCTCAACTAAACATTTGAGTTCTCATCGGATCATCTCATACAATATTAGCAAAATTTAAATTATCACTAGATTTTCTAAATTAAACTATTATTTCAAGTTTTTTTTTTAAATTTTTAAATTTTCCAAATTCTAGCAATTTCATTTTTCTCTTAATTTTAATTTACTTTTACCGATCCCCTACCCCACACTTATTTCATACAATGTCCTCATTGTATGCTAAAACAAATTAAGAACATAAAAAGGGAAAAAAAAGGAACAGACTCCCCTGGGTAGTTGTGGCGAGATCGAATGGGGCTGCTACAAGTTGCTTCAAATGTCGCCGAAAGACTGAAAACTGGAACTGCTGCCTCTGAATAAAATCAAGACCGCCATCTTCGAAAATGTGGTGCAAAATATTGCAAATAAATGCAAAGCATAGTAATCATGACGTGGGAAAGTGTCGACCACGTCGTTTCGTCAAGAATGACATCCTCTAATTGCGATGAAAAATCCCCCATAACATAGGAAAGTGTCAACCATGTCATGGCAGTCAGGACGATACTTCTTCCTCGCGTCGAAATAAAACTCTATAGTATGGGAACTGCTCATCCATATCATAAGAGTCAAAACATCGAAACAATGCCAATCTTCAAAACGATCGCTCACGAAATAAATATGCACCCCACACTTATGACAAATCGTGGGTCTTGACTATAATCTTCAACTCTCATACCGCTCTCTCTAGCAACAGTCGGACCTAGCTGCTAAACTTACTGCCAGCTTCCTAAGGGCGAAAATTCTGCAGAAATCTAAACAACCAAAGAGCATCAACATGGAAAACAAACTAAATCAAACTAAATCAAAGTTTAATTACATACCAAATACTAAAAAAAACTAAACTAAACTAAAAATAACACAAAATAAAAAGGATCACTCGTCATCTCCATCAACATGTGGCTGTGTCCCAGAAGTACCGGCCTCATCAAAGCGTGACTGGAATGGTGGTGGAAAGGGAACCGAATACTAAAACCCCTGGTGGGCAAAGAATGCGTTCAACGCATTCCCATACCACTGCTGTTGCATATCCACATGTGCAACATACTCGCTAAGGTTCTGGACCCTCATGTCAAGCCGGTCAATACCCTGAGCCAGATAGCGCATATCAATCTCCCGCTCAGGTCCATGCTGCACTCCCCGAGGAGCAGGTCGACGCCGCTGGACCCGTCTCGGCTGTGGCTCGGCAGCACCCTCTTCTTCTGCCACATCATCTGCTCGAACTCTCAAAACACCATCACCACCCCGCTCTAATACGCGCATCGACTCCAATAGCTGAAGACTCATCGGCCTCATGTCGTGAAACACCATCGATCTCGTGATCTCACGTGTCATCAACTGGTATGATCGAGCTAACCGTGTGATAAAATGCCCTCCGCATATCGGGCTATCTCCCCGAAGTCCCCTGGCCCTCCGTCCCAAGTATGCAGCTAAAGCAACTGGAAGGTTCAGGTGCCTCCCTGGAGTAACTAGTGCCCATAGGAAATACAGGTCCGTCGAAGGCACTCTCTCACTATTCTTGTGATGCGTGAGAGACATAGAAATCAACCGATGCAACATTCGGTATGTAGTGGACCGAATCATCCCCCCTCGAGCGGTAGATGGTGTATAGACTCCTCCCGTAATCTCGGCCCAAAAGGTGTTCTCATTATAGTCCGCTGGCCGTTCCGTGAGACAGTCAGCAAGGAATGCCGAGAAGTGGACACTCCTCGTCTCGTCGGCTCTGTAAATACCCACCCGAGTCGCAAGCTCTATCATGCTGCATTCCCGGCTCACTCCTCCCAGTCTGAAAGCAAAGGTTGTCCTGTCATCGAGTGGCTTCCTAGGATCATAGGAAACTGTAGCGTAGAACTCCAGCAAAAACTCCCGATACACAGGCTCCTGGATCCTGAACAAACGCTCCCATCCCTGACACACAAACAATTCCACACCACTCGCGTCCGAGTGTGTGTATTGCAAAAATTCATGGATCAATGCAGCAAGTCCAGTCCTGGTAGCCAACTCCCAGTCAAATGAGGGTGCAATATCAATCTCCTTTGTGAGAAGCAAGCTCAAGTTGGTGACATAACGCGCCCGGGTAGCATCGTTCAGCGTTTGCGGAAATTGTAAAAAACGATGATCGGTCACATCCTCGGGAGGGTTGGTTCTTTGCGCCCTTCGAGCCATAATCTGCACATATTAACACAAAAACACAAAACCAACAAAATATGGCAGTATTAATAGATTTTTAAACCAAAAAAATTGAAGCTGGATAGGGACATTACGCTGGGCGTACATCCAGCGTACGCTGGGCGTACGTCCAGATGCACGAATCTGTGTTGGTTCCTTTTACTTGTGCAAAAATCATAACCCACATTCAAACAAACACAGCAGGGCATGCAAACTGTTAACATTTCGTGGTCCAAAGGCATAAAAAAAAAACGAAACTACCCAAATAATAAACCACACTCCTGTTCGTTCCTTATCCATTCAAGATTAGCTAACAATTAACAAGGAAACTTCATAGGGGTAGTTAATCGGAGTTTTCAGGACATACGCATGGCGTACGTCCCCAAGCTTCAATCGATGGGTGTGGGACGGGATTAAGATGAAATTAGGTCCAAGGGTTTAGTGTATTAACCGAAATCGGTCCATTCAAGCCCTAATCAACACATACATTTGCGAAATCAGTCCTAATTCAAGAACCCCATAAACCCTAGATTTCGAACCAAGGCTAAATGCAGCTTATTTCTTCAAATTAAACACAAATCCATAACATAGAGTAACCGAAATACTTACTTGTGTGTTGGATTTGACAAGAAACGATAAAGAATCGAGATTATTGGAAGGGAGTTGCCGTCACAGCGTATGCGAGAAAGGAGATGGGTTTGAAAATAACAGCGAAGTCAAAGGGTCAAGATATATTTACCTGGTCGCTTATGTACGCGGGGCGTAACACAAGGGTACGCGGGGCGTACCTCAACCCCCTGAAATGTTCATGCGCGATCAGATGTTGAATTACGTTGGGCGTAATGTAACTTACGCGGGGCGTACGTTTAATTTTCTTCCTTCCTTTTTTTTTTTTAAATTTAACTTCCTTTTCTTTTAATTATTTAATTAAGGGACTAAAAACTTATTTATTATTTTTTTTTTCATTTTAATTTCTTTAGCTAATGATGACTTCACGATGAGTGATAAAAAAAAAACGGAGATGTCATAATCACTTATCTTTGTCAAGATCAAACAACAATGGTTGATCAAAAACCTTTGCATGCAAGAATTGGTTTGCGAAAACACCCACTTTCGGGACCCGTTAGAATATTTCCTTTGTTTTCCTTGCACCTTTAGCTAAAAGCGGAACAAGAAGTGACCTAACTAGTCAAGAACAACAAGAGCTCGGTCTTCCACTTAACCACCACAATACGCCTTGCTATACTACGCCTCATGGATTGAGTTGGGCAAATCAACAAAGTAGTAGGCTAAGCAGGTCAAGAATTCCCTAGTCGCTTTCATTCCCAAAACCCATGCAAAAAGTAAAGTCAAGCAATGTATACAATCCCAAATTCCTGCAAAATAAAAACAAGAACCTTCCCGACAAGTGAAATGATATCATCGAAAATCAAACTAAAAATAAAAACTAACTAAAAACAAATAACGAATAATCAAATAAAATAAATTAATTAATGACAAGCCGTTCCCCGGCAACGGCGCCAAAAACTTGATGTGCACAAAAGTACCCACTAATTTTAATATTTATAACCTAACAAACTTAGACTATCTATGCACTTATAGGCAGTGTACCTAGTCAGATTACAGTATACCTTAGGTAAGTCGGGTGTCGATCACAGGGAACGGTGGATTAATTTAATATATTTGATTATAGGTTACAGGTCACACGAAAAATAATAAATAAAATGGTTTAATAAATCTCAAACTAACAATTAACAACTCTCGATAAACTAACAGGAAAACAAATCTCTTCAGGTACTTTGGTTTAGATAAATTATACTTTAAAAACATAGACAATTGCATACACAAATTCATTTATTCAATGTTCACCGATTCCTAAAATGATTACATTCATGTTCACTATAACTAATCCTTTAGCAAACAAGTCAATTCAAACAGTGATCAGTTGATTAAACTAACATGTTTCCTAGTGTTCAGTTCGTATCAAGCAAGACTTGTAAATATAGTTAATCAATGTAGACATTTAATCAACCTCTTGTTGATGGTCATCAAACAAGGCTCACACATTAACTTACTTATTCTCAAATTAATTCTAGTTTCACATTCGTTATTTCTAGTCTTATAATCTTGATGGTCATCAAAAATCATAAGAGACAAGCAAATCAAGCAGATGTCCAAGCAACTCAATTCACTTAACAATTAACAGAAAATAATCATCATTAACACATGAGGATCTTTTAACAAGCTTGGCAAGATAAATTAAACACAAATAAACTATTTAATATAGCAATTAGTCTAATAATCAAAGCTTCATTCAATCATAAACACAAAGTAAAAGGTTTTTACACCTAAATCAGAAACTAAATACAGGAAAGTACCACAATGGAATGCTAAACATGGTCACGTCAGCAAACCATATGATAATCGACATGTATCCGCTCTCCAATCCTTCCGATCTCTGCTCCCGTTAGCTTAACGGCCTTCCGGCCGCCTTCTAGACCCTCAAAACGGCTTAACAGAAGTTAATTGTCGACTAAATTAGGTTAGAAGTCGAACCCCCCTCCCTGGTTAGCTAAAAATCGACATTTATAGTTTTGTGGCCGACCTGAGTACGCTGGGCGTACTTAGGATTACGCAGCGCGTACTCAAGATAATCACGCGATCAAGTCTATCCGGTACAAAGGTGTACGCTGCGCGTACCATTTCATTACGTGGGGCGTAAGTCGCTACCTCAGCATTCTTTTCTTTCTTTTAGCTTCTAAGCCCGGTTCCCGATTCAGTCTTTTCTTTTGTGCTTTATCGACAACAAATAGCTGCAAAACATAATTCAAAGTATTATGAGTACTTTTTAGTTCTAAAATAGAATAAATAAGGCCAAAATATTAAGATAAAGTGTATAATAATATATACAAAAATACACATATCACCATCTTTCGTAGGTATATACACAATTAAATCTAACGATTCTAATCATGCTATTTCTTGGGTTCTTGATACCGGTTGTGGTTATCACATTTGTTCAAATGTGCAGGGACTAAGAAGAAGTAAGGATGTGGAGCAAGGAAGGATCAGTCTAATCATGGGGAACAGAAGATCGTCGCCTGTGACCAAGATTGGAGTGTATTCTTTAGTGCTTAGGAATAGTTTGATTTTAGATTTGAACAATTGTTGCTATTCGCCAGAAATGGCTAGAAACATCATTTCATTTCATGGTTTATATAGACAACGATTTAGATTTTCTTTTAATAATGAGAATGGTTCTATTTTGGCTTATCTAAATGGTGTCTTTTACTTTGAAGCTATACCATGTAATGGAATATATGAAACCGTTATGATTGTTGATAACTTAGGAAATGATGTTTTGAATATAGATTCTTCCCCTAGTTTGGATAAAGCATCCTTATTGCATTGTCGTCTTGGACATGTCAACAAGAAACGCATAGCCCAACTCCAAAAGGATGGAGTGTTGGAGTCATTCGACCTTAGGGAAGATGACACATGCGAGTCTTGTTTACTTGGAAAGATGACTAAGTCACCGTTCACAAGTACATGTGAAAGGGGTGAGGGTCTGTTGGACTTAACACATACCGATGTATGTGGACCATTTAGATCAACCACAAAGGATGGGAACCACTTCTACGTGACTTTTACCGATGATTATAGTAGATATGGGTATATCTATTTAATCAAGCAAAAGTCAGAAACCTTTGAAAAGTTCAAAGAGTTCAAGAATGAAGTGGAGAATCAATTGGGCTGGAAAATCAAGATGCTTCGATCCGATCGAGGAGGAGAGTACCTAAGTCTTGAATTCCACGATTATCTCAAGGAGTGTGGAATAGTTTCGCAATTGACGCCTCCTAGGACACCGCAGTTGAATGGTGTGGCAGAAAGGCGTAATCGAACCTTATTGGATATGGTTCGCTCTATGATGAGTCGTGCTTCACTACCTATCTCTTTTTGGGGGTATGCCTTAGAGACTGCCGCCCATATCCTTAACCGAGTCCCTACTAAGAAGGTTGCCAAAACACCTCACGAGATGTGGACAGGGAAAGCTCCCTCGTTGGCACATATCAAGGTTTGGGGTTGCGAGGCTTTCGTAAGACGAGATACTCACGACAAGCTCGAACCTCGAAGTGAGCGATGTATTTTCATCGGCTACCTGCATACATCCTTTGGATATCTCTTCTATAGACCGAAGGACAATGTTGTCTTCGTTTCGAGGAGAGGAGTTTTCCAAGAGCGAGAACTCATAAGCCAAGGAGACAGTGGGAGGCAAATCGAACTTGAAGAGATTCAAGAATCGATAGATGAAGGAACCTCTACCGCTGACACTCAACCCGAGGAGGAAACTCCGGTTGAACCGATTGACGAATCCTTACCTCTTAGACGTTCCGATAGAGTTAGAGTTCATCCCCAGTTTTATGGTTTTCATATTACTACCGAAGGGGACACGTATATTAGTGATGGTACACTAGTAAATCTTGATGAACCTAATGGCTATAAGGAAGCCATGGCAGGCCCGGAGTCTGCGAAATGGAAAGAGGCAATGGATAGCGAGATCCAATCCATGTATGATAACCAAGTTTGGAATTTGTTTGACTATGTGCCCGGACGTAAGACCGCTGGGTGCAAATGGATCTTCAAAAAGAAGACCGACGTGGATGGAAACGTGCACACATATAAAGCGCGATTGGTTGCGAAGGGCTTTACTCAAACTCCCAGAGTTGACTATGATGAGACCTTCTCACCAGTTGCGAAGATTAAATCTATTAGAGTGATGCTAGCTGTTGCCGCATTTCATGATTATGAGATTTGGCAAATGGATGTCAATACCGCTTTCCTTAATGGAAAGTTGGCTGAGGATGTTTACATGGCTCAGCCAGAGGGGTTTGTGGATCCGAAGCATTCGAATAGAGTGTGTAAGCTTGAGAAGACCATTTATGGACTTAAGCAAGCGTCTCGCAGATGGAACCTTTGCTTTGATGAGAAAGTCAAAGAGTTTGGATTTGTACGAAGCGAAGACGAATCTTGTGTATATGTCAAAGCCAGTGGGAGTATAATAAGCTTTCTCGTTCTATATGTCGATGACATATTACTCATAGGAAACGACATCCCGACTCTGCAGGAGGTTAAGTCCTGGCTCGGGAAGTGCTTCGCTATGAAGGACCTCGGAGAGGCTTCTTACATTTTGGGAATAAGGATAGTAAGAGAAAGAAGTAAGAGACTAATTGGACTTAGTCAGAACACTTACTTAGAGAAGGTACTAAAACGTTTTAGTATGGAAAACTCAAAGAAGGGAGAACTACCGATACAAAGTAATGCCAAGTTGAGTAAGACTCAAAGTCCGAGTACCGAAGCTGAGATAGCAGAAATGAGCCGAGTACCATACGCTTCCGCAGTTGGCTCAATCATGTACGCTATGACTTGTACTCGCCCTGATGTAGCCTTTGCTTTGAGCATGGTTAGCAGATATCAAGGGAATCCTGGCAAAGCACATTGGATTGCGGTGAAGAACATTCTTAAGTACCTTCGGAGGACGAAGGAATGGTTCTTAGTCCTCGGAGGGAGTGATGACTTGAAGGTGCGAGGGTATAGTGACGCCAGTTTTTAGACCGACAGGGACAACTACCGTTCGCAGTCGGGCTGGGTCTTTACCCTAAATGGAGGAGCAGTGACATGGAAGAGTTCCAAGCAGGAGACCGTAGCTGATTCAACGTGCGAATCAGAGTACATTGCAGCGAGCAAAGCGTCGAAGGAGGAAATATGGCTAAAGAACTTCATCGGTGATCTTGGAGTTGTACCTGCCATAAAGGAGCCCATGGAGATTTTCTGTGATAACGAAGGAGCGGTTGCCTTGACCAAGGAACCGAGGGATCATGGTAGATCAAGACATATCGACAGAAAATATCACTTCATCAGACATCGTGTAGAAGAAGGACAACTCGTAGTGAAGAGGATATCATCAGAAGATAACCCAGCAGATCCGCTTACGAAGGGACTGAGTAGGGTTAAGCACTTGCAGCATGCTAGGAGTATTGGGCTGAAGGATGATATTAGCATAGATTAGATAGTATTAGAAACATGTAATAGATAAATGTAATTAAGATTTGATGATTAAATAAAGGAGTTTTATTTATGAGTAATGTTACTGTCTTATGTTAATTGTTTAACTATTGTTTCACTTTGCATGTTTTGACTTCCAGAATAATTGAGTTTATTAGGAATAATCGAATTGTTCAAATTGACCACAGTCGTTCATATGTTGGAAGTAGATATGAATGAAGATTGTGATGAATTGGTATGTAGAATGTCTAAATGGTGTTAGACATAGCAAGGGGTTGCTGCAACGTTCATGAGTGCTTATGAACTAGTTTTGAGCATTAGAACAAACCCACGCTTGCTGGAATCACCTTATGGAATATGATATAAAAGCTGATCACAAGACGATAATATCATATAGTCTTAAAACCTAGATATATGGTTTGTTATTTGTTAAATTGATTGTACATTGATAATGTGAAAACGCATCAGTAACTCGGTGTTATAAAACGTATTGTTGTGTATAGTTGGTTAATGAGTAAGTAAATGCATATAAGTCGAAGTTTATCTGTAACTTTTATCTAAGAAGGTAAAAGCGATATCTCGGCCGCTCGATGATTTGATTTGACTTATGTGCCGAGCCCGGTCAGAACTGAATTGATGTGTTCGATTAAGTTCTATGTCAAATGAATCAGAGATCGAGAAACCTAAATGCTTGACTGACCATTCCATAGGATTGTCAGCATGATGTCTAACAGAGGACTGTACATTCCCTTATCTAAAGGACAAGATTGATTAGATCAGAGTTTGACAGCGTCTTTGAGAGCTACGATTGCAAACCGAATTGTACTTGTGCATATAGTTACTAGACTTATCCAAGTGGGAGACTGTTGGAATAGTGTCTAAGGCTGCAACTATATTAGGCAAGTATTTGACCCGGTTGTGCATGGTCTTTTTGGGTTGCCTTCACCATAGCAACTTGATAGGATGATTTATTAAGAGAGAGTAAATATTATTTATATATTATGGGAATAATATAAAGAATAATATATTGTTATTTGATTAATATAAGTCATAGAATTAATTAGAATTAATTTGGTGACTTAAAGAGATTAATTAAATAAAGGGGTATAAACTGTCAGTTGTTTGATAGTTAAGCTTTAGACTGTAAATCCTTGTAGATATACAAGGGACGAATTCTAGAAGCTAAAAGGATAGCTAATTCGTCCAAGGCTTAACTATGGAAAGGATTTGGATAGCCTTAAGAGAAGATTATCCAATTAGGGTTTAGGTTGTAACCCTTAAGGAGTCTACAAGTATAAATGGACCCCATGGCATAAGGAAATCGACACCTCTCCTAAAGAAAGAGAACCCTGGCCGATTTCCTCCCCTCTCCTCTTTCCTAAATCATCTTCTTTGCTATTGGTGTTTGTAAGCCATTAGAGGAGTGACATTTGTGACTCTAGAAGCTCCAAGACCTCAAGATCAACAAGGAACTCAAAGGTATGGTTCTAGATCTGTTTCAATGTTGTTATTTAACCTTATTAGTCATTAGAAGTCTTGGATTCAAAGCATGTTTATTAGAAAGCCAAGATCCAAGCATTAGGGTTTTGCATGCGCACATAGGAAAGTTCTTATGGCTAAAACCCATCAGGATAAAGTGTCAATAGGTATGCCAACTTGTGAAGCATAAACTGCAACTTTTACTTTAGCAGTCATACAATCTCTTCCTAACCTAGACTTATCACAAAAATTAATTCTATTCTCCAGTTTTTCCATCAAGCTCAGCTTGTTAGTTACAGTTCACCTGCTGTTGATTAATTTTCGTTCATCAGTCATTTTTATCTCTCAAATAATCAAACACTTTCTAAAACTATTTGTTAGTTATAGGTAGGCTTCTTTCAACAAAGCTCAGTTGTTGAACAACTACCTGCCACTATTTACAAGTATTTATAACAGAGAAACATATGATACGTTAAAGCATAGAACAAAAAAGGTTAGCAAGAATGGGAATAGTTACCCTGGAAATGGAATCGTTGAAAACTTTGGATGAAACATCAAATGTTATAGACACACATGTTTCAATAACTGAAACATGATTGATATACAGTTATAAAATAACTGAAAATGACAAAACAAACCTGATCTAGAGTGATATTAAGTAAGGCAGGTCTGTTAAAACCTTCCTTGCTGGATTTATGTCCTTAAGAATGACAAAGAAACGGATGGAAAGCAATCAACATCATTGATACGTGGATTGAAGTAAAAAAGACAAACATTGTTCATTGATAAATCATTCATAAGGTAATTTTACTTGCCTTTTATAATTTTGAACTCTGCATTCAGTGTCCCATTTCCTATCATGTTTCTTTCACAGTTGGCTTCATCATTCAGTAAATTTATGCACTCCGTGGACATTATTCTCTCCTCACTTTCACTTGTCATGTTGCTCATCTTCATAACACACACACATAGCTATCTATCAGCAGAGTGGAACTGGAATGTAATATTATAAACCCTAAAGAATGGTTCTTTCTTGTTGCACTTGGGACCACACAATACCCTTGTTGCAATCCTTCATTTGTCACCTATGGTATCATATTATAAAGTATAAACATAACTTCTAATTGAAAACTCAAAAATATATTGAACAAAAAAAAGAGAATATTTTGCTTACTCTTGTTCTCCTATCATCCACATCAATGTACACTGGAGTAGTTTGAAATGATAGGCGTGCAAGATCCTCAACCTGTGAATCAAGTATATAAATAAATAAATAAATAAATAAATAAATAAATATTATCATGATTTAATTTAAACAATGAAATAAACAGTTCAAATATACAAATGTGTATGAAAAAAGGTTTTACCTTCTTTGTTTGAGTTGTAGAAAAGAGAGCAGTTTGCCTTGTCTGCACATTACAGAGAACCAAGTTCAGTCCACTAATGATATAAATGTTAACTACCACAAGGGTAATATGGTCAGTTAATATGAATACAAACACAAACTATTATAAGACTAAATGCAAGAAATATATACCTTGCGGTTTGTGTATACAAAGTCGACAAAAGGATCACCAAAAATTCATGAATATAGCTTCTGAGCAACATTGACTCTTTATCTTCACCGCCAGATCTAATACATATGAAGTTATTAACACTTTTGGCTGTAATTTTTCTCTCAGGCATTTCATCATACAGTTAGCAAGCCCTAATTTGAGAAAAACTGAAATAGAAGAGATAAATGGAGATACTATCGATTTGTTCAGTGGAAATTGGAATGCCAATAAACCCTTAGTTTGCAAAATTGGCCAAAAAAACTTCTTTTGATCTTCCAGTTTGTGAGAAAGGGGAATTCGAACCTTTGTTTGCGGTGGTGTTGGTGGTCTGATGTAGATGTGGTGTTGGGGGCAGCAACGGTTGGAACTTAGAAGAGTGGCGGTCATGGTCGTGGTGCGATCTAGCAGATGTGGAGATAACACATAAATAAAAAGCAGTAAAAAAGGAAAAGGAAATCAAAGAAATACCAAAGTATCCACACCTAGGTAATTAAGAAACTCGAAAATGATGAACATTGGCCAAACACTCTAACATGGGAAATATAAATCAATGAACCCTTGGCGGTCTGAATCTTGAAGAGATAATACTTGGGTAGCCTTCCATATCACAGTTCCTTTTTTCATCGATGCCTATACATCCGAACAGAACACACTACAAATATGGTGGTGTGAGTGACGACTAGGGTTCTTGAGAGAGAACAAATGATTTTTTGATAAAGCGAGTGAGAATGTCTTTGAAGATTTTATGGAGAAAAGCATACGGAAAGAAGTAGGTTAAGGAATAGTGTAAGAAAACTGTTGGCGAGTATTCTTAAGAACAGCAGAGATGAAGCGGGTGAAATCACATCAGAGATGAAGCAGATGAATGGAATTCAGAAGCCTTTTTTCTTGATTGAGATGATGAAGTAGAGAGATAGAGATGAAATCGTAACCTTGGATCTTTGATTGAGAAGTTGCACAACAATGTGAGGAGAATGAAAGATGCGTCAAAACGCTTAGGGAAAAGAGGGTAGCGTGCTTTGCTAATTTTTTGGCTTTTCTTTTCCCGCTTGTAACTAAGGAACACATGCTCATAAAAATTATAAAGCGACACCTACAGAGGCGCGCATTTAAGATAGAGCACCCTCTGTGTTTTTAATTTTTTTCTTATGACACTAATCTAAAGGCGCACAAAAATGCGTGACCTAAATCTTTAAATTTTCTAAAGAGATGACACTTTTTTAGTGTCACTCTCGTTTGCGTAACATAAATTAATGAGTGTCTTGGTTTGCGAGTCGTAAAAGGCTGTTTTTTAGTAGTGAATGAAGCTTTTTAGATCTAATATTTTGATATGATGTTTTTAAGTTTTAGATCTAAACATTAGATCTACTAATTTGTTTGTGAAAATAGGTTTAGACTTCATTTTATTTACAGTGATGTGATTCTCTTTTAAAAATAGATGACAAACAATACATTTTATTAGATTTATAAACATTTGATTGAGAATTGACTAAAAAACCCTAAATTATAAGCAAAAAATAGTGGTTCTTAGAGTTCTTAACCTTTAATGGTTCTCATTTGATCTTTTACCAACATATATATATATATATATATATATATATATATATATATATATATATATATATATATATATATATATACTGATAGAGAGAGAGAGAGAGAGAGACAGAGGACAATACAATTGAGAAAAAAGGTTGAGAATAAGTGAATGAATCTGGGCCACTAATTTTGAATATGTTGATTAAGTGTTCCAACGTACCAGAACGACGGAACAGATCATATTCATATATGAATAAGTGTATTCATATATGAATACGTATATTCATATAGGAATAACAATAGAGGAAATGACTATTCATATATGAATATGATACAGTGGTTGGTGGCGGAGGTGGCAGTGGTAGCAAAGGTGGCGGTGGCGGTTGGTGGCGGTGGCTGATGGGAGGTGGTTGATTCATATATGAGTACACTTACATTTATTTTCGTATATGAAAATTACTCATCGTCTGTTGCACATGCGAACTCCAAAATCAACAGTTGAGAATAAGCATCCACAATAATATAACTGCAGATAAGCATGCGTTCGTAGTCCATATGACTAATGATTCATATATATATATATATATATATATATATATATATATATATATATATATATATGCATGCATGCATATATATATATGAATCAACAATCATATATGCGTGCAGTCCATACGACTGCTGATTAATAAGTATGCATGCCTGCATATATATGAATAAGTGTGACAACCGTCAAATTCTGGTCAATTCAAAGTCAAATAAAGTCAACAAGTCAAACCGGTCAACTCAATTTGCCCGTAGGTACTAGAGTTTACGTTATGTAATTTCTAAACAACTCTCTATTCTAATGAGAGATCATAAATCAAAAAGTGCGTACATCTAGATCTCCTTAACCTAAAACTGTGGTACGTGGCGAGCCAAACCGATAAAACAATGTTGCATACTCATCGGGAGTATGCAAGATCCTTAAACAAGGCTTAACGGGGCTTACGGACCTTGCATTGCGAAGCCAGACACTCACATTCATCACACACGAAACCGCTCTCAATTGTTTTCACTCTATCTCTTTGTATGAGAAAACTCTCCAAGAATGTCAAATCTCTCCCAAATCTCTCTAAGTATGTAAAATCTCTCCCAAATATCTCTCTCTATGTGAAATCTCTCCAAGAATGTCAAATCTCTCCCAAATCTCTCTAAGTATGTGAAATCTCTCCCAAATATCTCTCTGTATGTGAAATCTCTCCAAGAATGTCAAATCTCTCCCAAATCTCTCTAAGTATGTGAAATCTCTCCTAAATATCTCTTTGTATGTGAAATCTCTCCAAGAATGTCAAATCTCTCTCAAATCTCTCTGAGTATGTGGAATCTCTCTCAAATCTCTCTCGAAATCTCTCCCAACTTTCTATAATTACTCGGGGCATTCTGACCCTCGAATTTGGCGAAAACAGCCCAAAAGCGGAAGTTTACGCGAAAAACGGGCTTGAGGAACCGAAACCCCTCTTAGGACCCGAAAGTCCTCTTAGGAACCGAAACCCCTCTTAGGAACCGAAAGTCCCCTTAGGAACCGAACCCTCCTGATGAAGAAGGCTACTGAACCGAACCGAACCTCACTCAAAGAACCGAACCGAACCTTCGCTTCTGACCCTTCGGACCGAGCCTTCGGACTGAGCCCCTCGCCTTCGCCTTCTTCTTCTGGTTCGCACTTCGTTTCCGGCTCAGCACCAGCAAGGACCGAACCTCGGCCTAGGACCGAGAGGTCTCGCTGGGAACACTTTTTCTCCCGGTTTTCGACTAAATTCGCATTTTAGGCCCGTTTTTTATTATTTTAACATGGGATTTTCACCCAAAACTTTATTTTAACATATAAGGACCCTTAACTATTAATTAATCACATTTTTAAGGATAAAACCTTATCCAAAAGAGAGTGGGTGAAGTACAAAGGTAGAGTGTTGACTTTACTTATTTCTATGACACAAGCAACCACTCTCATACCCACTCCATGTCACTATTCACCACCAGCCCATCCCTAGTCACTTCATAGGTCCTTTCTCACTATTTTCAACTATTCCCACGTTCTTAGGGCTGGAACATCCATCCTCTCTCCTCACACTTTAATCATTCTCTCATTTTTATCAAAGAATCACACTCCAAACTCTCTCATCTTTTTCTCTCTAATTCGAGACTTTCAAGGCATACTCCTAGGCTCTTCTCCTACAATTAGTAAGTATCATCATCTTTCTTATGATTATTACACATCCTCCTACTCAAAATCAAAGATTGCTTACACAAACATCATCACATTCTTGTTAGATATTCGAATCTTCAAGTGATTCTTCAAGTGTTCTTGGGTTGAACACTTCTCTTCTTCAACACTTACCTACTGAAATCACTCAAGGTGAGTTCATACCCCTACATTTTTATGTTTTCTTAAGTTTTTATAGGGGGGGGGGGGGGAATACAAGTTAAAACACCAAGAACACAACTAAAGTTTTCTAACAGCTTTCATCAGAAAAGTTGGACTCCATTCACGGACTGTTTTGGACAACTTAAACATTTTAGATTTCAAAACTGTTTTAGGTGCATGTAGTTCCAATTCTTAGCTTTAAAATGACTACTTGCACATCTCCATACGATTTTTCTACAATTTATGGTGATTTTTACAAAACTGCCTATCATTTCAAACATCAATCCGGACCAGTCTGTGATTATGGACTTTTTCACACAAGTAAGAAGTCATTAAAAATTATAATAAAAATTATGAACAAACTAGACTCATTTTCCAAACTCTTAGAAGTTATAGAACTTGATTTGGACATTTTATGATTTTTCTACAATTTTTCCAATAACAGTTACGGAAAATGTTATTAACAGAAAAACACTATAAATTTCATTTCACCTTGTAACATGTTGAGCAAGGTATACATCATTATGTGATTATGTGTTGTTGCAATATATGACAATTTTGTATTCTTATATAGACATACATCAGAAAACAAATGGATTTATACCTCCACAAGTATGGTAAATATATAAATGATATTACAAGGCTATATCCATTAAAATATAAACATTGGTAAATTATGACAAGTAAGGCTTATGCTCACTACCCACACAAATAATTAATAAACTATAATAGGTATAGTTTAGGGTTATTTTACATAACAAACACATGATTAAAGGTTTTACACATACAAAAGAGTTATTACCACTATGGATAATTATGATAAACTATAATAAGTATAGTTAAGCCATTATACCCCCACAAACGAACACGCTAGTTATGATCGGTATAGTTATGGCATATATATATATATTACAAACAAAGTGATAAACTATAATAGGTATAGTTTATGTTTCATCTACCCTATGAACTTAATTACAAGAAAGGAATTCACCATCACCACCACTTTTGGTAAACTATAATATGCATAGTTCATGTTCACTAGTCACTATCACTATTTGATGAACTATGATATGTATAGGTTATATTCACCATCACCACCACTTTTGGTAAACTATAATATGCATAGTTCATGTTCACTAGTCACTATCACTATCCAATGAACTATGATATGTATAGTTTATGTTCACAGTCACTGTTACTATTTCATACACTACACTAGGGTTTGGTTCCGGTTTTTGGATTTAAGTCCACATTAAATATTCGCATTGTTAGACTTCAACTATAATCGTTGAGCGTATATGCTTGAGTCATACAAGAATTTAGTCTGGATTGGCTTAGAATTGGTGGTGCCCGCCTCATCTCCTGTTCCTCGTTGGGTTGTGGACATAGGGCAGACCCACTATATTCAACGTTTTATCTAACTTAAATCTTATATAACTTATATACGCTGGACGATTATAGGGGAAATCTACGGGTCAATCTAGGGTTCATTAACACATCATATAGGAATTTTCTGTTTACACTTAACTAAGAAAATATTGGATTTTCTGGAAATCAAACTCTATCGATTTTACAAGGAAAACGGTTTCTACTTCAAACAAAACTCTTATGAACTCACCAACTTAATTGTTGACACTCTTTCAAAACTACTTGTATTCTCAGGAAATCAGTGAAACAGGAAAAACTTCAGCGCCTTGCGGATGGGACGTTAAACCGTCAACAATTTACTTTTGTCATCATAATGTAATTGATTTGAAACATGTGAACATATACTTTGGTGTAACTTTTTCAATTATATTTATGATGGTTGTATTTACTTTGAGCACTATTATACACGTTGTTGTGATACTGTACATGAAGTCCTCCACCCCCGGACATTTCCGCCATCCTTGGTTTGGGGGTGTGACAGATTGGTATCAGAGCATTGTTTATAGTGAACTCGGTATATCGAACCACATAAGATATACAAACTATAAATACATTGGGACTGAAAGTCTCTGATTTAAAGTTTTCAAAGCAACTATACTTTTAGAAACAAATAATTTCTCGGTAAAAGTAGGAGCATGTGCACACACACTAGGGTCAGTATCATGGTGGGATGGGACAAAAGTGGTGATTGTTGAACAATACGAGTAGGCTTGGGGATGTATAGTCAGGTCTGGGAATGACATAGCCTGATCAACTATGTCTCACCCAGAAGTGATTAGCATATGCCCAGGAATGGTCGTAGGTGTTGCAACAAGTCTAAAAACTTACCAAAACTACCACAATGAAATACCATAGGGGTATTTGGTGTTATTATAATTACTTATTTGAGAACTAAATAGATTTTTATCAATAGGTCAATAATTGCCTAGTGGATACATTAAAATTATATGTATCTAGGACGTCATAGACTTAGAATCTGTGGATCTTTGCTTTACTTCCTGTTCTCGTTGGATTGGGGATTTAGAGTTAGGATCGCTTATTCGAAGGTCTATCCTGTCCCAAATACATATCACTAGTATGCACTTAACAATATATTGAAGTACCTGATAAAGATCATCTTATAATTATCTAATTAGTATGGTTTTGAAAAAATGATAAGCTGATCATGTGTTTTCAAGTTCTCGCAATAACTTAACCGTATATATAGGTAGGTTCATGTGTTCTAACTATCTGTTGTGTGGATATAAGATTGATTGTGGATCAGTCAAATGTTTTTTTAAAAAAATCATTATTAAATAATATGAAGATATAATAATAATAATCTAGGCATAATTATTTATGGTAAAAATTAAAATCAATTAATATTCTGTTATATTAGGATATTAGTTTCACAAACCCTATAAACATATCACTCATCTGGTTTCTCTTCCTGATTTCTACTCCTCCACCAATTACCGATTTTCCGCCGTTGTTTATATGCTTCCCATCGCATTATCGCAGATAGCCAGAGATAAACGATTTTTCGGCCACCGCTCCTCAGCGGCTCCGACGACAGCACATAGCTTCTCTTTCACGTACGTTTTGATTTTTATTAAGAATTGTCGAATTGGAATTTTGATTGCAACTGATTTATTCTAAAATAGACTCAACATTATTATATTGATAAATGAAAGATTGAGATGAGTTTGATGGATTTTAAACACTTTACAATTGTGGCCTTTCGTGCTCATTTTCTTCTGAGGTAAATGGCGTAAAAACACTCTTTATACATAGAAATTCGATTTTGACACCGTGTTTTTTTTATGTCAATTTTGACACCGTGTTTTTTTTATGTCAATTTTGACACTGTGTTTTTCCAATTTATTACAATTCTGACCACTTGACCGGTTAACTAGGTTAGATGCTGACGTGACATGATGACGTGGCATGCTGACCTGATATGTTGACGTGTCAAAATTGAATTTTTTTTCTCATAAAAAACACTAAGTTTTCATTTTTTTTTTCGATTTTGACACTAAGTTTAATTTTTTCTTTCAACTTTGACACTATGTTTTTTTGTTCCAAATCGAACATCATTTTTTCCAATTTTGTTCAATGTTGACAATTTTCTATTTGAAACCGTATAAATATTTTTTAATACATTTAAACTGTATAAATATGTTTTATTTTTCATTTAAAAACCATAGTTTTGTATAAATACATTTTTTTACACTCAAACCATATTTTTATGTATAAATATGTATTAGTTATATAAAGATTGTATTTTATATTAAATATGCAACTTTAAAATGTGTTTCGAGGTTTGGAGGCGTGTAGTCGATCAAATCTCGGATATCAAGTTTACAACCCATCAAATTTTTTACATCGTATTAGAATCTTATGATTAGTTTGATTCTCATGATATAACTAATGTTTTGAATGTAAGAAAAAAAATACCTTGTATTTAAATAAAAATGTGGTTTTTAAACGAAAAAAATATGTTTATACGGTTTAAAATGTAATAAAAAAAATATATTTATACGCTTTCAAATGGAACATAGACAAAATTGAATTTTTTTTGATAAATAATGTTCGATTGGAACAAAAAAAAACATAGTGTCAAAATTGAAATAAAAAATTAAACTTAGTGTCAAAATCGAAAAAAGTGAAACTTAGTGTTTTTTGTGGAAAAAAAATCAATTTTGACACGTCAGCATATCATGTCAGCAGGCCACGCCATCAAAACTGACACGTCATCATGCCACGTCAGCATGTAACCTGGTTAACCGGTCAAGTGGTCAGAATTGTAACAAATTGGAAAACACAGTGTCAAAATTGACCCAAAAAAAATACACGGTGTCAAAATCGAATTTTTGTGTTAAAAAATGTTTTTTGTGCTATTTACCATTTTCTTCTGTTTAGAAATCATGTTTGTTCTTTTTTTCTTTTGATGGACATTTAAGAATTACTCACAATTTTCATCGTTATTATCACATGTACAACTATTATTTGTAGTTTATAATGTTTTCACATCTAGAAATTCCAACAATTAATTGCAGCATATTTACCTAATGAATGTTATTTAAAACCTGCAGATATGCTTTTAGAATGAGGAAAACTTTGTAATGAGAAAGGCAAATATTTTGTCAGAATAATGCATGTCGAAGACTTTAGAATGAGGAATACCAATATTCTCATAGAATGTCATTCTCGTAAGTATTGTTAGAATCAATTCAACTCTCGACCATTAAAGAAGATCAAGTTCATTTGTTCAAGAATTGTATATTTAAGCATGCTATGTTTTTTAAGAATTTATTTCATTTTTATGACATCCTGTTAGATTATATTTATAATTATATTAAAACGTATAAAACTATTATTTTGTTATAAGATGTATAAATCTATATTCAAATGTCAATGAATATACAAGGTTCGTGTTATTTTTCAATTAATGGTTCAAGAATGTTTTATTTCTTCAAGAAGTTCATTTAATTAAAACATGTATATATCCTAACATTCTTATAAAATATTATTCTAACAAAATTGACGGAATAAAATCGGGTATAATTGAAATTACATTGGAATTAAAATTGAATTAATTAAAAAAAATAGAATTTTTAAATAAAGAGAATTAATTATCCCTAAAAATATGGAATTTTCCTTTTTTAAATCTATCTCAGTTAACTAAAATACTCTTATAATGAAATTAGATAGTATTTTTCAATTATTTTTGTAACATCCCAAAAATCAAGGATAAAAATTTCATTTATATTATAACCAAAACACTAATGTAACTTTGTTCAAGACATTGAGAAACATTCCATTTATAACAAATATCAGAGTTTAATCTCAAAGATCATATATTGCAGAAAACACGGGTGTATGTGTTACGATCGTCCCGAGCTCTTTCATTTGAAAACTGGAGTACCTGAAACAAAAATTGAAAACCGTAAGCACAAAGCATAGTGAGTTCCCCAAATACCACATACCACATAATAAACATACTGCCTAGCATATCTGGGTGCTGGCCTACCCCTTCGATTTCTTCCAACCGGATACTGCCAAACATATATGGGTGTTGGCCTACCCCTTCAGTCTCTTTCAACCGGTTACAGGGTCTATTTCACCCCTTACCACCACCAGATAATACTATAGCATACAAGCACATAAATCACAATAGATAGTGGCATACCATACAAATATCAAAAAGACAATCATCTTCTTATAGACAACAATAAGTGGGCTAACATTGGTTCCAAACCATGATCCATAATCCAAACTTGGGGGTAAAATGGCCATTTTAACCCTGGCCCAACAAGACTTACAACCAAGGCCCAAGCTCAAAACCAACAAGGCCCAAAACTATAAGATCCATTACAACCCATTAATGGCCCAATTTTCCAAATTGGGCCCAGCCCCATATGGGCCTTAACCAAAAGCCCAACAATTCCTAATCTAATAATAATTCTTCGATGACCCAAAGGTCTAAGCCCAATGGGCCCACTAAAGTCCAAAACCATTGAGCTCACCAAGGCCCAATACAAAACCTTGGCCCAAGTAGACGTGCCTAATCAAGAGTTCAAGGCTATAAAATTCCTCTGACTAATAAGCCCGACACACAAAGCCCAAATCCAAGCCCGAAGCCCAAACGAGAAATAACCCAAAAGTGCACAGTTGAACGTACGCGGGGGGTACCTCGAGGTATGCTCAGCGTACTCGAAGATACGGATCAGGGCCCCAAGTCAGTATGTGGGGCATACATGAACTTACGCGGGGCGTTCCCGCTACTTTTCCAAAACTAATATTATGACTTAATCCGTTAAGTCCTTCCGTCAAAACCTCGGGATACCTTCCAACTAAGCTCTTTTAACTCATAAAGTCGGCAACTTTATGCATTTACATGACTTAATGGGATCCAATCACCAGTTTAATCCATTAAAACCCAATAAGAACATGCATGGACCTCATCAAAGTATCAAGCAAGCATTTTTATAAACTTATAACCTTGGATTTGCCAAGAGTGGCAAATCAAAGCTTCTGGAGTGGTTTCCAACCACTAGATCTCACTCTTGAGGTCAAATGGTACCAAAACCCACATAATCTTATATCTTAACTTCTAATGAGCAAGTTAAGAACTTTTTACCTTTTATGAGTTGACAATGTAACAAATAGTCCAGATCCACCAAAAATGCACTTACAAGGCTCATAACACTCTTGGATGTAGCTATCGCTCGAGATTTAGGGTTTAAGACATTGAAGGATGAAAGAGAGGCTCACACCATGGACTTAAAGAGCTTAAATAGTGAGCCAACCCTAAAACTTAGGGTTTTGGAGCTCAGCACACTGCGTTGGGCGTAGTTTTTGTACGCTGGGAGTACCCCAGCTTACGATGGGCGTACTCACGCGCATGCATCCTTGCATGCATGGGACTGCCTTGCCAAATATTTCCATTAGGGACCAAAACTGCCAATAACTTCAAAATACCATAACTCCCTCGTCCAAGGTCCGTTTCCTACGAACCTTATGTCCACGAAAAGTTTGCGAGAAGCCCTACGCTCCTAACAATGCCCCCAAGCCTTAAAACCTTCTGAACAAAACCCAAACCCATAAAATACCGAGATATCATATTACGATTATACCCTTGGCTTCTGAAGAAACAATCGCATACATGGATCACCTATACCATGGCAACTCCATCCAAAATGGGAAAAATCCTTCCTTTCTCAAAGCACTAAGTCTCATGAAAACTGATGACTGGGAGTATCCCCAACAACAAAGCATATCTGAAACCGAGTGTTACAATTTTTAATTTTGTAAAATGTATTAATCACTTTCTTAAAATAACTAAAATGATTGGTCTACAATCAGCACTACATCCACACAATAGATAGTTAGAATATAATAACCTGACCTTATATATATATATATATATATATATATATATATATATATATATATATATATATAAAAGTCTTTTTTGTCCATGTGACATCCTTTTAGCCCAAAAAATCACAAAGTAAACTTCCGAATTTACCCTTATAACTTTTAAAATCAGCTTTTACGATACAACTTATTTGAATTTCTAAAAACTAATTTTTGTGTTTCTTTCCAAACTTGTTGCACTATTTATAAAACCTAATGCTTCCCATTAGTGCCAAAACCATCCTCGCTACAACCATTGTCGGCCTCCCTCGTCATTCATCATTGAACCATCCTTCGTCACCGCCATCACACACCTGCCTTAAGAAACCATAAATGTGTACTTATCTATCGATCCATCTGTTGTTGCAAACTCTTCCAATATTTGACAAACCTGTTTTGATTTTGCATCTTCAAATGAAGAAGAAATGGTAAACTGGTAAGCATCTTTGTGTCGTTTTTTAATTTTATTTTACTTTGATTTCTTATATATTCTTTTTTGGATTTCTATGTTCGAGCTTTTGTATTTTGATTACCAAAAAACCATCCCCCCCCCCCTCTATAACTGTGTATATGTGTTTATTTTTACATGTTCTGAATTTGTTTCTGATTTCATCTTCATCATTGGAGATATGGTTACAGGTACATCATAAGTTTCATTGTTCTTTTTTCACTGATTTTTATCTTGATTTAGTTTTGAAATATAACATCAAATTATTGTAGTTACATTTAATAAAGAACAAAGTTTGTTTCTTAACTCTAAATCTATATGAATTATTATGTTTTTGTTTTAGAAACACGAAATTGCATTTGAATCAACCTATGGTCGTTCTTTATCAGGGGTAAACTCTTATATACATATTGTTTTCATGCAATCTTACAACAACTTGATGAACCCTATTAATTTTATCTTTGTTTTAGTATGTTTGATCTTACCCATTGCTTTTAAAATTTCTGATTTGGCTAACTCCTGTAGGATTTTGCTTTTTATGTTCCTCTTAAATGCTTCTATTTTTACTGGGGTTTCTATGTACATTTTTTTATTGTTCTAATATGCCATAATTATGTAGTTTTTCACATTTCATTTGTAGTCCGTCATCTAATCATAAATGTTGTTGTGGAACTTATGAAATAATGTTTGTTCTTGAATATGAGTTCATATTATGTTCTGGAATGTGTGTACATTTTAGTAGAAAATAAAAGTTAAAATAATTCTTAAATCCTATATTTCGTCTTTTAATTTTTGTTTAGGTATAAAGATTTTGAACATCGATCCTTATTATGAAGATGAACGAACTGGTTATTTGGGAGCATGTTCGATGAATTGTTGTTTCTGCTAGACTACGATTCATTGTGATATGCCACTTTCTTAACTTGAAGGCTTCTTAAGGTAAATTATTTATCTTTCAATTTTAAAATCGACATGAAATTTCAAGATTGGTTTATTTTTTGAAATCTTCCCAATCGTGTCCTTAAGTTCCATTTATGTTGCAAATATGGTCCCAGACCTATGTAAAATGACTATCATGCTTTTTTTAAAATATATTTTACTTAGTGTCTGAAATGAGATGGTGTTCTGAAGTGAATGGTGAATCCGAGATGATGTAATGTATCCAAAGGCAGCATCTGAACAAGCAATTAATGTATTTTGTCTTATCTTGAGGTAACAGTTCTTAGGACTATATCGTGTGAATCTTTTAAGTGTCAGATTTTCAAACACTTTGTTTTATCCAATCCATAGAATGTGTCAGTAGTTTGTACCAAGTTCCTCCTTTGATATATATAAGGAGAGAATGTTTCATGAGTTTTTAATCCCACATATAACTCGATATTCTCTTCACATTAATCTATTATCTCCTGTAAGTCAAACTTCTTTCATTTACATTCTTCTTGTCTTAAATTGTCTTTGCATTGATTATACTCAATCTCACTTCATTTATTACTTGAATACTTTGTTAATTGTTTATCTTCAAGTCTTAACTGGTTTACCAGGTTCGACTAGAACTACATACTAAGAGCAGACATTAATCTTAAAGATTAACTAAAGGTTTGTGTTTCCAAAAATTGTCCTTGCACATTGATTCTTGTTCTCACAATTGGTATCAGAGCTTGAGTAGTTTTCCTTTGAATCCATAAGAACAAATTATAGTTGACTTGAGATTACCTTGGTATCTTAATCATTTCTGTGTTCAAGATAAAATTTCTTCTATATACCGCTTCTGCTATAATATCTTAACTTCAATGGCTGCTCCTAATTCATCTCAACAAATGTATCTAATGCAAATAGCAAATAGAGTGGGTTGCCCTTCTTGTGCCCCACTACTAATTGTTGAAGAGTATGTTCACTGGAAAGTTAGAATGGAAAGATTTTTACTTGGTAAGGAAAAAGGTGAAGAAATATGGAGGTCTGTGAAAGAAGGTCCACATGTTCCGGTGAGACAAACGGTGAGAGATGTCATTGCAACTCTCATGGCCTAAGAAGAACAACTCTCAACACCTCTCGCTGCTATAGACATTGAGAAGCTGCATGCAGACCTGGTTGCATTTTCCGAGATGGTGTTCGGTGTTCCTCCATCTCTCTTTGAGCACATTAAGTTGTGCAAATCTACAAAGGAGATTTGGGACACTCTTCAGGATCTATTTGAAGGATCTGAAAACAAGAAATATAAGCATCCGAATTTGGTTGTTAATGATTTTGATACCTTCACTACAACTCTAGGTGAATTCGTTCCCTCAGTTTCAAATAGGTATCAGATTGTTGTAAACAACATGACTGCACACAGAATAACCAGAAATCCTCTAGAGTATAACCTAAAGTTTATCAACAACCTCAGAAAAGGATAGTGGAATGTCAAATCATGTCTTCAGAGTAATGGATCTCTAAAGAAGCTGAAGCTCTACCAACTCTTTGACGAACTACAAGGCCATGAATCAAACGTTGCACAAACATTAAGAGAACTGTCAGGAGGTCATCTTGCCTTGGTTAGTCATGTTAACCCACTGATTCTGACCCCATCCGTGTCAGATCCCTTTGGAACTATCCCACCTGTTATGCCAGTTCAACCAACTGTTCCTACTCCACTAACTCCACCTATACTAAACAATCCAAAGAACTTTGATCCCAATGCAGTTGGGTCTGAACTTCTCTTTCAAAGAGAGTTTGAATTACTGTCCATGAAATACAAACATCCATGGAATCCCACTCACAAATCGTACCATAATCGATTCCAAGCCCCTCATCAAAATAACCCTCAACCATTTTCTAAACCTTCTGAGAACCCACTTGCTTACAAACCCAACACTCATCCTCAAGTCACCCCTCAGAATCCCATGAGAATCAGAAATCATACAAACCCAATATAGTTTGTAACAAGTGTGGTCATGGTAATCATTTTGCCAAAGATTATCTGGTTGAAACCACTCAGAAACCAAAGATCAAGGATTTAGCATACTATGCCCGCAGGGCTCAAGATATGACTGCAAGTGAGAAAGCATTTTTCACTACTATTTCAAGAGATGTTGAAGGGTATTGGTCTTCTGGAGACGAGGATGATGTGAGCACTGGAAGAAATATGTTTCTTATGGCAAGACAGATGATCGAATGTGATGAAGGCTATTAGTCATCAGGTTTAGATGAAGACGATGAAGATGTTGAGCCAAACATTTGCTACATGGAAACCAATGATCCACCAGGCATAAACATCGTTCAGCAGGTAAGATCTATGATTACTGAAAATAATTTTATTTATCTCTTTGTGAACCATATCTAACACAGATCCAATCAGATATGACCATCATCCATAAAGCCTATGAGTCTGCCATAGAAATAAGTGAGAAGTTGGAAAGTGAACTGACTTGCCTCATATTACGATTCGAAGATAGGAAGCTTAAGACAGAATGACTAGAAAGAGAGCTTTTAATGTCTCAAGATGAATTTATCATTTTAAAAGACAAATGTGAATTCACTTATTCTGAAAGAAATGCTTTAGTGTCTGATAACAAATGTCTGAATACCAAAATTTATATCATGAAATAGATATTCTTGAAGAAAATGAACAAATGACTCATAATTTTCATCATCTATGGTCTAAACCACCAGGCCTAGGAAGTGAGTTTCCAAAACTTGTTGTTCGTCCCTTGAAGGAGTTACAAAATCTACCTTTTATTGGAGACATTTCGAACTACAAACTTTTAGATACCCCTGTCTCACCATTGTCACCCCTTCTTGAGACCTCAGACCGGTTTTAATCTTTGATTCCTAAGTTTCAAACCATAGTTGTCAAATGACTTGATTCCACGCCTCTTCCACCTATGATACACCTAGACCTGAATCAATCCTCAGAATTATTCCCTAGCATCACCCGTACTGGAGTTCAAGTGTCGAACTTCCATCCTCCTAACAATTGTGTTGTTGAGGAATTAATTCTTGAGACAATTGGACCTGACTCTGATAGATCAAATTTCGTTTGGGCATCCTTAGACAGTGATGTTAATGAAGAAATTATATGTGATGATTCATCTGACTCGTGTGTTTCTAATTCTCATGTGGTTTCAAAAACAACCTTAGTGCCAATAAAGCCTAAGTTTAACAATCCATCAGCTGGAAAAACTTCCAAGTCATCATCCGACTCTCGGGAGAAACCTTGGTTAAATAAGAAAGATGTTGTCGACCCTAAGATCAAAGCCAAAAATTCCCTCAAAAAGGAAATTAGGTTAAGGCAAGATTCCAGATTCATTGAGAGTTCCAAAAAGTAAGTATCTCAGATAGTTATCCCAACCACTAGGAACCACAATACCTTTATGTTTGTTAAGATTCTTAAAAGGCTATCAAATCTTCCTAGCTTAGTTGTTCAAAACAACTCTGTCAGCCCTAATCCAAAAAGGTTACTATTGAAAACCACTCTGTAAATACTGACTCTTCTCAGACAGTTTCTACTATATTCATTGCTAAATCTGATGATATCTTTTTCAAACCACAACAATTTCCGAAATCAAATGTACCATCACAATCAGCAAGCAAGGAACGAGTTGGTAAGAACGATGTTGTTAAAAAATCCTCAAAAGTTTCAAAAACATAAATTTAAGTGGAAAGTAAAAAAGGATAAAAGTGCTTCTGTAACTTCTAACAACACAGTGATTCCTACATCTCAGAAAATTATTGGTCCCAGAAAAGCAGTGTCTAAACAACCTTTGGTTGAATATGATTTTTGGATTAATGAAAATACCCTGGCATTTTGCTTCTTTCCCAAAGGTTCTCGGAATGTACCCTCTGAGACACCTCTTGTTCCAAAGTCACAATTGAAGTCCAAAGCCCGTGCCAAATTCCCTAAATCTAACTTGGAGCCTAAAAACTCCAAAAATCAATGATTTTGCAGGCACTCCATGCTTCAAAACAAGATACAATATGGTATATTGATAGTGATTGTTCCATTCACATGATGGGGTAGAAAGACTTTCTGCATGATCTCAAGATCGCTCCAAACGCTGGCTACGTGACATATGGCAACAACTCCAATTTTCAGATCCGAGGTTATGGTATCCTAACCAATGGCAACTTCTCTGTCTCAAATGTGGAATATGTAGTTGATCTGAAGCACAAACTGATTAGTGTGGCTCAACTCACTGACTCCAGCCAAAAAGTTGAGTTCTTTAGAAAGCATAGCAACTTCATGATAGAAGATCGGAAAGAATGTCTAATCAAGTCGAATCGCAAAAAAACATGTATCCGTTAGACATCAACATGATCATTGGCAAGCCTCAACTTTGTCTTCTTTCAAAGGTTGTTCTTGACACCAATTGGTTATGGCATCAAAGCCTTGCTCATCTAAACTTCCAATATATGAATGATCATGTTTCTGGTGAAATGGTCAAAGGTCTTCCACTCCTCAAGTTGGAAAATGATCATTTATATGTTGCATGTGAACGTGGGAAGCAATTTCTGTCACACCCCGCTAAAGCGGAAACACGGGGCGTGGCAGTACAAAGGGTCTCATAGCAAAAGTTTAAAGACAACACCAAGCATAGTATTAAAAATCATTACGAATTTACAATGAGTTTGAACAACTTTTTAAAAGAATCGATTCTTGAAAACTCATTTTAGCAATATACTTTTATTTATGGAAACTTTTATCAAAACTTTTATTTCGATTCTTGAAACCAATATTATTTTTAATCTGTGAGTACTCACCAAATATTTTTATAGTTGACGCTCGTTTTACATGTTTTTTCAGGAGTCATCTAGTAAGAGGCATGTAGAGACACAACACTTATAGGATCATTTGCATGTGTTGACTTTTAAATACATTGTAAATTCTTTTAAAAAGTTGTTCAAACTCATTGTAAATTTGTAATGATTTTTAATAATATGCTTGGTGTTGTCTTTAAACTTTTGCTATGAGACCCTTTGTACTGCCACGCCCTGTGTTTCCGCTTTAGCGGGGTGTGACAGAAATTGTATCAGAGCCGAAGGTTATAGAGAATACCAGTTTTCCTTTGGAGAACCACAACTATAACCAAAAAATTTCAATTTTTTTTTAATACTGAACATACTACTGGTATAATTAATTCGAGTACGCATCATTGGATTCTAATTAAGTATAGCCTGGCCAACTATGCTTAATGAAGGAAAATTAATGCGAGGCTAGAAACGGTTATAGTATAATTATGTTCAAAACAATTTTCAACTTAAACTTTTGAAAAACAAAATTCTTCGGTGTGCGTACGGGCATTGAATATTATAGGCATTCATCTAGATACACTTAGAAACTAAGTGCACTTTTATAACAGTGCCTTTATTTAGAAATACTCTTATCCCTTATCAAGTGCTAGGTTAACCACTTAGGTTATATCACTAGCCACTCTAGGAGCAATGCACTTAGTACTTAGAATGGGTATCCCTTGGTAGCTATTGACATTAGATGTAAGGTTAGTAGCTAGATATACACCAGTAATAATCTTAAGTCGAAACCTATACCAATTATTCCTCAAT
This sequence comes from Lactuca sativa, assembly GCF_002870075.4. Lineage (NCBI taxonomy): Eukaryota > Viridiplantae > Streptophyta > Magnoliopsida > Asterales > Asteraceae > Lactuca > Lactuca sativa. The sequence goes on from NC_056625.2 coordinate 11,132,009, forward strand.
ACCTCTTCATCGTCTTCATACTAGAGTTACAACTAGGAAAAAGCGTTTCGATACCAACACGAATGATAATTGGAGCATCGCGTAAGGAGGTAGATGAGTCGCTACTAAGTATTCACTTGGATACCATTGGCGGGCATTCCGGATTCGACTCACGAGGAGACAGGGAGGTTTAACCTATACGTGAGACCTTATTACTACGCTACAATTTAGCTCTATGTTGTTTCCACCTTGAGCTTAAAACTTAACATATGATGTCCCTTTGACCTCTATAAAAGGTTGTAAACTGCATTGACACCACAAAATGTTTTTCAAACAATTTTTCTTGTCTTTTATCTTGTGGAAAATGACATTGGTACTCGCCTTAGTATTTAGGTACGATCAGCTACACTAACATACTTATTCCTTACTTCTTAATCTTCCATCGAAAAGTTATGTCGCTTCATCGGTTTTATTTATCATCGATAAAATATCTTATAACCACTTCATGCAACTTACTTGACCTTTTCCTAACAATGTAAGCCATATTCTCGTTAAAAATCTTTTGACAACTTGCTTTAACTTAACACTTTTCTTCAAAACTCAATTTAACCAATATTGGTTTTAATCTTGCTATTTTAATTTCATTTCAAATCCATTTCAATGGATAGATGTGCTTTTAAGGGCATATAAACCATTTTAAACCTTGCTTACCATGTTGACATGTTTTCAAAAAACTTAGAAACATTTTCTTTTATAAAAGTGTTTAAACTCTATGCTATAAAACTTAAACATATGACATTCAAGTTCATATTATCTAAAAATGTTTCATCGAATCTTCAAAACACTTTTGTTTTGACACTTTTAACAGCTTTCTCATTTAGACATTTTAATTTACTTTAATGTGTTTTTTCTCGAAACCCAACATGATATTTATGCAAATTTCTACTTCAAACATGTTTATAAGACATCCCTAATGCTTGTATTTCAAAACATACCTTATTTGTGTACTTTGCTTCAATATAATTTTATAATTTATAAAGTTTTTAAAATTTATAGCATTTGAAAACTTAGTGTTCACTTTTAAATTTCTAGTGATACACTCTCAACAATTAATAATTATTCTTCTAAATATATTGAGTTTTTACCTTATCCATTTTAATCATTGTTGGACTTCAGTCTAAAAAGTCAAAATTGTCAGATTTTCAATTGCCATTTGTAGGCCTTCTTCTTTTTCACAAATAGAGTTTAACTTAATAGATAACTTATGAATTTTTAGCAATCCTTAGAAAACACATTAAAACTCCCACATGTCTATTTAATCATCAATATACATCAAATATTGAAGTTTGAAATATATCTCAACCTGGTCTTAAATCTACATATAGGTATTGTTCTTATAATTTTAACAATAGCAATCATTGTTGCCGCTACCTTCCTTTTTCTTTCCCCCGAACTTGATTTCTCGCTCTCCTTCTAATTTTAGATCTCGTACAACCATAATAGTAACATAATACATTGTCTAACTTTGTTTCTATCTATTTTGCTTCTCTTGGTATCTTGCTCGTACACATACAAACTAGAAGTCTACCCTTTCGTTTTGAGCGATTAATACATGTATAGTCGTGAGGAATAATTTTGATTTAGTCAACTTTGATATATTCAATTACGCCTTTTATCATATACATCTTGCTTTTATTTTGAAATCTCTATAAACAAGTGATCCTTATTTACATTTGCTCTTTTGTTCTAAATTCAGAAACTTGATATAAAATGTAATTTTCATTGTATTTTTCCTTATAATTAATACACAAGATGAATACTCTTATGCTTATCATTTTTCTATATTCGGAAATTATATGTGAAGGATATGTTTCCTTATGTTTTTTCTTTTCTTTAAATACATCAAAAGTTTTGAATTTTACGATTATCTATTTTCTAAATGATTGTTTTTATAGAAACACTAAACTAAGAATGCACTATTTTCAAAGATCGACATTTTTACACATTTCTTAAAATAACATTTTAATTTGCAATTTTCAGTGAATTCCTAAACTCTCAAACTTGTTTCCATAAATATTCTAACTCCTCGTAAACTTGTATTTGTCTTGCCTTAAAAAAATTATGCAATTTTTCCAAAGAGTAATCTAAATATTTTTTTGTATAAACTCCCTTATTGAAGGCATAAACCTTTAACCTTGATTAATCTCCTTATTATTTTACTACTTCGTTTGATTGTCACACATGTATCTTCATTATCTTGGAATTATTACACATTTTGATAATAGTGAGATTAATTATCATTTCTAAACACACATTTTGATAATAATGAGATTAATTATCATTTCTAAACACACATTTTGATAACAGTGAGTTTTTTATCACTTCTAAACACTTAAAATGTTATCTACACAATGTAATCTAAAATATCATAAACTTGCACCGCCTTCATTAGAAACAATGACTCTCTAATTATATATACTCTTCGAATATAGTTCTACTATTCTAATAGTAACCGTAGTAGTAATTATAGCCTCGGAGATCCTCAATCATTTCGTAATTTATTTTGTAGACAACACTTAAATAGCCTTTACATTTGAGATGTACCAAAACTTCGTTGCCTATTCTTAGTACGTATTTTTAGGAACTTAACCTTGATCGCTTCCCTTTCATTCGTGCTACCCCTTCTTATTTCAAAATATATCTTTTCCAGATGTAATAGCCAACCCGGAAGTGAACAAATTGTTCCTAATCTCTTCTTTATTAGGCGGCAAATTTACACTTAGTGCTAATTTAGAATGCAACTTCTGGATCAATGCGGATTTAACGCTCAGTGTAGTTGGTGCTTCAGAAAAACTTATACCGCTATCTTAATTCAGATAATATCTAACTAGATGATCTCTTTCTACTAGGTCGCCATGGTTGGATCATGATTCCATGAACCAAATTTTCCATAATCTAGACAAAAGAACTCGAATTAAGGAAACACTAATTTGACTATAGCTAAAGAATTGGGCTCTTCCTTGGAGGAAATAAACCCAAAATACTCAAAGAACACTTCAAGTCACGTCCTCTCCAACTATACAATTGTATTCGGCTGAGTTCCAACAGAATACGTCACGAACAGAATTTCGGGACAAAATTCTTTCAACCGGGGGAAATTGTGACAACCGTCAAAATTCGAGTCGGTACTAGATTTGACTAAACTTAGTAGCACGTATAGGCATGATACATACTAGACTTAGTAACTAGAAGCTAAGTTATAACCTAGTAGAAACTTGGAAACAAGTAGAATCGAATGATAGTGTGCTTAGATTTCACATTGGTATGTGAATTCTACAACTACTTAACTGTAATAACTATCCATATTCAGGTCATTCTTTGACTTGAACATCTTTGCAAGAATCATGTAGAAACATCATGCACTTGACCTGGTGGTATAAATTAGGTCCGAGTCTCGTAGGAACTTAAGTCAAAGTTGAAAACTAGGACTAGTATACTTGATTCCTCAATCTCGCTTGAATCTCATAATCACTACATAGAATACCAATAAACCGGTAAAAATAAATTACAAACATTATTTTTAACTAGAAAAGAGTTATTAAATTCTATCATAATTTGAAATCTCAAATAATTCAATTTATTTTGATATCCAAATATTTATTAAATCTCAAGACCCTAAAACCCCTAAAAAACCCTAAAATCTCAAATTTATAAACTTTAACACCTAAAAATCATAAAATTTGACATGGACTTTATAATATCAATTTAAAATAACTTAACTTAGTAAAATATAACCAAGGAAAAATAAAATTTAAGTCACTAGTATTTAACCTTATTTTCTAAGCCAAAAATCAAGGTTTTGGGAATGAAAACGAGGATAAGGTGCATATTTTATAAAAACTTGATATTTTTATAAAATAAACTTATATTTTATAAAATTTAAAAGAGTGAGACCCTCTCTCCATTCAAAATTTCAGACCTCTCTCCTCTCTCTCTCTCTCTCTCTCTCTCTCTCTCTCTTTCTCTCTCTCTCTTACTTGAAAACCCTAATACACCATTTCCCCATATCAAGAATCACTTTCACTTTTTCACTCTACCTCTCATTCTCTCTCGCACTCTTCATCACCACCACCATTTTCTCTCACCCTCACCCTAAGTCATGAAATTTTCCAGAAAATATGTATAAGAACACACCTCAAACTCGAAATCTTCAACATCTTGTGGTGTTCTTGAAGGTAAAATCGATTTCTACTTCACTTTTCCTTCAAGTTTTGTTATTTTTGTTACACTTTCTTCTTCTTCTACTCCATTCTATTGTAAAATCATGAACACTTGCACCTACTCATGGTTTTGATGATGATTGTGGTAGGATTTCATCCAAAAACAACATGCATGTCGTAGATGGTGAAGTCCCATGACCTAAACTTAAGTCAAAATCAAGGAAATGAAATTTTCTACATGTTTTGGTGGAAAAACACCACATGCATCCAAAGTTTTCTTTCAGAAATGAATTTTGAACATTTCAAACTCATGAATGGTCTTCAAACCAACATGCATGTGATGATCATCAAGCTTAGATGCTAGATGATCAAAGTTTGTTGTTAAAAGCTTTCAAATATGTTCATAAAGGATTTATTCTCAAATAAATACCTAAAATTCTTTTCTAATCAAATTCGATTTTTTCAAGAATCCCACTAATAAAATAAAACGATCTGTATTTTCAGAAAATAAATCATTTTTATCAAATTATTATAATTATTGCAATAAAATAGGGCAATAAATCATAAAAAAAATACTTATTAGGTTTATAAATCATAGATAAATTTGTTGTTGACCCCTATGGTAAATAATAACCTCTCATTAAGTTTCATCGATTTTTGTTACTGTTTATTATGGTTTTGAATTTTCTTTTGTTTATCCCCAATAAATCATAAAACCACTTTAGAGAATGTGAAAAGGGTATCTAATAATTTTCTCAGCTCCTACCCTATTTGTAAGACTCAGAAAAATATTTTCAAAATTTTTCATAATGCATTCCTATTTTTCCCCTATTTTTGTATTTATAGTAGACTAAAAATGGGAAAAATAGTTATACTCATCCAAAATTCATGAAATGTCCTAGACGACCTTATATAATATTAGAACTCAAAATAAAAATTTGGATGATTTTTCTATTCAGTATGCTATTCTTCTTATACTTTCTAAGATTAAATACACTTAAATCCACAAAATCGGATTCCAGGAGATAAAAATCACATTTGGTATTTTTTTTTTCAGATTATTTACACTGTAAATGAAGTTAATTTTTTTTTTTTGATGATATACTTTAACTTTTTAATAATTATTTTGCAATTAATGATTATTTAAGAGGATAAAACAAAGAAAACTAGCAAGACTAATTGAAAAATATCTTTTATATTTTTCAAAGCTTCTATATATACAATAACAGTGTTACAAAAGGTTTGGGCAATTTTGGAAACTGTTTTCTATTTATTTCAATTTTTACTAGAATAAATACACAAAAATCATACAATTCGGCTAAACAGTTTAGAAATTCATTTTTAGATTTTTCCTAGCTTAAAAATATTTAATAACAGTAACAAAAAAGTTTGGGCAATTTTGGAAACTGTTTTCTATTTATTTGAATTTTTATTAGAATAAATGCACAAAAATCATAAAATTTGGTTAAACAGTTTAGAAATCTATTTTTATATTTTTCCCAACTTAATTATGTCTAGTGGCAGTATTATAAAAAGTTTGGGAATATTTATCATCTGGATTCTATTTTTCACGAATTTATATTTTTATGACGGCATAAAAATTTTGAAAAATAGTTAATCACATCAAAAATTGAAGGGAAATTTTCTGAAAGACCTCTACTGTGTTTAGAATGAAAATGAAAAATTTGAGACTTTTTGGAAACTGTTTGATAATATTTTGGATTTTTAGAAGCTTAAAACACCTTTAAATGTATTGAAATACCATCAATTAATATTACAAAAATTTGGAAAATAATATCCAAAGTTATCTTAATCACATGAGTTATAAATTTTTACCATTTCAAAAATTTTTTTGTAACTTATCAATATTAAATTTTGACACAATATTGGCATAATTCTATTGTAGTGACAAGTATACTAGTATTAACTTTCTATTAGAGACTCATTAGTGTGTAACATCGTATAGGAATCGATAGTGGTACAAGTGGAACGTAGTTCAAGGCATCATTTGCATCATCTTAAAACATTGTGAGTATTCACGACTCCCCCTATATTCGGTTTTTAAATGTTTTGGGGTGGAAAAGCATGTCCTAAACTATTTATGTTCGTTGTATTTAATTGACTCGTATAAACTTGATTACTATATTTTGCATATTGTGAGTATTCACGACTCCCTCTATTTTCGGTTTTTAAATATTTTGGGGTGGAAAAGCATGTCCTAAACTATTTATGTTCATTGTATTTATTTTGACTCGTATGAAACTTGGTTGCTATATTTCGTATGTATGTGTATGTTACTTTAATTCATGAGGACTGTATCGCGGTTAAGTCCCTGAAATCTCTCGACACAACTCATTAACTCTTTTGAGCCTATGGTTATTATGGATAGTGCTATCAGGAGGTAGACAACTCCTCACTCGCACGATTTGCTTGAGTGCATTTTACCATTTTATTCTCTATATTTACGATACACATAGTAGTCAATAGGGCACGGTTCGGTCATTAGACTTGGGTTATGAACTCATGAATGGAATCTTTATGCACATACGAAACTTGTATTCTCATGCTAGCAATGACACTTGTATACTTATTTTAGCAATGAAACTTGTATACTTATTTTAGCAAGGAAACTTTTATGCTTATTATAGCAACGAACTTTGTTTCTCATTATAGCAACGAACTGTGTTTCTCATTATAGCATCGAATTTTTATTACTGTAAACTTATATACTTGTTTTAGCAATGAAATTGTTTGCTCCTTGTAACAACGAATATTATTTCGATTCTTGAAAACTCATTTTAGCAATATACTTTTATTTATGGAAACTTTTATCAAAACTTTTATTTCGATTCTTGAAACCAATATTATTTTTAATCTGTGAGTACTCACCAACTATTTTTATAGTTGACGCTCATTTTACATGCTTTTTTAGGAATCATCTAGGAAGAGGCACGTCGAGACACAACACTTGCAGGAGCATTTGCATGTGTTGACTTTTGTAAATTTGTAATGATTTTTAATACTATAGTTGGTGTTGTCTTTAAACTTTTGCTAAGAGACCCTTTGTACTACTACGCCCCGTGTTTCCGCTTTAGCGGGTTGTGACACAATCCAAGAAAGGTCGTCATTTTATTATTGAAAAGTCAATTTCGTAACCCTTAGAACTTCTACATATTGATCTTTGTGGACCCTCCACTATAGAAAGTCTAAATCACAAAAAGTACATTCTTGTGATTGTTGATGGCTTTACAAAGTTCAACTGGGTTTTCTTCCTCAAGCTAAAATCTGAAACAACCTCGAAACTCATCAGCTTTATCAAAGGAATTGAAGTTCTCGTCAAACTTCCTCTAAGACGAATCTGAACTTATAATGGCTTGGAATTCACCAATGTCAATATTGAGAAATTCCTTTCCCAACAAAGGCATCGACCATAATTTCTCTTCTCCCTACACTTCTCAACAAAACGTTGTGGTTGAAAGAAGAAATAGAACTCTCGTTGAAGTTGCTCGATTGATGTTCAACTTTGCAAATCTTCCACTTTATCTCTGGGCTGAAACTGTGTCCACTGCCTGCTTCACTGAAAATCGAAGCATCATTAATCGACGCCTCAACATGACACCGTATGAAGCCATGAATGGTCGCAAGGCGAGTATCTCGTTCCTACATGTTTTTGGCTGCATCTGCTTTATAAAAAACAACCATGATCAACTCACCAAGTTTCAACCCAAAGTTGATGAAGCAATTTTCTTGGGATACCCAGCAAAATCCAAAGCCTACCGAGATTTGAATCGTCGAACACATGTTCTTTAAGAAAGATTTGATGTCACTTTTGATGGCAACTATGTTCGGAATTCTGGTGCAACTCATGTCACAACCCACATCATGGAGTGTAATGCTACATCTCCAGGATGTCTAAATTCCCAAATCATCCATGAAGTTGACTTCTAAAGCATGTTCAGACCTCTAGAAACTGCTCTTGATTCGGAATCTCAATCAAGACCATCCTCATCAACTGTACCTCCAATCTCTCAAAATGTCTCTGGTCCGATACCTACTTTTCCTTCATTTTATTCCGACCATTTCAACCTTCTCAAGTTGAGGGGGGGGAATGAGCATCCTTCCCTAGAATCAAATGTTGATGGGTTCCAAGATGCAACAAATCAATTTGCTGAATTTGATCCCACTCCGATCAACAACGAAGACGATGCTCACTTCTTTGGCTTTCTGCTTGAAGATGATGTAAACCTATCTGGTTTAAAAGTTTAGGAGGGCATCATCCACAAATTCAAACTATTTAGGGGGAGAAACACAACGCCATTGTTGATGTCGAATCATCCGTTGCATAAGAACTTCCGAGATTACACATCTGGACAAAAGGATCATCCTCCAATTCAGGTCATAGGAAATCTCAACGCTGGTGTTCAAACTCATTATGTTACTAACATCTAAAAGGAATGTCATTTATCGACGTTTATCTTAATGGTTGAACCAAAATCCATCAAGGAAGCTTTAGAACATGTTGATTGGATTATAACCATGCAAGAAGAGTTAGTAGAATTCAATAGAAATGAAGTGTGGATTTTCGTCCCTCCTCCTTATGATCACCCTATTGTTGTTACAAGATGGGTCTTCCCAAATAAGTTGAACGACATTGGAGTAATTATTAGAAACAAAGAAAGATTGGTGGCCAAAGGATTCACTCATATTGAAGGACTTGATTATGATGGGACTTTTGCTCTTGTTGCTTGTCTTGAAGCCATCCAAAATTTTCTTGCTTATGCAGATCACAACGGATTTAAGGTTTACCAAATGGACGTTAAAAGTGATTTCTCAATGGTGAACTAGATACCGAAGTGTGTCTCTAACAGCCCCCCATTTTTGTCAATCTTTCTTATCCAAACTATTTCTACAAACTTCGAAAAGTTGTTTATGGCCTTAAGCAAGATGATCACGCCTGGTACGAGACTCTCACCGATTTTTTTAAGAGATCCGGTTTTCAAAGAGGAATTGTCGATTCTACCCTATTCCGAAGATAAAATGGGAATAAACTCATGTTAGTCCAAATCGATGTTGACGATGTCATTTTTGGATCCATATATTCATCAATGGTTGCGGATTTTGCCAAGTTAATGGTTAGTCGATTCCAAATGAGCATGAATCATGAATTAAGTTTCTTCCTCTGGCTCCCAGTCAAACAAACCAACAGAGGAATCTTTATTCACCAAGAAAATACATTTTCGAGCTTCTAAAAAAGTATTAAATGGACACCTATGCCTCTGCAAAGGTTCCTATGGGTTTCAGACGCAAGATCTTCTCGGACCCATCAGGTGTTGCTATTGATCAAAAGAAGTACATAAGAATGATCTGATCGCTACTCAACCTTACAGAAAGTCGTCCATACATCATGTTCTCAACATGTATGTGTGCCAGATTTCAGGTCAATCTGAAGGTTTCTCATCTTCTAGCGGTTAAGAAAACATTCAGATACCTTAAAGATACAAAGAGCCTTGGCATTTGGTATCCGGAAAATGAAAGTTTCCTTCTTCAGGCATACTCTGATTCAAACTATGGAGGTCTTCAACTGGATAGAAAAAGCACCTTAGGAGGTTGTCAATTTTTGGGTGGAAGATTGGTTAGTTGGTCATCTAAGAGACAGAATTGCATTACTCTCTTAACAGCAGAAGCGGAATACATTTCTGCTGCTAGTTGCACTTTTAAGATTCTTTGGATGAAAAATCATCTTTTGGACTATGGTTATCGATTTCAACAAATTCTAATCTATTTTGATTCTTAAAGTGCGATTGCGATTTCTCATAATCCAATTCATCACTCCTTGACGAAGCACATCAATATTTGGTACCATTTCATTAAAGATCATGTGTTTAAAGGAAACATTGAACTTATTTTTGTTCCATATACCGATGAAATTGTTGATGTCTTTACTAAGGCATTAGACGAAACCAAATTGAAATGGTTTCTGAACAAAATGGGTATGATGCTGCCTGATTCTCAATTCTTCCAAGAGGCTTGTACTCTCTGATGGAAACATCAGAAAGGGAAATAATTCCGAAGTCAAAATCCTTTTGATCTCGTAATCCTTTCCTCTCGAAATAAATAGGATCATTTTATGTGTCTTTTTGTCTAACTTCTTCTTCTAGTTTTAAGTTGTACAACTTTCCTCATCTCTTGAAGATTATGACCAATATAGTTACATTGGTGTGTTAGTATTAATATCTCCTCGGAATCTATCTCAAATGAAGTGTTATGAAGTTCACCTTGGAATTCAAGTCCGAAATGGTAATGTGTATTCACCTCTTACCACTGTCCGAGCTCTGATCCTTCATGTCTCAGAATCTCAAATATGTGTAAAATTGTCCTCTAAGATGTTTATACATTTTACCTCTGATATCCAGTCTAAGATTGTGCCATCTTGAACTCTATATCATGACTAATGGTGTGTTCATATCTTCACCGAAGTATCTTATGACATCTCATCTCAGAATTTCCCTATTCCGAGATCCTCTATTTTGCAAAGAAGTTCAAAGGTTTTCATTAAAAAAAATTTCCAAAATGATTTTCTTAATTGAGTTAACGGTTATTTTTTTTATTGATTATCCTTAACTCCTCAATAAACGCACTTTTTGCACACGTCTTGATAAAGTGCACATCAACTCAAACTAAAATGACGATCTTCTCATTCCGCACATATGGACACCTCATCTTTCGTCCTTGCAGTTTATTCGCATGCTAATTTTGGTAACACATTTAATGCGATCCATTTTCCAATAGGGTGTCATCATTACATTTTTTCAAACCCGACCCGCAAGTCAAACCTATAAAAGCTTTTCAAACTCCAATTGTTCATTTTATACGCCTTTATCCATATTCTTCTCTAATATTCTCTCTACAACTGTTCTTCAAGCTCTCATACCTGCAACAATGGCTTCCATTAAAAACATCGCTGAAACCTCAAATGTTGTTACAAAGAAGAAATCATTAAAGGTTTTTTTTAATGTTACACTGTACGATCACGTTGAACTTAATGGAAGGCCTAGATGGAGCGTTAACATGCTAGTACCTTGGTCGAGACCCGGTCTTGGCCCACACGATCTAGCGTCGGTTTGATAGCTCACTTCCCATCATAAGAAAAGAACATTCCATTTGATCTCCTCATTCACCCACAGCCAATCAGAAGGTGATGAATAGCTCAGGTGACGTCCAGAACTGACATCACCTGGCAGTTAGTTAGCATGGGCAAATCTCCCAGTAAAAGAAGGCCACGTCTCAACTAATCGACGAGGTCCCCACGATCCGTTAGAAGCAGGTATAAAAAGATCTGTTCCGACTCAAGGATGGGATCCATTTTCTCTCTCACTAAATTTACCCTAATTCTCTCTCTCAGAAAACTAACTTGATCGTCGGAGTGACGTCCCGGGAGAACACCCGGTCGTCCTTTAACGGTTCTTTTGTGATTGTGCTCTCAGGAAAGCTCCCAAAGCAGTTACATCAAGCATCCAAATCTCCTGAAGATCATAACATTTGGCGCCATCCAGATGTATCCTCAAGGTGATACAGCCAATTAATGACATTGGTTCTTCGTAAAACAACGATCTATGTCCGGTAACACCTACGCTTGCAATACCAAATTTGTTTCGAACATCGGTGGTGATAACTAACGAACACCACTGTGAGTATAGAACACAAACTCCAATCCAGGCACTCATGGTGTAGATCTCACCGACAATAGGGCCAGTACTCCAGAGCAGTCTTCGACAACCGTCATCAAATGATTAATCGTCTCAGACGACAATATCACATCCTTAGCTACTGCAGAAACCTCTGCATGACGGCATGAGAGTAGTTACTATTTCTCACCCTCATAAGGGAAACACGACTCATCAATTAGGGGACAAAATACAGGTACTCTCGAGAAATCTACTTAATATCAGTTTTTCGAGCAACAATCCCAAACCATTGAATTAGGTTTCGAGAAATCCACTACTCATATATGGATTTATCCGTAACACGAAAATCCATCAAACATATAACGACAACAGTAGTTGCTTTGATATAATCTACGAGCACTGTTTTAGACAACTACTAGACGCGTGGAAGGAGGGGCTTCAACCCCCAACCAGAGGGCCGTTGATAGGGTTCACCAGACACAGTTTGTGGCCATCGGGCATAATTCGACTGTCCTTAACGATGGCCAGTCACGACGAGAGGGATCGAATCACAAGAACAATCGAATTCTATGTGATCCGATATCCGACAGAACACAACATCCTACTGGGACGATTGGCAATCTCCTCACTACACCTCGTACCATCAACGATCTATGGCATAATTAAATTTATCAAAGGCTGATGGACAAGGTATTCACCGACCAAACTGGTAGGAATATCGAAGTCTATGTTGACGATATGGTAATCAAGAGCCGCGATGATGAAACATTACCCCAAGATGTGGAAGAAACCTTCAGAACGCTAGCTAAAGCGCATATGAAGTTAAACCCAACTAAGTGCACCTTTGGAGTCGAGGAAGGGCAATTCCTTGGGTATAAGGTATCCAAAGAAGGGATTTTCCCCAATCCCTATAAAATATAGGATTTCCTCAAATCGACAACTCCCCACAATCTCAAAGGGGTATAGGAGATCAACGGTAGGTTGACGGCGTTGGGAAGGCTCATTGCCAAATCTGCAAAGAAAACACTTCTCATGTACCAGACACTCAAAGGATATTTAGACAAAAAAACAGTTTAAATTGACAAAAGAAGCAGATGCAGCATTGCAAAAACTAAAAGACTCCCTACAGCAACTCCTGGCTCATAGTGGAGAGAGAGGGCAAGCATATCCCCATTCATTTTGTTAGCAGGGCCCTGCAAGGGCCAGAAGTCAATTACCCGACCTTGGAATAGTTGGTCCTTGCCCTGGTTTACGCACTCAGGAGACTATGGAGATATTCCTAGGCCCACATGGTGGATATTATGACTAGTTACCCAATAAAGCAAGTGCTACTCAGGCAAGAAAAGTTCGGGTGCCTGGCCAAATGGTCCGTAAAGTTGGGTGAGCACGACATCCAATACCACCCTAGGACCAGCATCAAGGCCCAGGCTCTTGCAGCGTTCCTGGTCGAAATCCTAGATCACATCAAGGGGGTGTTGGATTAATGTCTAAGTCTATAACTATAATTGGTAAGACTTGACCCAACCCGGCATGGTCCATTTGGGTTGCATGGCATCATGCACTTGGATAGACTATAATGAGAGAAATAACACTTAAGGTTGCTTAATATATTATAAGTTCTAATATATTAATAGGATTATTTTATTAGTATTGATCAAGAATTATCTAGAATTAATTAAGTGATCAAAAGAAGACTAATTAAATATATGGGTTGATTGTGTAAATCATCCATACTTATATAGTGGGCTAATGCTCCATGGATTGTCAAGTTGGGCTAAAACCCATAAGATTTGTGCCCATGGATCATCGAAATGAAAGGCCATGACAATTAGGGTTTACTTGTATAGTGGGCTAATGCTCCATGGATAATCAAGTTGGGCTAAAACCCATAGGATGGTCCATGGATGCTCCATGGTGTATTTGAACCCATGGATCCAAGGAAATGGAAGGCCATGACAATTAGGTTTTACCCTCATTGTAACAACTATATAAGATCATATTCTTTGGAAAAAATCGGCCACTATGAATAATAAGAAAGGGCTAGCCAATTTTAGGAGTGTTCAAGTTTCTCTCAAGTTATTCCAAGTGTATTTGGTGTTGTGTGAACCATTTGAGGTGTCACACTTGAGGCACTAGGCACTCAAGCTTCTTGAAGACATTCTACATCAAAGATGTATGTATTCTATCCTGTTATATTCATTATTTTGTATGCTAGATTAGGATAATACCTTGGATGTTCATAATTGCATGTATAATAGAGAAAACATAGATCCAAGGTATTTAGGGTTGCATGTACACTTAGGAGTGTTAGAATGCTCAAAACCCAACAGGGGGTACCAACGACAATCTCCAACTACCAACTCGAGCCTGAAGCCGATAAGGAACTCTGGAAGCTATACACCGATGGCACGTCAAGTAAGGAAGGCTCAGACGCAGGCCTAAACGTTCAGAACCCCAAAGGCGAAGAGATCACTTACTCGTTGTGATTTGACTTTCAAGTATCCAACAACGAGGCAAAGTAAAAGCACTCCTAGCAAGCCTGAGGCTTGCTAAGGAGGTTGGTGCAAAGCAACTAGCATCTCTCATCGATTCACTGCTTATCACAAACCATGTAAATGGAACATACGAGGCTAAAGACTTAAGGCTGCAAAAATATCTAGATGCAGTCTAAAGTCTAACCAGCACGTTCAAAAGCTTTTCCATAAAACAAATCTCCTGGGGAAAGAATGCAAGGGCGGACACTCTCAGCAAGTTAGCCTCAACTTCCTATGATCACTTAACAAAGAAAGTGTTAGTCGAAGTGCTCCCGGAGAGAAGTAACAATAACCAAAAGATCGATACAATATCGACTGCACCGGAATGGACCAAACCGTATGTCGATCACTTGCGCCATGGCGTGCTACCAAATGACCTTGAGGAGGCAAGTAAAGTCAAGATCATGGTGTCACATTTTGCAATCAGGGATAACCAATTATACAGAAGGGGGTATCTCAGTCCATGGCTAAATTTCATCTCCAAGGAAGAGGGACAAACATTTCTAGAAGAAAGTCATTCGGGGGTTGCGGCGGCACATAAAGGCGCTCAAGCACTCACAATCAAAATACTATGCATAGGGGTATATTGGCCAGACGTATACAATGTCGCTGCAGCCCTAGCCAATAAATGGAAGGAATGCCATACATTCGCTCC
Source organism: Lactuca sativa (assembly GCF_002870075.4). Taxonomy (NCBI): domain Eukaryota; kingdom Viridiplantae; phylum Streptophyta; class Magnoliopsida; order Asterales; family Asteraceae; genus Lactuca; species Lactuca sativa. Next base: position 11,147,082 of record NC_056625.2, read on the forward strand.
TTTCAAAAATCAACCGGCCATGCCGTTGACCAGCATCACCAGCCATGGGCCCTTCTACCAATAGGGTTTAACATAGGGGGCCTTTCTGTGACAACCGACAATTTTGGTCAAAGTTAAGTCAGAAATTCAACTCGTTCAACTCAGTAGTACTAGTATAGTAGGGTTTACTCTATGTCCCCTAATGTATAAATTGCCATTATAATACAAAGTATCACTCGACAGTTTAACATGTTTAACAATCTTAACCCTAAATGGGGTGAGTGATGTAACAACTCGATAAAACATAACTATGTATCCTGAAAGGATGGAGAACATTCATAACACAATGTAGTGGAAGTTCATAAACCTAACACTATGGGGCAAAGCCATAAGAAAAACTACACACACCATCTCTCCAGACTCTCTCTCTCAAAATCTCTCTTAAAACTTTTCATAAACACCAACCTCATCCTATATCTTCCTTAGTTGAAAACGGATCCAAACGGATGGAGAAAACCCAAAAGAACAAGCTTATTTCGGAATACACTATTTATTTTCGGAGTCTCTCTTCTTGGTCCGGAATCCTCTAATTCCGGAACCCTTTTATTCTGGTACACCTTCTCAAGAACCGGATAATTTCGCTCCGGACACCTTCTGATTCGGAACTTCTGACTCCGAAACATTGCTTGACTCTGGACCTCCTGAGAAAAACCTAGAAATCTCGCATGCTCCGGAAACCCCTCCCTGCTCCAGAAGATCTCGCCTCGAAAAGCCTCGCCACCCCGGAAGACCAAGCCGACTCTGGAAGTTGTTGACTCCGCACCATGACTCCAAAATTTGAAGGCTAGCTGCAGAATTCATCTTTTGGCTCCGGAAATGGCTTCTTGACTCTGGAACCCTTGCAGATTCGGACCCCATTATGGAGTTTTGTCTATTTCATACTTTTTCGTCATTTTGAGAGATTTTGACGTTGGAATTTTCCTAAAACTCGTATTTTTCATAATTAAGACCGTCTAAACTCATATTTTAAGCCAAATGTGAAGCTTAAAACATTTTTCATATCTAAGATTATATTATAAAGAATCCACCCACTTGGCCACTTGTGTACCCACTTGATGAGAAATTTACCTTTCCAAAGTAAATGTCACTTCACTAACATCACCTTATCTCTTTTCCTTTATATATAAACCGGAGTAGGGTTATTTTTCATTCCTCACTTCCAGTGAACCAAAATCCTCCACTTTTACTCTTAAGATCCAAACCCATATTTCTATCAATACTCATATTCAAACCCTCCAGGGGACTTTACTCTTGCCTTCAACATTTATTATTTGGATACAAGGTAAGATCATTTAATCTAGTGTTATTACTAATACATTTCATGATTTGCCCAATTAATCACACATTATTATGTGTTGAAAATATTAGCATACAGCTACCGGTACATATTCTAAACTCAACGATTATCGTTTCTATCTCGTTAATCTAACCGCGATCATCACATAAGGTGAGTTCATACCCCTACACTTTGCAACGATTTTTCTGTATTTTAGGGGGGGGGGGGGGGGGGGATACAAGTATAACACATGGAAATTTGCGTCAAAATACAATCCATTATTTGTGTTTCTTACATTTTATGTATCTTTTATATAAAATTATCAAATATACGAAACAACATTACTACCAAATTTATAAACATTTACATGCAAAATTGTTAAAATACAAAGGTGTTCATTTAATTGCTACATACATTTCAAACTATAATAGGTATCGTTTGGGGAATCATTGACGTTATTTTACCCTTTAGGGATCTAGAAATAATTATATAAAAGTATAATCATTTTCATACTATACAAACACTATGAAAGGGTAATACTTACATTTATAACAAGAAGGAGTTTTCATTTCATTTGATGTGAACCTGTTAATGAATAAATTTGTGAGACATTCGGCTTCATGGTACTTTTAAAGTACTGCATTAAAGTCTTGTAATTGTAACCAAAATCTCTTGTAGGGAAAGCGTGATAGTTTTGTATAGATCTACACAGGACCGACAATCTCACACCTAAACTGTTAACTACAGTTAGACCAGTAGGTCTAGGGTGAAAAATGTCATAACATTTCGGCATTGTGGCCTTAGACCCACTTCTACTGGAAGGTAACTCACCTAACACTACTGAAGTCCCGCCGACGAAACCCTGGCTGTTGGATGACAGATTCCCGAACTGTCAACATCAAAATAACAGCCAATTAATAAGTGGGTTCCAACACATATCCATAAGTCCATACTTGGGGTAAAAGGCTACTTTACCCCCATCTTAGCTTGATTCAAGCCCAAGGCCCAATCCAAAGGCCCAAAATTCAACTATGAATCAAAGCCTAACATATGGCCCAATTTTCCAAATTAGGCCCAAACCTCTACATGGTCTTCCCCTAAGGCCCAACCATTTAGCCTAGTCCAAACATTTGGCATTCAAATGGCCCAATATCTCATAATCATCAAGGCCCAAATTATGGCCCATCTATGGCCCAATTTTCCAAATTGGGCCCAACCCCTCATATAGGCCTTACCCTAAAGCTTATCTAATTATTCTAGTCCATATGATTGTTCTTGAATGGCCCATTATTGGCCCAATCACCAAAGCCCAATAGAAAGGCCCAACCTAAGGCCCAAGTGACATTAGGGTTTTCACATAAAGTAACGATTAGGGTTAAGTGTTTCTCACTTAACCCATTAAGGACTTAATCCATTAAGTTTATCACTCTACTAGATAAATCATATGGTGTGATTGGGTGTAATTCACAATTCCATTCCAATGGCCTAAATGTGGGTCCCTATAAGTCCTAGGCCCATATATCCAAAATTAGGGTTTTCTAAACCTAGTTAGGGTTTCCCACCCATCACAACACAATTAGGACCAAAAACTAAGTCCTTAGGTCCATTAGGGTTTCATAAGTCGGGTACCACCCACTACCACCTCGGGTAGTGGTGGTCAACGGCGGCTCCAGGCTGCAGCCACCACCTCATAGTGGTGGTAGGGTTCTAGTCTAAACGAGTCCAAGCATCCCAAAAGTAATCCAAACACATGCAAGATGCGGCAGCCACCACCCTACGGTGGTGGTTTTGAGTTTTCTTTTTATTATACTAGCATCGATTACAGTTTACAACACAAATCCCAAATAAACACTCACATACTAAAATAAACACACACACACAGCCACCCTTGTGGTGACCGACGGTGGTATGTGGTGGTAGCCACCACCTCATGGTGGTGGTGACGGTTTTTTCAGCCAAAAATCGTACATACAAGATTATACCCACAAAACCCATATAAACACACTCACACACACAAAACACACACACCACCACCCCCATGGTGGCTGGTGACGGCAGAGGGAGTAATCATGGGAGGCAACCACCATGGTTGGCTGTCATGGTGGTTGATCGCGTCTTCCGGCCATGTAAACACATTCTCACATGCAACATGGGTTGAGAGTAACACTCGCACGACGGAACTCACACACCCACAGAGCAACAACCTCACTGTCGGAGGAGGCGGCAGCTGGAGAACCAACGAACGTGAAATAGAAGAAGCATCGATGGCGTGAGATGGTGGTAGTTTGCAATGGCTGCAGCAACGACTCGAGTAACAGAACCGAGCCATACGGTGGTCATGGTCGTGACTGAGAAGAGACCACCGTGAAATGAAGCAACGCTGACAACAAGAAATATAGAAGAGAGGTGGCGATCGTTCAGAGACGTGACTGGTCGGAGAAATGTAAACAAATGGCGACGGCGGGTGGGATGCTCACACATGGCGGCTGAGATGCTCACAGGAGGTGGTGACGGCTGCATTCAACATTAGGGTTATGGTTTGGCTATGTAACAGGAGGGTAGAGAGATTATCGGGTTTAAATCCCACTCCCATACAATTTATAACGAAAATGGCAGAATCGGCCCTTCCTTCTCTATTTTCTTAAAAACTCAGTCCACATTTTACCTTTTTGACCCCAGCCATCCGAAAACCCTTCAACTTAAGTCCCAATAATTACCAAATGGCCCCTCCTCTACAAAACCTTTTCAACTTAGGTCCAAAATTTACTCTTTACCCCCGCTTCCATAAATCCTTTCATATTAAGTCCAAATGATACCAAACACCCCTGTCTTCTAAAAATCTTTACAAAATAAGTCGCGAATTTACACTTCAACCCACGAATAATCCAAATTATAACATTTAGCTCCCTAAAACCGACACCCCACTAAATATTATAGACTTTAGGGCCACAATTCATATTAATTTTATTTATTTATTTATTTACTAAACGGGGGTGTTACAATTTTGGGGTAGGAGTTTCGGTTGGGTTTCAGTTGCTTGGGGAAGGCTATTATATGCATAGAAATTCCGACCATGATCATCAGGATTGATTGCTTTTATATGGGTTTTAATAAGGAGCAATTTCGAGGATGAAATCTAATTTAAGTGGAGGAGAGTTGTAACACCAGGAATCTAGAAGGCTAATTATGTAAAACAAAATCTGATTTTGAAAGTTCAACTCGTCGAGTTGAAGGTATAAACTTGATGAGTAGGAATTATGAGTCACATGCATTTTCAAAGAGCAACTCGACGAGTTGGTCGCTGTTTGAGAAACCCTAAATTCAGGGTTTTGTACCTTATTTAAATAACTTAAGGTGTAGGGTTTTGCCTCATTTCCAGCCTCCATCGTCAAAAACCCTAACCTCAAAACCCTAAGGCCATTTTTGAGTGTTGTGAGTTCATAAGGGGTATTTGTTGGTGATTCTTAAAGGAGACTTGAAGAGGGAAGCACCTAGCTTAGAGGAGTGACTCTAGATCTAGAAACCCTTGATCAAGAGCTGCATCTTTGAGGTATAAAGTCATCACCTTGACATATAGCTTATTGGATCTTTTTTCTTGAAGTTTTAGCTTGAATATTGGGGCTTTGATCAAATGGTCCGAAGAGAAGAGGTGTATAGAGGTTAATAGGATAGATATAACCCCTATATGGCCTGTTGAGGCTTAAAGTTGAAAACTTTAATGGCCTCCATGTCCCATTCATGCAATATGTCCATTGTGAAGCCAAAATTAGACATTTGAGGGTGTTCCTAGCATGCATGAACATAAAGTTGGAAACTTTACATGATTTTTCCACCTTGGGACATCATATTCGTATGTTGGTGGGTTGTAGTAGGAGTTTAGGGGCTTGATGGATCAAGATAACTTTTAAAGAAACTAGGGTTTGAGTTTTAAGCTTAGTAAATGGTTCTTGAGGGTAAAGTTGGAAACTTTACCCTTCTAGACATCTTAATGGAAAGGACCCAGAGGTTTGTAGCTATTGGATTCGATAAAAATGGTTTAATGCGTTATGCATGGTTAACAGACTATAGAACTCAACGAGTTCACAAGGAACTCGGCGATTTGAAACAAGTATGTCCGGATTCTGATAATGGAACTCGACGAGTTGATTCGTAGTATCATGATTCTATGTTTTATGGGAACTCACTGAGTTGAAAAACAACTCGACGATTTGAGTTAACTCGGAGTGTTGACTTTGACTTTGACTTGGATGTTGACTTTGACCTTGACTTGACTTTGACCAAGATTGACCCTTGGGGGTTATAAAGTACAAAATGGGTTCTAAAGAGTAGTCTCATGTAAGGGTTTGGGCTCAATTTGGAAAATTGGTCCATTGATGGGCTTTCATGGAATTTATAGTTTGGGCCTTGATAGGCCGGGGGTGAAACGGGCATTTCACCCCAAGTATGGATTATGGATCATGGGTTAGGACCTAATTGCTAATTGGGTGATATTTTGATATTGATAGCTTAAGGAGTTGCCAGCTCATCAGCTAAGGATTCTTGCAGGGAACTTCAGCAGTGCAAGGTGAGTTACCTTCCAGTAGAAGTGATAATTGTCTGGCATGCCACTATTTGTTATGCTTTATGTGCTAGTATGCTATGATATTATGTGATAGTGGTAGGATGGGTGGGATAGACCCCATTACCTGTTGAAAGGACCGAAGGGGTAGGCTAACACCCATGTATGCTAGGCAGTATGTCATATATGTGTTTATATACTAGGATATTACATTGTAGTGGTAAGGGTGAAATAGTCCCCAATATCGGTTGAAAGAGACCGAAGGGGTAGGCCAGCACCCAAATATGGTAGGAAGTTACCTGTTAAAAGAGGCCTCATGGGTAGGCCAGCACCCAGATATGCTAGGCATTTACCGGTTGAAGGAGAGCAAATGGGTAGGCCAACACCCAGATATGCAAGGCGGTTACCGGTTGAAAGACATTGAAGGGGTAGGTAGGGCACCCAGATATGCCTAACATTATGTTTATTGTATGGTATGTGGTATGATGGGGGAACTCACTAAGCTTTATGTTTACAGTTTTTAGATTTGGTTTTAGGTACTTCTTCTTCGAAAGGAAAGGAGTCAGCATGATTGCAACGCATCACACTATGATTTCCGTACATGAGATCTTTGGAATTGACACTCTGATGTTGTTGTACCATGACAAGTTTTGATTATTGATACTTGGGTTTTGATATGATTTGATACTACGGTTTTTTTTTCATATAAATGGTTATACAATTATTATAATACAAATGAAATTTTTGGTCTTAAATTTTGGGATGTTACAGTGTTGGGCGAGTCTCGTTATGCGTGTGGGTGTGGCCCGTTGGGGGAGACCCATCTGTATGCTTGGGTGAGGCCCGTATTATGTATGTGGTATTTTAGGGAACTCACTAAACTTTGTGCTTATGGTTTTTAGTTTATGTTTCAGGTACTTCTAGTTCGACAGGGAAGAGCTCAGGATGATTGCATTGCACACACAATATAGTTCTGCATATTACATGAATTTGATATACTTGGATGTTTATTGATACAATCTGATTCACTATGGTTTTTATGATATTGTTTTGGATAATGGTTTTATTAATTTAAAAATTAAAATTTTTAGTCTTAATTTTTGGGACATTAAAAGTTGGAATCAGAGCCTTAGTTTGAGGGATTCAGGCATACTCTCGGGTGCGTCTGAACTCAATTTGAGGGTTTGGTAGATTTTTCAAAAATAAATGTTTTATAAAAATGGGTTTTCTAATAAAAGAGAAAGGGTGTTGTGCATGCAATCGACTGAGATCAAGTAAGTTTTCCCAAAATACCCATACATGTTTTATGATATGATTTGATTTGTGAATTTGTGAATCACATGCTAGTTAGGGCTAAGGATCTACTCAGGATCTGCATGATACAATTATAGGGAAGATGCATTTTTATGCCTATTGAATTGTGCTTGGAGACTTGCATGCTAGTACTAATCAAGCAGTGACATGATGGCTTGTTTAGGTTATGCTTGTTCCAACTACTCGATGCTCGAATGTTGCTTGGTTTGTGCTTTTAGAAGTTTCTATTAACCTCAACTAACTAGTAAGAGAGTATATTGAGTTACATAGTGTTGAGAAACATAGAATTTTAGAAGGTTAGGTTTTAACTCTAATGTGCAGCTCTTGTTTGAGTCCAACCGTTGTGGTGTGAGACCTTTCATTCGAAGAGTTATTTGGTTTCAGCGATATGTAATTTTATTGTGAGCTAGTTAGAGGATGTTAGGGGAGTTCTTTCTATACCTGATGACAGAGAGTAGTGTGGTAGTTGCCCCAGGTACATGGGTCCTTTTCAGAGTTTTGGCCAGGGTAGGCTTGGTTGCTAATCATTTGGATCTTCTCGAGTTGTGTAGTTAGATCCATAGCACGTTTTATGTTTCTCAGTTGCGAAAATGTTTGGTGGATGTATTGGCCTGATATGTGATGCCTTGTAGACTTAAAGGAATTGGATGTTATACTAGATTTGAAATCCTTTTTGGCAGGAAGTGAGATTGAGATGTCCTCTGTTTGGTTGTGATTTAGAGTGTTATTGCACGAATTTTGCTTGCTTAGTGCTTTGTGGGACTCATGATGATGTGAGTTAACTATTAAGTGACTATGTTAAGTCACATGTTGCACAGGTAAGATAATCTAAGAGTGACAGATTTAACCCTACAACACAGCTCTCATTTGAGTCTAACAGTTGTAAGGACGAGTCATTTACTCGAAGGATTATATACGCTTTACTGTATGTGATTGTATTCATGAAATAAATAATTGACATTATTGGGAGTTCTTCAGCAGCTGATGGCATGATGAGGTCGGGAACCTAGGGATCCTAGGATGTGTTGTAGTGGGTTAGCTCACGTTGTTTAGTGATGGGTATTCGTCTGATAATGGGTGTATAAGAATGGATAAGATGGATGTGGAAAGGAGTAGTTACTTAGAGGATCTAAGATGATCCTTGAGGAAAGTATGGATAGGCGTCGAAGGTAGTATTGGGCCCGTACTACCGAAAGCACATGATCCATACTTGACTCGAGGAAAATTTGGGGGATGCTAAGGAACTATTTAAGGAAGATGGCATGTCTTGGCACGATGATTCACTATAGAGTATTTCCGCCTTTATCGATTTACTAGGTATGGTCGTCCAGGTTAAGGTTGGGTCAGATGATTGTTTGGGCCTTATTGGCCGTGTCTGTTGGGTTTCAATGGTGCAGACACATGTGAGATAGTTGATTTAAAGGTCTAGAGGGCCTTGCTCAAATAGTAACATCTGAATCAAGGGACTCAAGAAGTAAGCGATTATGATGCATTGCTTGAGGATTGCATCAAGAGATTAAGTGATTGGCAGATGGATTGGTATGTCACTATCATCGACGGGCGTTATGTACTTCCAACTTTCCGTTATCGGAGGAAAGGGAGACTAGACATGTGATTTTTTGAGATGGGATGTAGTCCCGACACGAGTCTATATTTGTGGTTTTCTTTGTCGATGGGCATGGTAGCTTGGGAATGCACAAAAGGGTTTTGTGGTACGATTGCCTTGATATGTGTTCAGGGGTCTGCTTTCTTGAATTTAGTTAGGGAAGGTGCTAGTTGACGGTTTCAGAAACCAAGGGAAGTGAATCAATAAGAGCAACTTCTATTGTCTCTGATGTATCCTGACTAAGAGAATGATGCTTCTAATAATTATGAGTAATGCTCGCAATGAATTGTTTGTTGGGGAATTAAACGAGGTGTATGGTAGTTCATTTGTTTCTAGATGGAGAATTGGTGTCATGATTGGACAAAATTATTGTTTGTTCATCTGCATGGGATTCTAATGTTAGAGATTATTATGATTGGGAGCTTTTCGAGGTTTCCATTTGAGATCCAGGATAACTTTGTGTTCGTTAGGTCCTTATTTGGAAGACGTATGTCTACAACGTTAGTTGGTGGTAGTTCGAAACCTAAGTGGGGGAGAACCGACTATTTTGGTTGAAGGATCATTGTTATGTTTGCGTTTATGATGTAAGAAGAATAGGGCTTAGGGATTTACGGTTCGGGTACGCGGAACTTTATTTCATGATTTGGTCAGGACGGAGGTGTAGTGCAAGTTATCATCAAATGTATATGTTCAGGAATGCAAGATTCGCCTTCACGACAAGAAGATGTTAGATAGAGAGCTTGTTGTAGGCAGTGGTTCCTTTCAGAATGCCGCTGAATAAATCAAGAGGTGTTTGGGACGCTCAGGTTGAGCATCGAGTGCTGAAGGATTCCTCAAATCTTTGTATAGATTGTTATCCCTGTTCTAGGGTGGGAAGTATTGATCAGTAAACCATATTCCTATTTTGGTATGTTTAGTCTCACATGGGTTTTGCTCAAGTACTATATTGGTTCATTGGGTTAGATTTCAATACATTCTAGATCGTTAATCATTTCGTTCATTGTCAAAAGTGGAGGTTCTTCAAAAGTTTCAAGTTGTGTCAGTTAAAGTTCAACGAATGCATCAACCTATTGTCAAGTTCTGCATGTTTTATATTTTCGTTGGTCTCTAGGTATGTTTACCCTCAATTGTGGTGTGGGATTTTTGGTGCATAATAGGTTCAGGGTTTGGCAGCATTTTTAGATCACCTTGGGAGTCTTTTCGAGCTACTTGCGTATTGGTGGAATTGTTCATATTGGGTCAAAAATATGGTTTATACTTTGTTTTTCTAGGAAAATGTATTTTTATGTCTGGGACTATAAACAACTATGTGTTTACGGCCATACAAGTGTTTACGGTTGTGTTTACGGCCTTAAACCCATTAGGCCCATATTCACCAAGTATATACATATACATATATATATATATATATATATATATATATATATATATATATATATATATATATATAGGTGTTAGGTGGCTGAGGAGGGATTGATGAACATGAGAGAATAGAGGAGCTTATGTGTGTGTATTCTAAGGTGTTCTAGAGAGAGAAACTAGAGAGAAGAACAAGTGTGTGTTAGTGTGTGTGAATCTTGTATCCGAATCTTCATTCATATCAATACATACAAGATTCATCATCTTCTTCTTCTCCTTCTCTTCTATTTGATCTAACATCATCCATTTGATTGGGATTCTGTAACATCCCAGAATATCAAGAGTAGAGTTGAAGGGATAAAAGTGTAAGTGTGAGAGGGCAACTCGGCGAGTCCACGAGTGGACTCGGCGAGTAGGGTCGCGACTCTAGTCGCGTGTTAAGTGACCAACTCGGCGAGTAGCATGGATGGACTCTGCGAGTTGGTGCCGAGTGGAGAAAACCCTAATTCCGGGGTATGAGCCCTATATAAAGAACATAACACTTCTTTCCCAGCCTCTTTACCATTCCTTGAGTTCCAGAAACCCTAAATTCATGAGGAGACTCCATTATTGAGTGAATTAGAGTTTGAAGAAGGATCTTTGGTGCTTTAAGCTTGAAGATTTGGAGGCTTGTATCAGAAAGCTTAGGAGATTAGGAATCTATAGTTGGTTGGGCTCATTCCAGGGGTAAGGAACCATTTCCTTAAGCTTTTTCTTCATGGGGTTCATGTGTGGTAGTTGATATGACATCTAAATTGAGATAGAAGCTTGGATTTGAGGATGCTACTTCAGATCTAAGCTTGTGATGGTCCTATATGTCATAGAGTCCCGATTTCTGAGTGATTGGTGAAGTCTTTTGTCCTAAACCCTAGCCCTAAAGTGTTAAATGCCTAGATCGCCTTGGATCCACGTAAAGTTTGCCACTTTACGTGATGGATGGCTTGTAAAAGAGTAGATCTATGGTTTAGAGCTTCTGCATGGCTTGGAAAGCCTCTGTATGGTTTCATATCTAGGGGTACTCGGCGAGTCACAAGGGCGTACTCGGCGAGTTGCTTGAAGATAGGCTGGAACTTGACGAGTTGGAAGAACAACTCGGCAAGTTGGATGAATATGGTCAGGAACTCGGCGAGTTGGTTGCAGATAGCCTTGGACTCGGTGAGTCTGTTCATGGACTCGGCGAGTCTGGTCGTGAGGTCCTAACCTTTCTTCTGGTAGAGCTGTGATTCAGTGAGTCAAAGGATGACTCGGTGAGTCAAGTGTGAAATGACTCAGAGTTGTTGGACTCGACGAGTCTCAGGGTGACTCGGCGAGTTGAGTCGCGGATTGGGGAAGTTCTGTGCATGGGGACTCGGCGAGTCATCGGGTTGACTCGGCGAGTAGAGTCAGTCAGGGGTTGACTTTGACTTTGACTTTGACCAAGGGTTGACCAGTTGATTTCCAGGGGTATTTTGGTAATTGTTGGCATTTGTCTTGAGTTCAGTGTTTTGGTGGTTGGCCAGTGGTGGAGATCGTATCAGTGGTCGGGGCAGCTTGGGTTTATCTGTTTAGTCGGCAGTTGCGAGGTGAGTTATCCTCACTATATCAACAGGGTCTACGGCACCAAGGCCGGCCCTTTATCGGATTGTGATCCGGGTATCGTTGTTATGTTATTGCTCTGCTATGTTGCATCCTGGTAGTTAGGATGGTATATATGTTAGAGACCTGGTTAAGGTCGGGATCCTGGTATATAGGATGATGCTATGCTAGTGACCGGTTAGGTCGGTATCCTGGTAAGGATGATGTTATGCTATGTGATCTGTTAGATCGGTTTGATTGGATGTGATATGTTATATGATTGAATGTTTATGTGCACATGGTTGTTGGATTGGGTTGGGTTGAGGCGGGACATGCTTTGTGCTGTAGGCCAACATACCCAGGGCGGACTGGTTATCCCGAAGGCCCAACGAGCGGTCCGGATAGGCTGTAGGCCCCAAGAGGGCGGCCCAGACGTGACGAGGCTCGGAGAGTGGACCAGACCGACTGAAGGCCCGGTGTGGGCGGACCAGTCATACTGTAGACTCAGAGAGTGGACCAGGTGGATTGAAGGCCCGGTTCGGGTGGACCAATCACACTGTAGACTCAATGTATATGGCTAGACTCGGAGGGTGGACCAGGAGGACCGTTGGTCGGCGCGGCGGACCAGTCACACAGTAGACCCGAAGTGCATGGCTGTTATGTGTTCTGTTATGATATGGCATGTTATGCGTGTATGGTATATGTGGTTGGTATTTTGGGGATATCTCACTAAGCTTTCGGGCTTACAGTTTTGGTTTAATGTTTTTCAGGTTCTTCAGGAGACCGTGGCAAGGCAAAGGCGTGATCGTACCGCTCCTCATGTTTATGTTTTATGATGTGGTTCTGGGAAGACTCTAAAATAATTGTATTGAAACCCTTTTTGTAATAATTTTATGCAATCGGGTTGTTTTTGAAAAATTTAAATTGGTTGGAATTTTATGGACGTTACAGATTCCGCACCATCAAACGGATCTGATTGATACACAAGAAGATTGGGGACTTACAATTGATGTTAGACGGTTCACGGCCAAGTGTAAATGAGTTGTACCTGACGTTTCAAGTAATAAATGTGTGCAAGCTTGTTTCAACTATTCTTCTAATCATATTCTTGTTTCTGTGATTGTGTGATTACTTGATCATTGGTAAAGATCCGTTTTAGGACCTTACAATTGGTATCAGAGCAAGACCGGTGTCCAAGCATCATTCAATCAAGTTTTTCATCCGTTTAAACTCATAGTTTTCATTGTTCGAGATTAGGTTTTGGTGTTTTCATTGCTAAAGAGGTTAAATCTGCTTCAAATTTGCATGTACTGAGATTTTTGGGAGTTTACTGCCAACAGATTACGACCGTAAATCCTGTTTACGGCCGTAAACTCAAGAACATTCAACAGCCGTACACTGTGTTCTTGGACCGCAATCAGTGCATCTTAATTAACCGTAGACTGCCCGACCATAAACACCCCGACCGTAAACTGTCTGACCGTAAACTCAATTTACGGCCATAAACACACCTGACCTTAAAGTCAAACACATCATCACGAGCTTGATTCAGTCATGGGCACAACTACACGCATTCCAATAGTGCTGATTGCAGATGGTTTTCCTAAATGGAAATACCGGATTGAAAAGTACATTAAAATAAAGGACTTCAAGATCTGGAGAAGCATCATCAAGAATCCTGTCATAATTACCACCACTGTTGCATGACAGATAGTTGACAAAGCAGTTGAAAACTATACTGATGAAGATTTTGAGAAGGTGGAAGAACAGGAAAGGGCTTTGGAAACTCTGACCATGGCTTTATCTCCTGTTGTAGCTCAAGGTTTCAAAGAGTATACTTCAGCAAAAGCTTTGTGGGAAGCCTTGATTGAGGTTGTCACACCCCCAAACCTGAACGGCGGAAACGTTCGGGGGCGGATGACTTCATGTGGTAACGTAACAAATGAATACATAGTAAAGAAAGCAATACAACCATCATATATATAATTGAAAGTTTACATTTGTCAAAAGTTACATGTTCAAAACCAATTACAATATGATGTCAAAATATGAGATTAAACTGGCGCCGCAACATCTCTTCTTCAAAAGCATATTAGTACCTGAAATTACTGAATCCCTGGGACATACAAGTAATTTTGAAAGAGTAGATCAGCATTTAAGCTGGTGAATTTCATAAGTATTTAAGTGACAATGTTTGAATGAAATGAAATGTTTTATCTTTGTTTGTTTGTGTTTAGAAAATCCTATATTTTCTACTAGTATAAAAGTAGCCTTCACTCAAGACCAATGTTTGTTGCCAAAATGTATGTAAATGTAGAATAACCAATGAGTTTGAAAACCTTGTAAATCAATGCATTTTTAATACCCCTTGTGAGTTTTATAACCATACTATTGACTCTGAATGCCTATACACAACGTTCTTCAGGCGTTCGAATGTTATGACGTTTGTCACCCCAAACGGTGGACTGCAGCTAACAGTCAGGGCGCGGGTTGTCAAGCCCGTATAGATCTATACACAAACACCATGCTCCCCCTCCAAGGGATTCTGGTATATAATACAGGACTTGAAATGTGTACTCGAACGTACATGAAGTTAGTGTCTCACAAATCCGTGGTATAAAAACAGATCTACTTGTTAAAATGTTACGTTTGTTCTTGTATACGAAAGTAAACTTCTTGAAATATATGTTTCTAGTACATAAGAGTTAGAAATCTGTTCGTAAAACTATACCTATTATAGTTTTCAAAAAGTGTGCCTTGTTTGTTTAGAAATACCTAGAAAAGAATCACTTGTTTATGATAGCATAGATTTTTGGTGTAGTGTCTAAGATAGAAAAGAATAATCTAAGAACAGTTTAGTTTATACATGCATTACAACAACTTTATATTTTAAAGGATAAAATGCTATTGTAACATATGTTATATATATATATATATATATATATATATATATATATATATATATATATATATATATATATATATATATATATATATATATAAAGGTTCCTTAAAGGTTTATAAATCGCATGTGATTTGAATATATAACAGTATATAAAAGAGTTTCTTTATGTAACACACGATAATACTCGTGTGTTTTACTTGTAATCCCCCCCCCCCCTTGAAAGCATATAAAAGTATTTAGAATAATTAAAATGGTTGATTAAGGGGTATGAAACTCACTTGAAAGTTTTGGAGATAGTGAGATGGAAAATCGGGCAGAGTTTCGTCTCGGGAAACGGATTTTCCTCGGGATTCTCGGGAATCTCGGGAGTATAATCGACCTTCGGGACTTGAGCCAAAAAGACCAGAGCTTTGGGTTTGAACGGACACGGAAAACGAGGCAAAGTTGAGAGAGAGAAGAGAAATGAACCCCTTCTTTGGAAACCCTCGCATCCTATTTATAGTAAGGCTGGTCTGCCTCGGTACGCGGGGCGTACGCTCGTACGCAGCGCGTACGCGTACGTCATGCATAACCGAAGCCTCGACTGCCTCGGTTCGGATGGGACGGGTTGCTGGGTACGCGGGTCGGATGGGACGGCGGGTCGGATGGGACGTCGGGTCGGACGGGTCGGGGCTTCAGACGGGTCGGACGGGTCGGTTTCCTTCGGATAGCGCGACGTTGACGATCAGAGGCCAATCCTCTCGGTTACGTGGGGCGTACAGGAGTACGCAGCGCGTACCTCGGATGAGGACGCTGACTCCCCTTCGGATAATATCCGAATTTTGAATAAAATAAATAATTAATTTATTTAATAAACTTCAAAAATTCATATCTTCTTCATACGAACTCCGTTTTCGATGGTCTTTATATCCTCGCGTAGGTGAGACTACGCTCTACAACTTTCGTTTAGACTCCGTCGGCAAATTCCAAAATTATTTTTTTTATTATTTATTAAAAATCCATCGTGTTTAAGAAATTTCTTAGAAAATTCATAACTTCTTTATCTGATGTCGGTTTTTGCCAGACTTTTTACCGCTGGAATACCATTGTCGAGACCTTCGATTCTCGTTTAGGTCATTCCGGCCAAAAGTCGCTCGATCTCCGATTCGAGTTTTTAGCTGTCTGTTGCTAAGCCGAACTTGGAAAAATCATAACTTCGCTATATGAAGTCGGATTTGGGCGTTCTTTTCACGTACGATCATGGTTCAAAGACATTTAATCATAGAAGGAAATTAAGTGGAACTTATTTATACATTTTATTATGAAAGTAACTTTTTATTATTCAGAAGTGGTTACAATACTTGACCCATTTTGGTCGTTACAAAGAGTTGAAATATCGGGTTGTCACATCATCCCCCCGTTAGAGAGAATTTCGTCCCGAAATTTAAAGTAGTAAAGATACTAGTGAACATGAAAGAGATGAGGGTACTTTTGTTTCATCTGATCTTCGCGTTCCCATGTGAATTCGGGTCCCCGCTTGGCGTTCCAGCGAACCTTCACGATGGGTATGGACTTTGTTTTGTTTGTTTGACCTCTCGGTCCATGATTTCTACTGGTTCTTCCACAAAGTTGAGGCTCTCGTTGATCTCGATCTCGTCGAGTGGAATAACAAGAGTCTCGTCGGACAGACACTTTTTCAAGTTTGAGACGTGGAAGGTTGGATGGATGTTACTAAGTTCGCGCGGTAGGTTAAGCTTGTAAGCCACAGGGCCGATTCTGGCAAGAATCTCGAAAGGCCCTATGTATCTTGGATTTAGTTTCCCACGCTTTCCAAATCGTATTAAACCCTTCCACGGTGAGACCTTTAACAAGACGTGGTCTCCTACCTGGAATTCCAAAGGTTTTCTCCTTTGGTCAGCGTAGCTTTTCTGTCGGTCTCTTGAGGCTTTCAATCGTTCACGAATTTGAACGATCTTCTCTGTTGTTTCACGTATGATCTCCGGACCTGTGAGAGTGCTTTCCGGAACTCTTCCTCTAGCTAACTGGGTATCGCCAACTTCAGTCCAGCACAGAGGGGATCTGCACTTTCGACCATAGAGGGCTTCAAACGGAGCAGCCTTTATGCTTGTATGATAACTATTGCTGTATGAAAATTCGACAAGGGGTAAATGAATATCCCATGCCTTTCCAAAGTCAATCACACAGGCTCTCAGCATGTCTTCTAAAGTTTGTATTGTTCTCTCACTTTGTCCGTCTGTCTGTGGGTGGTAGGCTGTACTCATGTCTAGCCTAGTTCCTAGGGAACTTTGTAGTGATTGCCAGAATCTTGAAGTGAATCTACTATCTCGATCGGAGATAATGGATATCGGAACACCATGCAGTCGCACTACTTCCCTTAAGTAAGTTCTTGTAAGCTTCTCCATTTTGTCAGTCTCCTTGATGGGTAGGAAATGCGCGTATTTGGTCAGTCTGTCGACAATGACCCATATGGTATCGAGTCCACTTGTCGTCTTGGGTAACTTGGTTATGAAGTCCATAGTAATCCGCTCCCATTTCCATTCCGGTATCTCTGGTTGTTGTAGTAGTCCTGACGGTTTCTGATACTCGACCTTAACCTTAGCGCAAGTAAGACATTTACTCACGAAGGTAGCAATTTCTGCTTTCATGTTAGGCCACCAGTATAGTTTCTTAAGATCCAGATACATTTTATCTGAGCCCGGGTGAACGGAATATCTTGAGTTGTGAGCCTCGGTTATGACTACGTTTCTGAAACCACCATGATTTGGGGTCCAGATTCGGTCTATGAGATAGTAGGCTCCGCCACCCTTGACTTCTAAATTCTTCTCCATTCCTCCCAGGGATTCACCCGCCACATTTTCAGGTTGCAAAGCTTCCATTTGTGCTTCCTTAATTTGTGTGGATAAGTGGGAATGGATAGTCATGGTCAGAGATTTGACCCTCCGACCAGTGTATTCCTTTCGACTGAGGGCGTCGGCTACTACGTTGGCCTTGCCAGGATGATAACGAATTTCGCATTCGTAGTCATTTAGTAACTCAACCCATCGTCGTTGTCGCATGTTGAGTTCCTTCTGATCGAAAATGTGTTGAAGGCTCTTGTGATCGGTGAAAATAGTACTCTTTGTTCCGTATAAGTAGTGCCTCCAGATCTTCAGAGCAAATACCACTGCTCCTAACTCGAGGTCGTGTGTCGTATAGTTCACTTCGTGTGTCTTAAGCTGTCGGTAGGCATAAGCGATAACCTTCCCTCTCTGCATAAGAACACAACCAAGTCCTTGATTTGAAGCGTCGCAATACACTACGAAGTCTTCTATCCCTTCGGGGAGGGATAGTATCGGTGCGGTGCACAAGGCCTGCTTTAGTGTCTGGAATGCCTTCTCTTGTTTCGCTTCCCAGTCAAAGGCCACACCTTTCTGGGTTAATGAAGTAAGAGGTTTTGCAATGCTCGAAAAGTTCTTTATGAATCTGCGATAGTAGCCAGCTAGACCTAGAAATTGACGAATTTCTGTAGGTGTCTTTGGTGCCGACCAGTTCTCAATAGCCTTAATTTTGGAGGGGTCCACGTGTATACCTTTCTCGCTAACAACGTGACCTAAAAATTCGACTCTTCAAATCCAAAATTCGCATTTAGAGAACTTCGCATAGAGTTTCTCCGTTCGTAGTGTTTCTAGGACTTTTCGTAGGTGTTGACTATGCTCTTCCTCACTTCGAGAGTAGATAAGTATATCATCGATAAAGACGATGACGAACTGATCCAAGTAAGGGCGGCATACCCTATTCATTAGGTCCATAAATACTGCTGGTGCATTGGTTAATCCGAACGGCATCACCACGAATTCGTAGTGTCCATAACGAGTTCGGAAGGCTGTCTTTGGAATGTCCCCCTCTAGAACTCGTAATTGGTGATATCCGGATCGCAGGTCTATTTTGGAGAAGTAGATCGCCCCTTGAAGTTGATCGAATAGGTCGTCAATACGGGGTAGAGGATAGCGGTTCTTGACAGTAAGTTTGTTCAGCTCTCTGTAGTCGATGCACATACGGAACGATCCGTCTTTCTTCTTTACAAACAAGACCGGTGCTCCCCAAGGTAAGAAACTTGGTCTTATGAATCCTTTGTGAAGGAGTTCATTAAGTTGACTGGAAAGTTCCTGCATCTCTGCTGGTGCAAGACGATAAGGCGACTTCGCTACTGGGGTAGCTCCTGGAATTAAGTCGATTCTGAACTCGACTTGGCGTTGCGGTGGTAATCCTGGTAGTTCTTCTGGAAAGATATCGGGAAAGTCGCGTACTACCGAGATGCTCTTGATGTCCTTCAGTTCTTGACTTGTATCGACTATGTGCGCTAGGAATGCTCGACAATCCTTCCGCAAGCACTTTTGAGCTTGGATGCACGAAATGATGCGAAGGTTTGTACTAGATTTGTCGCCGTAGATAACTAATGTTTCGTTGTTAGGGAGGTTAAGACGGACTACTTTCTCAAAGCACATGATGTCGGTGCGAAGGAGACTCAACCAATCCATGCCGACTATAACGTCGAAACTTTTAATTTGAACTGGCATGAGATTGATTGGGAAAGAATGGCCGTCTAATGTTAACGTACAACCCATGTATATGCAATTTGTGTTTTCGGTTTTTCCATTGGCCATCTCTACAGTGAATGAATTTTCTAACTTGCTAGGTTTAGGTTTAAGTAAATGAATAAAGTTTTGACTCACGAAGCTTCTATCCGCTCCACTATCGAATAATATGCATGCGTATGAATTATCGAGAAGGAACGTACCAGCAACTATAGTTGGGTCAGCTACAGCTTCGTCGTGGCCTATTGCCAAAACTCGTCCCACACCTCCGGTGCCTGCTGCCTTAGGACAGTTTCTCTTGTAGTGGCCCACCTCGCCACAACCGTAGCAAGCCTGCCCTACACCCGCACCGGGAACTTGAGTGATCGGCTTTGCGGGTTCCTTGCAGAAACGGGCTGTGTGTCCTTTCCTGCTGCAGTTGGCGCACTGCATATCTCGACAAGGTCCATGGTGGTGATAATTGCATTTGGTGCATTTTGGGAGGTTACCTATATAAGGCTTTGTTGGGTAGGTATTTGTAGGGGCTGTAGCAGGTACAGTGGCAACATTTACTGACACCAGTTGTTTCTTTGCGGATTCTTGGGAAGACCCACCCTTCCCTTTAATCCACGCTCTCTTCCTGCCATTGTTGTTGTTGTTGCTGTTGTTGTTGTAGTTGTTGTTGTTGTTGTTTCCTTTCTGTGGTGCTGGTGCAGAAGTGGTTGAGTTCTGATGACCTCCGTAGTCGATCAGAGATTGTGCCAGTTCCTTAGCACTTTCAAAGGTGTCAGGTTTAGAAGCTAACACGCTTGATCGCATTTGGGGCGTCAGTCCCCAGATGTACCTTTCTATCTTCTTGCTCTCGGGAGCAATCCTATCTGGACAAAGGATTGCCAGTTCGCAGAATCTGTTGGTATAAGTAGCGATGTCGGTACCCACCATTCCGAGAGTCCATAGCTCGTGTTCAAGCTTTTGAATTTCTCCCCGTGGGCAGTATTCTCTCATCATCATGGCCTTCAAGCTCTCCCAGCTTATGGAGTTTGCCACGATTAGGGTGAGTACTTTAACGTGGCCATTCCACCAAGTTAAAGCTTTATCGAGAAGGGTGAAGGTTGCAAATTTGACCTTGCTGTGCTCGGGACAGGAGCAGATTTCAAAGACTGCCTCCGTCCTTTCAATCCACTGCCTCAGGGCCATCACACCACCAGTACCATAAAACATTCGGGGCTTGGCATTAGTGAAGTCCTTATAGGTGCATTCTCGAGGTGGTCCATGACTCTCGCCATGGTTGGATGGGTGTGTGCCCGATCCCGAGCCATTAGCACTCGAGTTATTGATCTGTGACATGGCAGCTGCCACCGCTGCGATGACTGTTGCTTGAAACATTACAGCATCAAATTGGGGTGGTGGAGGTGGTGGTGGTATAGGTGCTTCCTCACCGTTGTTTCGCCTCGGATTCCTACGCGGAGGCATCCTTCAACTATAGATTGAAAAGACAAGGATAAGAATTTCATAGAATGGAAAATGTATGTGTCTCTTGAACTAAATCGCTATAGTTTAACAACAGATGATAGTATGAGTATTAAAATAGAAGAATGAAAGTTATTTGTAAGACTGAAGGTATGAAACAAGTATTTGGGTTCACAAAGACCATTCAAGGTTCGAACGAAATACTCAACATAGTAGTAATAGTGCCACTTATATTAATATAAAAGTTGTTACAACGATCATGAAAATTTGACCCCTATAAGGGTCTCCGATTACAAAGTTCGAGAAATTTAAAGACTTTTAGCCGAGGTCCTAAGCTATAACAAAATTTGAGTCTTTGACAAGCACTACTTGCGTCAAAGGTTGCGCTTGGAGCTTGACTCCATATCTGATTGCTTTGACTCCATTAGACGCCTATCTAAAGCGGCTTGTTGTTCCCTTAGTTCGGCGAGGGCTGCAATCATTTGCGCTTGAAATGCTTCGGTTTGGAATTGAGCGTTGTCTTGCATCTTGTCCAGCCTACGGATGTCAGAAGTGTGAACCTGCACTTCCACGTTGATATCCCGGAGTCGACTAGCTTGTACTCCAGACTGATAGGACTGATTGGCTAACTTACCCACCATTACCGGGAGTGCTCGATCAGCCGAACCTCCGCCGCGGACATCATAGAAGTCCCGGCACATGTCGTAGGGAGGGCGTAGGTTTTGCTGTTGGCTCCAATGGTGGAGGTGACTTCCCCAGACGGGAGTCGGTCCTTGAAAGTTCCTTACGAAGACGGGAGGTTGAATGGGTGGTGGATCGATAACTTCCGGCTCTGAGTCGGTACCGGAGTCATCACCCACTTCTATGGGTTCCTCGTCCTCTTCGGGATCATCTTCGATCCATCCTCCGTTGCCTTGGTTGGGAAAGTAGGGGTCGCCAGGGTGGTGAAATCCAGCCATTCGACTGTACGAGAAATAGGGTTATAAGAATTGAATAAAGTCGGAACATGTAAAACATGTAAGTTAAACTAGTTTAGATAGCAAATACTCCTATATTATTTAAGTTCTTGTGTTTGATTCTTGTACTGGTTTGGTAAGGTTTGACTTGTTGCTTACTACGATCATTCCTCGATATACGTTGGTCCAATCTTGGGCAAATATAGTTGATCACGCTATATTTGTCCAAAATCTGATTACATATATCGAGTCTCAATCGTAGTGTCAACTTGTCTAAATACTTGTATAGTTGTATAACATGAAAATAGTTTGTGGTATGCATGTAATTTTACTTAAATGAATTATCAATTTAAGTTGAATGAAATGCTGCTTAAGTGTAAAAAGAAAATTTGTTTTGTCAGAGAGTATTAGTCCCTTAAGCATTTATAGTTTGTATATCTTATGTGGTTCGATATACTTAGTTCACTATAAACATTGCTCTGATACCAATCTGTCACACCCCCAAACCTGAACGGCGGAAACGTTCGGGGGCGGATGACTTCATGTGGTAACGTAACAAATGAATACATAGTAAAGAAAGCAATACAACCATCATATATATAATTGAAAGTTTACATTTGTCAAAAGTTACATGTTCAAAACCAATTACAATATGATGTCAAAATATGAGATTAAACTGGCGCCGCAGCATCTCTTCTTCAAAAGCATATTAGTACCTAAAATTACTGAATCCCTGGGACATACAAGTAATTTTGAAAGAGTAGATCAGCATTTAAGCTGGTGAATTTCATAAGTATTTAAGTGACAATGTTTGAATGAAATGAAATGTTTTATCTTTGTTTGTTTGTGTTTAGAAAATCCTATATTTTCTACTAGTATAAAAGTAGCCTTCACTCAAGACCAATGTTTGTTTCCAAAATGTATGTAAATGTAGAATAACCAATGAGTTTGAAAACCTTGTAAATAAATGCATTTTTAATACCCCTTGTGAATTTTATAACCATACTATTGACTCTGAATGCCTATACACAACGTTCTTCAGGCGTTGGAATGTTATGACGTTTGTCACCCTAAACGGTGGACTGCAGCTAACAGTCAGGGCGCGGGTTGTCAAGCCCGTATAGATCTATACACAAACACCATGCTCCCCCTCCAAGGGATTCTGATATATAATACAGGACTTGAAATGTGTACTCGAACGTACATGAAGTTAGTGTCTCACAAATCCGTGGTATAAAAACAGATCTACTTGTTAAAATGTTACGTTTGTTCTTGTATACGAAAGTAAACTTCTTGAAATATATGTTTCTAGTACATAAGAGTTAGAAATATGTTCGTAAAACTATACCTATTATAGTTTTCAAAAAGTGTGCCTTGTTTGTTTAGAAATACCTAGAAAAGAATCACTTGTTTATGATAGCATAGATTTTTGGTGTAGTGTCTAAGATAGAAAAGAATAATCTAAGAACAGTTTAGTTTATACATGCATTACAACAACTTTATATTTTAAAGGATAAAATGCTATTGTAACATATCTTATATATATATAAAGGTTCCTTAAAGGTTTATAAATCGCATGTGATTTGAATATATAACAGTATATAAAAGAGTTTCTTTATGTAACACACGATAATACTCGTGTGTTTTACTTGTAATCCCCCCCCCCCTTGAAAGCATATAAAAGTATTTAGAATAATTAAAACGGTTGATTAAGGGGTATGAAACTCACTTGAAAGTTTTGGAGATAGTGAGATGGAAAACCGGGCAGAGTTTCGTCTCGGGAAACGGATTTTCCTCGGGATTCTCGGGAATCTCAGGAGTATAATCGACCTTCGGGACTTGAGCCAAAAAGACCAGAGCTTCGGGTTTGAACGGACACGGAAAACGAGGCAAAGTTGAGAGAGAGAGAAGAGAAATGAACCCCTTCTTTGGAAACCCTCGCATCCTATTTATAGTAAGGCTGGTCTGCCTCGGTACGCGGGGCGTACGCTCGTACGCAGCGCATACGCGTACGTCATGCATGACCGAAGCCTCGACTGCCTTGGTTCGGATGGGACGGGTTGCTGGGTACGCGGGTCGGATGGGACGTCGGGTCGGACGGGTCGGGGCTTCGGACGGGTCGGACGGGTCGGTTTCCTTTGGATAGCGCAACGTGGACGATCAGAGGCCAATCCTCTCGGTTACGCGGGGCGTACAGGAGTACGCAGCGCGTACCTCGGATGAGGACGCTGACTCCCCTTCGGATAATATCCGAATTTTGAATAAAATAAATAATTAATTTATTTAATAAACTTCAAAAATTCATATCTTCTTCATATGAACTCCATTTTCGATGGTCTTTATATCCTCACGTAGGTGAGACTACGCTCTACAACTTTCGTTTAGACTCCGCCGGCAAATTCCAAAATTATTTGTTTTATTATTTACTAAAAATCCATCGTGTTTAAGAAATTTCTTAGAAAATTCATAACTTCTTTATCTGATGTTGGTTTTTGCCAGACTTTTTACCGCTGGAATACCATTGTCGAGACCTTCGATTCTCGTTTAGGTCATTCCGGCCAAAAGTCGCTCGATCTCCGATTCGAGTTTTTAGCTGTCTGTTGCTAAGCCGAACTTGGAAAAATCATAACTTCGCTATATGAAGTCGGATTTGGGCGTTCTTTTCACGTACGATCATGGTTCTAAGACATTTAATCATAGAAGGAAATTAAGTGGAACTTATTTATACATTTTATTATGAAAGTAACTTTTTATTATTCAGAAGTGGTTACAATACTTGACCCATTTTGGTCGTTACAAATAGTTGAAATATCGGGTTGTCACAGAGGTTTACGAAGGTAATGAAGACATGAAGGAAAGCCGCCAGGATATGTTGCGTCAAAGGTTTAACATGTTCAACTACATTCCCGGAGAAACCCTAGAGGCACAGCTATAGCGATTCACAACTCTCACCACTGAGATGAATATAGCCGGGATCTTCTTGACCAAGTCTGAAATAAATAAAAAGCTACTGAATGCTCTTCCAAAATCATGGGACATGAATATAGTTGTTATTAAGAAGACCAAGGATCTAAATTGCATCACTCTTGCTGAAACAATGGCGATCATCAAGGCTTGTGATATTGATGATAAACAACGAGAGATTAATCATGTGAATTCGTATTCAACTGCAAATCTTGGGATTTCCTCTAACAATGCTCTTTCATCTCTCACTTTTCCTTCTCCAGGTCAACCTTTTGCTGCTCAACAAGCTCAAACTCAACATTTTTCCTCTTCATCAGCAACTTCAATTCCTGCTACATCATCCATGCCTTTTTCTCATAACCAATCGTCTGTTGCTCCACAAGTTGCTCCTTCCTCAAATTCTAAGGAAAGTGATGAAAATCTTGCTCTCGCCACAGGACTTGTTAACTGCTACAATTCTCTTGTAGCTGGGGATCTTCCACCACAATTGTCATTTGCTGATGGAGATCAGATTCATCCAGGAGATGTGGAAGAAATGGATATTACATGGCAAATTGCCATGACAGTGTTCGGGGCGAAACAATTTGCTAAAAAGACAGGGAAGAATAGCTGGGGGATGAATGCTCATAAATAGGTGGGGTTCAACAAGGGGAAGCTGCGGTGCTTTAATTGTCATGATCCGGGTCATTTTGCTCGTGAATGCCCAAAGCCGGATAGAAGGTTGAACAACGAAAGGACGATGGTTGCGGTGGGAAACAACAGGGGAGGTGCTAAGGCAAATAGTGAAACGGCTATGGTTGCTCAGTCTTTTGACTGGGAGGATCAGATTCAGGCCTTGAACATTTCAAGACCTGAAAATGCTCCCCTGGCCCAAGTTAAGGATGAAGCTTCCGTGGAGAGTGTTGCAGCTGAAGAAAAGATGATGGAGATGCAGTTTGCACTGATGGTATCTTCTAATTTCGAACCGAAGAAAAATGATGTAAGTTTGCCTTCTTGTTCCCAAGCTTGTATTGATTACGTTAAAATTCTTCGTGACGAAATAGATTCATTACGTAGAGAAGTAGAGGACCTTAGATATGAGGGCTATCAACTTAGAAAAGGACAAAAACCCTTAAAGGCCCAATTAGAGACAAAGATAAAAAGACTTAGGAAACTTCAGGAGGACTACAATAATAAATGTGAAAATTATGATTATGTTAAGAAACAACTTGTTGAGTTAACTGCTGAGCTTGACACATTAAAAAGCAAATTTGAAACTGCGGATTTTGATTTTAAAAAATTTGATGTGTCAAGCGAAGTTTTTGCGAACATGATAGACCATTGTTTGCAATTTAAAAATAACCTGCTAAAAGGTCTAGGGTATGATAGTGTTCATCCACCTTTCAATCATAACTACACATCCATCCCTATGACACAGGAAGAAATTAACAAGGAGGCACATCTTCAATATGGCAAACCAGCTGGATTTGTGTCAGGAGGTATTCAGGTTTAAAATACTAATGTTTCTACTTCATGTGCAGGTAAAGTAGCAGAAGATGAGAACAAGGAGAACACTACTGAACAAACCAATGACTTCTTGAACTCAGAATCTGTTGCTTCGAATTATGTTACTCCTAACAAACTTGCTGTTAAGAAATATAGGCCACCAATTCTAGCACAACAGAGTGATTGTTGCAAGTGTGCATGTAGGAACAACAAGAAACGAGGCAAGGGTACGCCACCAGGGGCAAGAAGAACTAACTTCACAGTGATGAAAAAGACTTGTTTTCACTGTGGAACACCTGGACACATTGCCAGAAATTGTCCTAATCGCGCATACATTCCCTACTATGCACAAGGGTGGCAGAACGCGCCAACAGGGAGATACTCCAACAGAAACCCCTCAAGGTCACGTTCAGACAGTGGTGACTGGAATGCACAGAAGGCCAAGAATCAAACCCACAAGGCCAAGAATCTGAATCCTAAGGGCAAGAAGGAAATGTCAGCCAAGAAGTCCAATCCAAGAGATGCTCCAGTGAAACAAAGACCGGTTAGGTCAAAGTCATCTCAACGGCCGACATCAAGCTCAAAAGCAAGTACTGAGCCATCCATCAGATCGAAAAAGAAATGGGTTAAACCCAACTACCAATGGGTACCAAAGGCTCAATCTCCTAAATCTCCTAATGATTCTAATATATCTACATCTTCGGTTTGTTATAAACAGGACATGTCATGGGAGAAAGTATCGTGTGCTGATGACAAAGGTCGACCCAGTTTCAAAATGGACTGGGTTCCAAAGACCAACTGATCCCGCTCTGTGTCGGAGCAGCTATGGAGGCATATCATCAAACTTCGGTTTGTTGGCAGTGGCTGTTCCTGGCACATGATAGGGGCATCTCTCAACTATGCAACATTCATAATTTTGTTTGAGAGTATGTGTTCTTTGCGGGAAGGGAAGAAAGGATGGGATCACAAATGAGGTTAGTGCTTAATGACATGAAGAATTTTCGGATATGTTCTGAGATTATGCGTGCTGTTCTCAGACCTTCTAGATGTAAATTCAATCGGTGAATTACGGTTTGAGTTTTCTTCTCTATACTTCTGAGTTTATCTTACTCTAATTCGTTTTAAAGAATAATTTTCTTTTTCTTAATAGTTTTTCATTAGTAGTTATTATTGGGAAGTGATATCAAGAATGTGATAACGGGCAGTCTAAAACATGTGTAAAGGACTGAATCTGAATTGTCTAGACTCTGTGTTCAATGTGCTGGTAGGCACGAAGGATTTGACAGTGTGGATTTAGTTAGGATTGTTTGGACTGACCATACGACGCTCAGGTAGATTGAGCAGTGAGATAAACACGAGAACCCATGGATTACACTAAATTAATACGCATCTAGAACAGTGGTTCAACTTTTCCTTGATGTATGGACTTATGTCCTTAATTCTGGTTTTGATACGGCGACTGGGGGTTCTGATAAAGTAGGTCTGTAGGAAATTATTTTCTTGCTTTCTATATGTCAGTCATATGTTGCTTCCTCTACGTGATTGGAAGAGATCCGACCTGGATTGCAACATACGCAACTCTATTTCTATGAATTTTCTTTATCTCTGTAATTCTTCCTATCTGTGATCCATATGTTGTCCCCTCTGCGTGATCGGAAGATTCGACCTGGGACACAACATATGCAACACCCTACTATCTCTATAACCCTCTATCTCTGTTAGTCATATGTTATCCTCTCTGTGTGATTTAAAGAGATCTAACCTGGGACACAACATATGCATCTATCTCTAAATTTGTCTTCCTCCTTAATAATTGTTTACTCACCTAAAGTAAGGAGTTCTTTGGAAGTTCTTGATAACCACGGTATATCGGAAAGTTGGGAACACGTTCTAGTGCAACTAAAATTGAACCATTTAGAGGTTGCCTGTAGATCTCGCTGCTTAATTTAAGTGGACAACAATACCCGTGATCATTGTCGGCTAAATGGTTTATTTAGAAAAGTTTGTTGATATCCTTCGTGTTTAAGTAGACCAAAATACCGACAATTGACCAGATCTATTCATGAAAGTGAAGGTATTAATAAACAAGTTCATGCTGTCTCACAACTTTGATCCCAAATATTTTTGTTTTTGTTAAATTTGTTCATAGTTTTCCTCTATGCACAAATTTCGGGGGAGAATTAAAAAAATCAAACAAAAATCAGAAAATTAAAATCCAAAAATAGTGTTATTTCTGTTTTTATTTTTTTTCAGAAAAATCAAAAACCCAAAAATATTTTTGTTTACGTTTTATTTTTTCAGAAAATATGAAAAATCCAAAAATATTTTTTGTGTGCTAAGTTTTCCATTAGTTTTGTTTTGTCTTGAAAAGTGATTTCAGGTATAGATAAGACTCATTGAGACTGAATCGAAGAATTTCTGATCTAAGGCTTCATCCATGATCATCGAAGAATTCTCATTCGAAGGAGCAAGAAATAAAGATTATTCTTTCAACATTCAATCCTTCAACCCCAAAAGCAAGGTGAAGTAGAAATTGAAGATTATGTGACGGATTGCATTGAAGCCTCCTCAATCAATCTGCTGCTATCATTGTACCTGCTAAAGTGATCTAGAAGATTTGTTCTCTCTGATGTTCTCTCTGAAGATTCTCAAGCTGAAAGCGCTATCTTTCAAGAATCAGTACATCAAGCCTCCTCACCCAATGTGCGTTTAAAGTCAAATTTTGAAGAAAAGGCCAGCTGCTCAAGATGAAGTCATTCGTTGAAGATTCATCAAGTTCATCTTGAAGTTGTGAAGAATTTGAATATTAATGCTGAAGCCAAGCTTACAATGAAGATTAACAAGAAAAGCCAGCTACTTTTTAGGGGGAGCTAGTTGGGTCATTTAAGAAAAGAAAGCTATAAACCAAGAGGGAGATTGTTGGGTCAAAATATGGTTTATACTTTGCTTTTCTAGGAAAATGTATTTTTATGTCTATGACTGTAAACAGCTCTGTGTTTACGGTCATACAAGTGTTTACGGTTGTGTTTACGACCGTAAACCCATTAGGCCCATATTCCCCAAGTATATATTGTTGGGTTTTGAGCATTCTAACACTCCTAAGTGTACATGCAACCCTAAATACCTTGGATCTATGTTTTCTCTATTATACATGCAAATAAGAACTGCCAAGGTATTATCCTAATCTAGCATACAAAAACAATGAGTGTAACAAGATAGAATACATACCTTTTTGATGTAGAAAGTCTTCATGAAGCTTGAGTGCCTAGTGCCCCAAGTGTGACACCTCAAATGGAATCACAATCACCAAAACACTTAGAATAACTTGAGAGAATTCTACAACTCATGAAATCGGTTAGCCCTTTTACTTCACACACTAGTGGCCGATTTTGGTCAAGAATAAGATGCTTATATAGTTAGGGTTACACCATGTAAACCCTAATTGACATGGCCTTTCATTTCCATGATCCATGGGTACAAATACACCATGGAGCATCCATGGACCATCCTATGGGTTTTAGCCCAACTTGATTATCCATGGAGCATTAGCCCACTATACAAGTATGGATGATTTACACAATCAACCCATATATTTAATTAGTCTTCTTTTGATCACTTAATTAATCCTAGATTAATTCTTGATCAATACTAATTAAATAATCGTATTATTCTTATTATTAATATACTAGAACTTATAATATATTAATAACCATAAGTGTCTTATTTCTCTCATTATAGTCTATCCAAGTGCATGATGGTATGCAACCCAAATGGACCATGCCGGGTCGGGTCAAGTCTTACCAATTATAGTTATGGACTTAGACATTAATCCAACAGTCTCCCACTTGGATAAGTCTAAAACTATTATTGCGTATGACTTCAGGAACCAACCGGCAATCGTAGCTCTCAAAAGCTTCTGTCGAACTCTGACCTTGTAGATGAACTCTGACCTTTGTCAATGACTTGTCCATTAGATAAGGGATCATATATTCCTCCATTCTAGATATCATATGGACTGAGACATGGATTATAATCATTCTCTCTGTCCATTTGTTGTTTCCCGATTTCCGATTTATGACGACTGACTAATTGAACAAATCAAATCAGTCCTGGCCCGGCCAAGCACTTCCATTTGTCATCATCAAATCATCGAGGGGCCCACAGATATCGCTTTTATCCCGAAGGTAAAAGGAACGGATAAACTTCGACTCATATGGCTTGTTCTAGTACTTGTTGAATCATACACAAATGCACGTTTTATAGCACCGAGTTACCAAATGCGTTTTCGTGCTATCAATGTACAACCAACTCATAGTAACAACTCATATCTCTAGGTTTGAAGAATATAAGATGTTATTGTCTCATGATCACTCGTGATAAAATCCATGAAGTGGTTCTAATGAGCGCGGGTTGAATCCAATACTCAGAACTTATGAGCACTCATGAGTGTTGTAGCCTTGTCCAACACCTTGGACCTCTACAACCCATCATGACAGTCTTAATTCATATCTACTTCCAACATATGACTGACTGTGGATGGTTTGAATAACTTAGTCATTCCGGAAGAATAACCCAGTTTATTCGGGAAGTCAAAACATGCAAAATGAAACACAATAATAATTGAATCCAATATGGTATCAACTCTTTGAACATAAATAAAACACCTTTTATTTATCACCATATGATTACACATTATTCATTGTATACTGTTTCAGCTATCAACTTTATTCTTGAATTTAAAACAATAGTTATCCCATGCTCCAAGCATGTACACTATGTTTTCTTAAACACTAGTCATGCCATACACCAAGTATGCATACTATGTTTGTCTATGATCTTTACTTTGTGAACTAGATCAATTGAACATTACTTCAATGATTCTCTGTTCACACTCCCAAATCCTTACTGCAAATGCAAGAATTCCAAATTCATGCCATTTACTGAAATCTGTTAGATTCTAAACTTATATGCATTGATCCTCTTGTAATGATTATGCACAAAGTCAGAAAGACTTGACAACAACCATTACAGAGCATTCCAAAGGAGATCAACTCCTTGGAAATATCCTTCTTGCATTAAGTTTCCTTAATCTTACACAGATTGAAAAAATCTTAACTTTGAAACATTTCAAGATTCCATTCTGACTTATCACTTCTGAACAAGAGTTGCCTCCTTACAGATTATGTCAATATGGTCCTTCCAGAATTATCACTATACTTCCAACTGTCCTTGAGCAACCAATCTTTGGTAAACCTTAGATTGTCCTCGACAATTGTTTAATCCTTTTAGTCATATCCAGTTCTAAACCTTTTCCCTTCTTAATGCCCCAGGCATTTGGAAAATTTTAGAACGGATGAATATAGCACATGTAATCGATCCTATATCCGAAGCATATGGGACACGATTCATGATGTCTCACATAAAGACTAAACCAGTCTTTTGCTATAACATTTCCATTTCAATTTGCCAAGTTCTCATAATTCAGATTATGAAAAGGGATGCCGTAATCATAATCGAATTTTAGAACGCAAATAATGGACCCATATACAGAATTTCCTTATGTCGAGCCATTCCAACATGAAATTCATATATATATATATATATATATCCTTGACTAAATGATTAAAACCTCACGATCTAAGCTTATAGATTTGAGATGAAGCATAATTTCCTCTCCCTTAATTATAGCAAAACAACCTTTTCCCAATTGAAACCTTTTGTTTTCTATAATTAACATTGCTAGCTTGCAATACTTATCATAATTATCGTGCTCCCACTAGCATGATGATTATTAGCATAACACTTATGCTCCTACTAGCTTTGACATGTACCCAGAAATCAGCTGGACTTCTAGAAATCAATACTTCATTGACTTTCTTACCAAAGTTCAGATTTCTGATACTAGATTGTTTTGATAAGACTTTAT
Organism: Lactuca sativa; assembly: GCF_002870075.4. Lineage (NCBI taxonomy): Eukaryota > Viridiplantae > Streptophyta > Magnoliopsida > Asterales > Asteraceae > Lactuca > Lactuca sativa. Next base: position 11,179,086 of record NC_056625.2, read on the forward strand.
CAAAAATATACACCTTCCCTTAGATAGCACACTTGTGTGTCTAAACAATTATGAAGAGGTATGCCGTAATCATAATGGTTAGACCTTTTTGCCACTTCTCACAAGTCCATATTAGTGTGCCGGTTAACCACACGCGCTCCACTAACGACTTTGAGAATGCAAATATCACAATTGCTATCTAGATAAAATCTACTTAGTGAAAGTGTTTCCTCACCATCATTTTCATGAATCGGAGAGAAACCTTATGACACTTAGATTTACTGGTGTATGAGTTCCTACCCATATGAATTTGTCAAAACCATAATCATAAGACAAAGATAATGACAAACCCAAAACCATATGGATTGAACTCAATCTTAACTTCTTGCCACCTGGCAGCGCAAGGGCCTGCCATTGCTTCCAAGTTGTTGTGCAACAAATTGAGAACTCTAAGAACTCATATGCAAAGCCAACTTTAACTGGAATGGGCACAGAATATGTCAACACGATAGGTTATAAACCTCAAGTCGTGTGCTAGTGAAGGACTTCAGGTTCTATTCTTGATTAGTTCTTGAGACTTTCAAGACCTTTTAAGACTCCCACTGTCCTCTTGACCTATAAGACACCCTTGTCAAATATCCAAGAGATAGTGTGGATTCTAATCAAGACAAACACTTCACACATTTGGCCTAAGTTGATCTTTGTTTTATCCAAAACATCACAACTTACCAATTTCAAATGTACTAGAGTAGAAAACTTTTACTCTTACATTTGACAAGTGTTTTAAACTTTCTTTTGAGACATGTCACTCAAGTTACAATCTTGGAGTATGACTCTAAGACTTGTATTGGAACGAAGTATGACTCATCTTCTTGATTTAACCATTTCAACAATTCAAGATCCTTCTTCTTAGTCATAAGAATGCACCAAGATTTCCTTAGAGAACGAATTGTGCTATGGTTTCTTAATCATTAAGATGATCACAAAAACTGATACTAAAGTACTCTCCCATCTTTTCAGATTTGAGAAACTTTTATCCTTCTGCCAAATTTGATTCTTCTTATTTGCTTTGCCATACATTGGAACCTTTTTCCAATGTCTCAGAGTTACACTTAAGCTTGTAAGTATAATCATATTTACTGAGCTTTAGTAAACTATGACGAATAGTTTTATCAATCTTTTGTGGTGGACTTGACCAGTGCACAAGAATGTGTACTCGATCCCTTAGTCCTTCACTTGACTCACACATCCATGTGAGCAAGTACTTAGTCTTAATTTTCCAATACTTGAAGGTTCTCATTCATCATGCTATACAACTTGCATGATTCCAAGTTCCGGTCCAATTGAAACTTGGGTGATGAGAATCTTTCCTTATTTGGTAAATTTAGACATTACCACAAATGAAAGAATCAATTTCATATTTCCACTCTTGCTATTAATGGAATCTTATAAGCAACAATTTTTCCTCAAATGCCATTGTAAGGATATTTTAAAATAAATAAAATCAAAAATTTTCTATTATTTTAAAACTTTGCGGAAAAACTAATCCTTACAATCCATATGAAAACTTGTTGTTATCTATTCCTAAGCAAAAAATATCATAACTCCTAAGAAGTAGCTCAAGAATCCGATTTTTCAAGCTATGCGATAGAAATCCATCTACGCGATCAGATTCAGCATATTCTTTCTTTAAGTTTCTTCACTTTTCTTTGATTCTTAAACATCACCATGTGACCCAGTCACATCATGTATCAAGAATCTCAGAATAGAAACTTAACAGAGTTAGATAGTGGACTTTATCTGAAGTAGAGTCAAACTTATTGACTTTAACATCCTTAGGTAAATTTGGCAGCTTCATGACCAATGCCCCTTCCTTTGGCAATATAAACATATGGACCCTTTGATAATGGTACACGGGACTATCACAGACTTAGCTTTTCTCTTTACCATTTGGTCAACCGAGTTGACTATGGCCGATCCCTTTCCATTGGGAAGAGAATGCTTTACTAGATATCCAATGTCATTATTGTCAATGTCCATCAAGTTTTAAGGAAGTTGATCTTAACAAATAGATAAGATCATTAAGGATCTTGTCATAGTCTGTTTCATAGGTGTCCCAAAGGAACTCACTATGTGACTTAGAAAGTGATTGAACCACCAACTTTCTCAAGACTTTGACACCCAACTCTCCCGGCTTGTCAATATGTGACTACATCTCCAAGATGTGTTCACACCTAGACCTTGCCTTGCCAATAGGGCTTGAGTGACCTTAAACTTTTCAAGAACTTGTGGGTTAGGGAGAATAATTGGAGGAGGAGAAAGAAGTATGATATCCATGGGACATCATCTTCATTAGGAAACCTTGTTTCAAGAGATTTGGGAAGATCATAGGTGTCTAAACAAGACATCTTTTGGGAGATATTCAAGATAGTTGATTTTAAGTCCTTAATATGACACCCAATATGAAATATTAAGGCTAGGACCCAACAAACTATTTTATAACTTAGAAGAGGTATGCCGTAATCCAAGCTATAAAATATTTGAAGGTAGGTGAATGACGATTCACCAATTTCCACCAAGATAAACGAAATGTATTATTAGGTTTTAATTGGTTTTGAAACTCCTAGATCTTTGAGATTCATTGAACTGTTCAAAGACATGTTTCAATCTCGAGTGTGCCCTTCAGGTTTTGTGACTGGGATGCCGAGGATCACAAAACAAGGTGTGAAGTAACCACGCAAATTACTTGGTACCCTTAAGTGTTTACCCCTCAATCGATGTGCCGGTTAACCACACACGCTCCATCGATACTATGATAAACATTAAGTCACCCTTTACCTACCTTGTTAAGTCCAAGTTAGTGTGCCGGTTAACCACACACGCTCCACTAACGACTTAGACAAAGTGTAAAGTGTAATTTCATGGGTTAGCACCTTATTCACATTTTTCCTAAGTAACTAAGATTGGGTATTATTAAGAGTTTAGTTACTTAGTATTATCATTAATACTTTTAATGAAGGGAGAATTCTAGTCCTGTCAAACCCGTTCGGCTAACGACCCTCCACCAGTCAAGCAAGCGGTGGGTGAGAGTAGACACCCATTAAGTTGCCATTTTATAGGCAACAACCTTATACCCACCTTATAGACCGGCTTCGTGAATGAGGCATACTAGCGGTAAGACTGACTTTACTCTTATACATATATATATATATATATATATATATATATATATTATTAACTTATAATATTATAAAGTATAAGGGTTGAATTTTAACTTTTAAAATTCTAAGGGCTAACTTGGAATTAAAGTATTCATAAGTGAAAACTTTTCAAATTCCAAAACTTGAGGGCAAGTTTTTGAAACTATTCAAAACTAATTAATTCCATAACTTATGTGTTTAAAGTAGTTTTAATCCAAAAACTCTTCAAGTTCCATAACTTGAGGACAAGTTATGGAAGACTTTAAACTAATAAAAGAACTAACTTTTTCTTTATTTTATAACTTATGGATTTAATTATGGTTACATATTTTTCTTACTTAATGAAGTGACTCTTGAACCTCCATAACTTAAGGACAAGACTTTTCATCTTTTGTAACCATTGCCAACTTTTATGAGTTTTATGAAACTTAAATGTGACTTTTCATATAACTTGAGGGCAAGTTACAAAAACACATTTTAGAATCAACTCTTAGATTAATTTGGATTGAAAACACATAATCAATTAACTTTTCTATTAATCTAAGCAACTCATAAGTACAAGATAATTCAAATCAAACTTTTTCATGTAATTAGTCTAAACCTTAAACTAATACAAAACATGAATCTATTGACAATTATCTTTGAAAATGGATTAGCATGAACATTACCACATCAAAAACAAGTTTATAAGTTCAAAAACAACTTAGGGTAATGTTCCTAGTCCATTTCTAGCCAAAAAACTCGAAAATATGCTGTCTGGGGGTCCAACTCGTCGAGTGCATGAACAAACTCGGCGAGTTGGATCGATTTGATCACTTTTTAGGCATGGACTCACCGAGTCCTCTGATGGACTCGCCGAGTCTGATGATCAGACAGCACCAGATTCGTTTTTTCAGCTTCTATTGCAGGTATAACAAGAAAACAAGCCTAGGCTCTGATACCACTGTTGGGTTTTGAGCATTCTAACACTCCTAAGTGTACATGCAACCCTAAATACCTTGGATCTATGTTTTCTCTATTATACATGCAAATAAGAACTTCCAAGGTATTATCCTAATCTAGCATACAAAAACAATGAGTGTAACAAGATAGAATACATACCTTTTTGATGTAGAAAGTCTTCATGAAGCTTGAGTGCCTAGTGCCCCAAGTGTGACACCTCAAATGGAATCAAAATCACCAAAACACTTAGAATAACTTGAGAGAATTCTACAACTCATGAAATCGGTTAGCCCTTTTACTTCACACACTAGTGGCCGATTTTGGTCAAGAATAAGATGCTTATATAGTTAGGGTTACACCATGTAAACCCTAATTGACATGGCCTTTCATTTCCATGATCCATGGGTACAAATACACCATGGAGCATCCATGGACCATCCTATGGGTTTTAGCCCAACTTGATTATCCATGAAGCATTAGCCCACTATACAAGTATGGATGATTTACACAATCAACCCATATATTTAATTAGTCTTCTTTTGATCACTTAATTAATCCTAGATTAATTCTTGATCAATACTAATTAAATAATCTTATTATTCTTATTATTAATATACTAGAACTTATAATATATTAATAACCATAAGTGTCTTATTTCTCTCATTATAGTCTATCCAAGTGCATGATGGTATGCAACCCAAATGGACCATGCCGGGTCGGGTCAAGTCTTACCAATTATAGTTATGGACTTAGACATTAATCCAACATATATATATATATATATATATATATATATATATATATATATATAGGTGTTAGGTGGTTAAGGAGGGATTGATGAACAGAAGAGAATAGAGGAGCTTATGTGTGTGTATTCTAAGGTGTTCTAGAGAGAGAAACTAGAGAAAAGAACAAGTGTGTGTTAGTGTGTGTGAAACTTGTATCTGGATCTTCATTCATATCAATACATACAAGATTCATCATCTTCTTCTTCTCCTTCTCTTCTATTTGATCTGACATCATCTGTTTGATTGGGATTCTGCACCATCAAACAGATCTGGTTGATACACAAGCATATTGGGGACTTACAGTTCAGTTTCTATGAAGGTGTGGGATATTGTGTTGATCGTTCATGAGGATGTTTCTGTTAATGATTGAGGTTCGTTTAGTTTTGCGTTGATATTAGTATGTGCTGTGAAAGGAATTGTGAGTGATAGAAGAGTATGGACCATGTTGTGTTCGGATAGCATTGAGAGGGACATTTTTTGGGTTCCTGCAAGTTAGTGGACTGATGGTTGGGTATCTTTAGGTCCCTGTGGTCCTGTTCGCAAGTCTTCAGGCTACCGATATGATGACACCAAGATCGGTTTGGTACTGGGAGCTTATCGCTTAGGGGATAGCAGGTGTCACGATGTATCATGAACTAATGGTTGTATGATTTATATGGGTAAGGCCCGATAGTTTTTGATCGAGACTCTTAGGTCTCGGATCATTAGCTTTCTTGTCTTATTTGGGTGTTAGTATATTTTGGGAGTCAGGAGATTCAGTGATCAGCTAGGTTGGATCATGTGGGCAGTTAAAGGTTGTTAGGAATGATAGTTGTGCACCATTGGCTGCTTGTAGAGTGTTTGCATAGTGAACTTTGGTTGCTTGAGGGCATTCTATCAGGATTTCATTTACCAATGATGGACATCAATTATGGAATCTCGAGCCATGAAGTCCATTGTGGATGTCTCGAGCGATTCGTTAGGTGGGGGTATGCCTGAGTTGATAGAGGATTTGGATGCAGCGTGAGGATTTTTGGATTTACCATCCTTATGCTCGTGGGATCAGTAGGTTAGTGATGACTTGTCAGGAATTCAAGAGCATATTTGAGGTTGTTAGGCGCAACCTCTGAATTTGGGATTTGGTGTAATTCATTATCGGTATATTTTGAGTATTCCTTCTGCATAGTAGAATGGTAATCCTAGTCAACGACTAGGGGGTGGGTGCGATGAATAAATGATCAATAGTCCTAGGGAATAATCTTCTAGGGTTATAATTGATGGGTTCATGTTTTCGAGAAGTTCCTGCTTCGAGTGGTTATCGTTGTGTTATGAGGTTTTCTAGTTGGCAAGGGTAAGGTAGTTGTTTCAGTTGTCAGGCAGGTCAGCTGGGCTTCCTTCTTTTGGGCTGAGGGTAGAGTGTTAAGGTTCATTCTTTCGGAGGTATAAGCAATTTCTACCAAGTCGGGGCTTGGATGGTAGGTTTGGGAGGCGGTCGTCGGTATAGGGATGATTCTTCAGTCTTAATCAGAATTCAGGAAGTTTGGGCAGGATCGACTAGCGACAGAGGAAGTAGTAAGGAATGATTTCGAGGACAAAATCTAATTTAAGTTAGGGAGAGTTGTAACATCCTGTTTCAAATTGTTTCATAATTCGGGTTCATGACTTGAAGACCGGTTATCATAAGGATTAGGTACTTTAGGAAAGAGACTTATCCCCCCCCCATTTGAGTGTGGATAATGTAGGTTAGATGATTTGAGACTTCGGTTTGTGTTGTGGAGTCCAAGGGTACATTAGTAAGTGGCAGTTTGGGCCTTTTATGAATTTTGGGATTTAGTTTGGAAAGTTTTATGGCAAGGGGAGTTGACATAAGTGTAGAGCTTCTCATTACCTTTTTGTGGATATAAGGATCGTCAAAATCGAACTTAGAATGAAGAAGTTGTTGCTTTCAAAAGTTTGGTGGCCATAAGGTTAAGCCTAGTATGTTGGGCATACATAAGGAGTACGTTGGGTGTACTAGGCAGGAGGATCTCAGACACCTTATAGGGTATGTTGGGCGTATTGGGAGTACGTAGGGCGTACTCCAGCCTCATTTAAACCTTATTTCGGGTCTTCGACTCTATTTAATGATCTTAACTTAACTCCAATCCCTCTTATCTTCAGCCTCCATCCCATTAAACCCTAGATTTCATTTCAGCATTTTTGAGGTTTTAGTGTGATTTTGGTGTGCCTTGGAGAATAAGGAGTTCTTGTTGGAAGCATTGATTGTCTTGGAGCTTATGGATCCAACCTCTAACCATCTTCATCAACTTCTAGGAGGTATAAAGTTTCTAACTTGATGACTCTATGTAATAGCTCTATTCTAGGGTATGTTTTGGGTTTATTTTCGTCCTTAGACTCATCCATCTGAGTATGAGCTACTCTAAGATCTTAGAATGTTGGATCTTAACACTTCTGAGGTTGTGGGTGCATAAAAATGTCATCTTGATGGGCTTGGGTGAGTCATGATTAAGTTGGTGTTCATATTATGTGATAAAAACGGGTTTTGGGTCCCATTAAGGCATGAAAGAGAGTAAAATTGACAACTTTATGGTTTAAGACCTTATCTAGGGATCATATATGTGTTTCAACGGATTGAATTGTAACATCCTGATTTTCACGAATGAGATTTTAGGGATTTTCATGCAATTAAGGAAGCCTATTTGACGAGTTGAAGGCCCCAACTCGTTGTGTAGAAACTAGTCAGCCCGCGTAAATTTTAGAACCTACTCAATGAGTTAGAGGACCCAACTCGACAAGTTGAAGCTGGATATGAAAACCCTAGTTTTAGGGTTTGCACCTTATTTAAAGGACCTTAAGTCCTCCTTACAACCTTTTCACATCCAAAAGCAAACCCTAATTGAGCTAACCCCTATTTTGAGTGTGTGTGACGCTAAAAGTGTGTGTTTGGTGCATTTCTTGAAGATACTTGAAGATTTAGAAGCTTATAACGAGTAGGGGCTTGTAGATCCAACATCTATATCGTGTTGGCATTCATTTGAAGGTAAAATGTCATTACCTTGATCATTTTCTTGTTAGATATCTTCATTGAAGAGTTTTAGGGTCATTTCTAGCTTATTCTTGAAGCAATTCTGGTTTTGAGCATGATTTGAAGTTGTAACTTTAGATCTGGACTTCTTTAGGCCCTCATAGACCTAAAGCCTCAAGCTTTATGAAGCTTTGGCCCTACTCCATGCCCTAA